>NC_041380.1:433926712-433962068 GCF_002162155.2 Triticum dicoccoides
AACAACAACAACAACAACAACAACAACAACAACAACAACAACAACAACAACAACAACAAAGCCTTTAGTCCCAAACAATTTGGGGTAGGCTAGAGGTGAAACCCATAAGATCTCGCATCCAACTCATGGCTCTGGCAGATGGATAGCAAGCTTCCACGCACCCCTGTCCATAGCTAGCTCTTTGGTGATACTCCAATCCTTCAGGTCTCTCTTAACGGACTCCTCCCATGTCAAATTCGGTCTACCCCGCCCTCTCTTGACATTCTCCGCACGCTTTAGCCGTCCGCTATGCACTGGAGCTTCTGGAGGCCTGCGCTGAATATGCCCAAACCATCTCAGACGATGTTGGACAAGCTTCTCCTCAATTGGTGCTACCCCAACTCTATCTCGTATATCATCATTCCGGACTCGATCCTTCCTCGTGTGGCCACACATCCATCTCAACATACGCATCTCCGCCACACCTAACTGTTGAGATGTCGCCTTTTAGTCGGCCAACACTCCGCGCCATACAACATTGCGGGTCGAACCGCCGTCCTGTAGAACTTGCCTTTTAACTTTTGTGGCACTCTCTTGTCACAGAGAATGCCAGAAGCTTGGCGCCACTTCATCCATCCGGTTTTGATTCGATGGTTCACATCTTCATCAATACCCCCATCCTCCTGCAACATTGACCCCAAATACCGAAAGGTGTCCTTCCGAGGTACCACCTGGCCATCAAGGCTAACCTCCTCCTCCTCACACCTAGTAGTACTGAAACCGCACATCATGTACTCGGTTTTAGTTCTACTAAGCCTAAACCCTTTCGATTCCAAGGTTTGTCTCCATAACTCTAACTTCCTATTTACCCCCGTCCGACTATCGTCAACTAGCACCACATCATCCGCAAAGAGCATACACCATGGGATATCTCCTTGTATATCCCTTGTGACCTCATCCATTACCAATGCAAAAAGATAAGGGCTCAAAGCTGACCCCTGATGCAGTCCTATCTTAATCGGGAAGTCATCGGTGTCGACATCACTTGTTCGAACACTTGTCACAACATTATCGTACATGTCCTTGATGAGGGTAATGTACTTTGCTGGGACTTTGTGTTTCTCCAAGGCCCACCACATGACATTCCGCGGTATCTTATCATAGGCCTTCTCCAAGTCAATGAACACCATATGCAAGTCCTTCTTTTGCTCCCTATATCTCTCCATAAGTTGTCGTACCAAGAAAATGGCTTCCATGGTCGACCTCCCAGGCATGAAACCAAACTGATTGAGAGTGTGACGAGAGAATTACTGTTAACAAACTTTGGCGTCCGGTACATGTCGAACGGCGAGCTGGACTTGAGTTTCTTACAGGTACAATTCGCCTCTCCCTTATGCAATATGACTAGGCTGGAGTTAGGGGTCATGGCTTCAGGTCAACAACACACGTCTTAGCTCTAACGTGATACAAGGCCCTGATAGATTGCAGATACACTCTAAAAATACCAAACTGTTGAATCGTGAGAAATTCATAGTATATGTGATTCTGTAGATTGTATTTATACGTATATGAAGCTTTTTGCAAAATAGAGCAGAAATAAAATAAAAGAGCTTTTTGTTTAGCTTAACAGAGAAAGGCTAAGATACATTTTGTTTCTATCACAAGAATGGATGCAAGTGTCTTGTGCATTGGATTCCAAGGGGAAGTCACATCCAGAAAAAAAACAAGAATCAAGTGTATGGTTGTGCAAAAAGTCAATAACAAAGAAACAAAGTATGCTAATGTTTGCTCTGATTTATATGATGACATTGCTTCTTGAAACTTAAGACCACTTTGTAATGTTTTGGACAAGCTTTTACCCAAGTGCAGTATTTGGTTTACTGTTTGCCTCAGTGTATCCAACTTTTCTGGTGGACCAAATACATAGCAACACCATGTAATATAGGAAGGAAAGAAAATTTAGTATACGACATAGTGTTGGCATTTTTCATATGGTGAAGTTCTGATCTTGTACTTAATCTAAAACATTAGTGCTATGTTTTACTTTGTTGGTAACCTGTCAATTTGTACGCTTCCTGCCCTTCTCATTTTCAGTGGAACTTAATAATATCATCTCATTAATTTTGTCCCTTGTTATTTTATATCATATGAAAGTTGTTTACGCATCGGTATCTTTTTGCAGAAAGGACTGCATACATTGGACACTTGACTGCAGGTTTAATTCATTTGATATTGTCTTCACTAACTGTGAGTGAGTTTACATTTATCTATCATTACAAAATGCGTTCTTCTGTTCTTCCAGTCTGCATGTTTTGTGACCTTACAACTTTTCCATGATGGCAATATATCTGCTTATGACTATTCTAATTGTTCTCATGGTTGCTTTCCCTTTTGATGACTCATATGCATGATATGTCTTATCCTTAAACTTCTTATCACATTTTGTTTTACTTGGTCGTTGCATCTAGGAAATTTTTGTGTAAACAGATCTACCATTGGTATATATGTTGAAGTAGTAACTTTAAACCTCCCCGCAATACCAAACAATAGTTACTTTAAACCATATGCAAGCCCATTTTACATGAAATTTTCTGGTTTTATCACATTGCATTGTCCACCGATGAATAGAACCTATACAGACTGCTGTATGAATATCATCACCTTTTTAAAAGTTGATTTGCCTTCAGTGGTATGTACTACTATTTTCTTCGACATATAACAATGGATAGAATGTGCACATCTGTGTTTCTATAGTTATTTGCCCTTCATAAAAAATTTCTACCTGCTTAATGATTGTCGTTTAGAATTTAGATGTTTTTTGGATGAAAGATGATGTTTCATTCTTTTAGTAGTCCACTGGATAGTCCAAAATCTGTTTTACATAGTTAATTATTCGTTGGTAACTCAGAAGTGGTTGTTCATAACTAACCGTGCATGGATGTTTAGTTATGTACCTTGAGCTTTATTGTAGTCTGCAAGAAGTTTCCTACTGTTCCACTCCTCGTTTGTGCATCTTATCAGTAGATGCTTATTTATTTAATCATCTCGATTATTTGATCAGCTGACGGTTCAATTCCACTTTGATGCTTGAATGTCTCGAAAAGAAGGTAAAGATGGATATATGCACCCTGTTGAAGTTACAATTGTTTTTTCTTACTTCTATAGTTGTATTCAGTTTCTAAAGGCCTTTCAAGCTTTCTATTCTTACGGATATCTGCATTTCCATACATTTTCTCAAGTTGTGGATTTGGAGTGACCAGTATGATTGGGTTCTCCATTAGACATTATCTACAGTCTCCCCGACATTTCTTTTTCATATGCAAGCAGCTAATCAATGTAACATGATTATGTTTTGAGTGTAGCTCTACTTTTTCAAGGATGTTGTTCATAGCTATAATGTTTTTTTAAGTATCACATTTTACGGATGACTGTACCTATAATGTTGTTCATATAAGATACAGGGCAAAGTATTTGTGCAACCTCTGTCCCTGTCCAACGTGTTCTGCGTTGTAGGAGGAGCAAGCGGACCCCGGTCTGGTATCAAGCCGAGGTGAGCCCCTCCTTCCCATGCATCCTTTTTGTTTGGGAGATGCCGCCTTTTCTTGACTTGGCCTGTTGTCATGCGTGCAGCCATGTCCAGGTTGGAGCGGTGATGGCAGCTGCAGCGGGACGGACGACGCCGGCAACAAGCACAGTTCCTCATCTTTGTCTCCGACAAAAAGGATCATCTGGTGACAAAACACCTCCTCCTTCTCTTCTCTGTGTGTGCTCCTCCCATTGATGATAAACAGACAGAAGTTGTTTCAGGATAGGGTATCTTGCTAGGAAACAGACTATGTAGTCTGTACTGTATGTGCCATTAAAACTGTTTATTGTTATTGCAACTGAAGCTGCACAAAAGGGCTTTCGGTTGTTTATACATTACTCAGCCTCCAGTCTCATTATGTACAAATGACTTGATCTAATTATTATGAAAGACCTGTGGGGTGTGTTGCTTTCTGTATAAATAACTTGCTATAATTGTAGGTTTTGTTCTATTTCTTTTTTAAAAACTTGATGCGTCGAGCTTTGAGCTACTATACTATTTTGGATCATGCCTTGGCCAGGCAACGCGCGCCAGGGCGCGCTTCCTATCTTGGTCGATATGTAAATTTTTATTTATTGAAATTACTTTAGGTGATTGGTTGATGCACAGTCCTGAGCAAATAAACCTTACTCATCCCCTTCTCTGTAAATCATTGTATGCAGGTTGTCGGCACATCTTCTAACAAAGTCACCTCCTGTGATCCTTTTGTCGACAAGCAGCTAGACCCAAGGTTAGTCTCTGAAGATGTCTGTTCATAATTTATTATTCTCTAAGTTCTACATGATTAGTCTTCAGAAAAAGCATGGCCGCCGGCACAAATGGACGAAGAAGAGGTGAGCTGCCGCAACATCGAAGCTCTCGCACCGCTGCTCCCGTCGAGCTCGCGCGTGCGCCGGATTTGATGGCCAACACAGCCCGTCTGTCTGCCGGCACCTCCAAGCAAGGCCTACAACAGCAGGTGAGCCCCCTACTCTGCAATTTTTCTTCACATCCTTTGAAACGCATTGAAAGATCGCTGAAATTTATATATGCTCTATTGTCTTGAAAAATAATGTTATCTAGAAAGATGGCTCTGTCCAAAAGATCACCGAGATCCCAGATGCGGGAAATATGACCACCCCTCGCTTTAGTTCCAAAAAGGTGTCAATTTACAGATGTGTCTAAATTTTTCTACATCATTGAACTAGAACTGTTTGGGAGATCAACCAGAAAATTATTGTTGACATGGCTGTCGATCGTGGCTGCTACATGGATCAAAACCAGAGCCTTAATATCAACATGGATTTGTATAACTTCACTGCACTTCCACGCCTGGTCCATGGTTTGCCTGTCGATTTAGATACTGTTTTAGCACTATGTGATTTTACTAAAAATTTAGCAGTCAGTGTTGAACAGGTCGTTACATCGCCACGCTTGAGCGAGTCACATGACAAGGAGTTCAATCAAAGCTCTCTCTATATGTGGTCTACTATAAAATATATTACTATACCATAATAGAATCAAATAGATTGGTTATCCTGTGTTATCATTATGCCGTGCTTTTAGTATATTGTAAATCTTGCTTTGTACCGAATCTTTATGCAAATCGATTATCCTGGGCTACCACTGTGCCATTCTCTTGGAATGTAATGAATCTTGGTGCAAATCGGTTATCCTGTCAAATCTTGATGCTTTTTTACTTAACCACTATTATTATAAATATTTTACTATGCACTGTATTTTGATGCATTCTGTTGAACCAGCTCCTTCTATGAGAGACGCTTGACCATTGCCTTACACAGGCACTACACGTTGCGCTTTCTGATGTAAATCACTTCCTGGACAGGCGGCACACATCCTGATGCAAATCAGTTCCTGGACACCCAACTTGAGATCAATTATCCCGTAGGTTGACTATACCTTGGTTTTAGTAGTCTTTAATGCTTTTGCTCTATACTTCTGACTACTATTTCTAACTTAGCTTAATAGCCCTTCTGGGCTCAACTGTATTAAAAAATATGGCTTACAATTGTTGTTCTGGATTATGTTGTCCCTTCTGCGTTGTCGGATGCTTTACCTTGGCAGCATGGTTTAAATTCCTTGCTTTCTCCATGTGAATTTTCCAAAAGGCTTCTCTATTTAAGGAACCAATTTTGCTCTTTGATGTTGCATCGACCAATGCTCGGTACCTAATATAACTAAAAGTCGGTTACCGGGTCAATACACCTTATAAAAATTATGAATGGGCAATATGTGGCCATCTAGAGTAGAATTTGGTTTATTGATTGATACAAGGGTCAAATTAGTCTTTTCTCAAGGTAATCACCACTGTTTTGTTTTTAGGCTTATGTGCCTGATTTTTTTAGGATCTCCGTGTCAAGGTGGGGATATATCAAAGTAATGCCATGTTCTAATTATAAATGAAGAGAAAGTTAAGAACTTAGTAATTACATAGTAATCATGGCTAGAGCATAGAGTTCAGAGATGTCAAATGATTTATTAAAAAATTGTATTTCCAACAACACATTGGATCACATCGGGTATGCATTTTTTGTAGAATATAAGTCAGGTTTAGAACTTTTTACCACGACAACTAGAGTAAATCCATCGTATATATTCAGTAACGTATATATTTAGATATTCATGATGTTGCATAAGCATACTTCAGTCGCCTGGGAGCACTAGCTGCTGGCGTATATATGTATTCCTTGGTTCTAACAAGATGCATGCCAATCTTAGAAAATATAGTAAGTACCTATCCTGAAATTTATGACTCGCGTGAGGTGACTATCTGTAGATAACTATTGTACTTGCATAGCTGGTTGATTTATTTGATTATAATCAAACCAAACTATTGTAGTTTTAAGATCGTGGTTATTCAAATGAAAAATGATCAAAGAAATACATGTACAGAGTCACATCTCTTGAGATCATGATTAGGCATGCAATTACTCCTTCAAATTATTGTGATATTGTATATTGCTCTTTAGTCTAATAAATTATGTAATGTGGTGCTCCACCTCCTTCTCTCTTCTTGCCAGGACATATACTCTGTCGGATTGCATCTATGTTCTAAAATCTTTTCCAGACCTAATCAATATGTGAAAGTTTAGTGAGGGGCGCCCCCGTTTACTCACGCCGCTCCAGGTTCACATCTCTCTCTCTCTCTCTCTCTCTCTCTCTCTCTCCCTCTCTCTCCCTCTCTCTCTCTGTTGACTTGCAGCTTGCTGCCGGAACCGGATGGGGTCTCCAGCCAGCCTGCCATTTGGCTTGCAGTCCTGGTCATTGCAAGTTAGCCTTACATATGTACAAGAGTTTTAGTACTTCATTAATGTGACAAAGTGAAGAGAAAATTGTTGCATCGAATTACTAATGGAATGGTTTCGATGAGAAATGATAAAGAATATATTTCACGACTGAGATGTTGATATGAAATTTGAGTATTTAATAGAGAAGTCCAGTTCATATATGAAGAAAAAGAAAGGCATGATGTACTACATTGACGGTGATTATTAGCCCATTATGGTAGTTCAAATATGATAAAGAATATATTTCATGACTGAGACATGGGATTTAGAGTCTCAGTTCTGATATGTACATAAATCTCCTTTTATTTTGTCATGCTACTGATAGTTTTAATATGAGACTATTTGTTCTGTTTATGTCTTATAAATAATGAAATGGCATATATGTTAAGTTCTCCTATTTTAATTATATTATGTTGTCGATGATGTATGGTTCTGGAATTTGGAGATTAACATTTAGGCTTTGGTATCTTGAATCGTTTTGCTTTCTACTAAACTTTATGCAAACAATTTGTCCTATCTGGCACTGGCTTTTTGGAACAAATTTTTGTCATGTGCTTGCAAATTAATTATCCTTTTGACTTAGTATACTCAGATTACCATGCTTTTGGTATATCTCTACTGTTTGCGCTCTATACTAAGCTCCTTAGTACTGAAAGAATGTTGTGATTTTCCTTGAATGTACAAGATCTGTACACGCTGGGTCACGGTGCTCAAGCGGGCAACGCGCGCCAAGGCGCGCTTCCGATCTAGTTAGACATTATCGCAGGACCATGCCACTGAAGTGTAGGCCAATTTGTAGGGTTTTTTTGTGCTTTTTACAATTTTCTCAATATATAAACAGATGTCTGCTCATTACTTTTGCATTAGACATTATCGCAGGACCATTATCGCAGGACCGAGCCCTCCTTCTAGCGTTTTTTGGTAGTAGTATATTATTTACTAACAATATATTTTCTCCGTCTCAAAATAAATGTGTTAACGTTGGTATAAAATTGTTTTAAAATCAAAACACTTATTTTGGGACGAAGGAAGTATATATCTAAACTCATGTTTGCTCATTACGCTTCTGCTTCTACATTTCACACTGCCATTGGACCATGTCACTGAAGTGTAAGCCAAAATTTAGTCTTCTACTCTTACAATTCATTTGGCCAGGCAAACAGACTTGGTTCACTTGTACCCTAAACATCCACACAAACGGTTTGCGCCACCGGAAGTAGCAAAGGGGGAAAATTGCATTTATTTTCCTTCTCCTAAGAGCATTTACCGCCACAACCTGTTAATTTGGACCCTCAAACATCCGTGAGCGCGCGGGCCTCAAAATTTGCCATTTGCAATCACTATTTTCAAACACCAAATACATGCAAACACATGCGTGTCAATTATTTTGGATGTTTAGTCCGTGTTGGGCCGGCGGGGTTGTTATTAACGCCAAATAAATTTCTCGTAGTTAAGATTTAACATCTGTGTTGGGCCAGCGGGGTTTGGGGTTTAGTCCTACCTCGCTGCGTGAGTAGCGAGGCGACCAACTTAAATAGCCGTGTCGTTCAGAAGTGATAAGTTTCGGTCATCATTGTACTCTTTGTGAAAGATATGGACTGTCAGTATTAATCTTCTCTCTTCACAAAGGGAACATCGATGGCTGTCCGGCTCTTTTTGAATCACAATGTGTTGAACATAAAGGGCAAGGTGCAGTCGGGTGCAATGGTGGCGACGGAGCTAGCAGAGATCCGACGCGGAGGAGCAAGTGAAAAGGGATAGGTTAGAGGGGGATTTGGTTCACTTTTTGCGGGGGTCAAGCTGTCAGTTCCAATGTGGCAGACACGCCCGGGCCGCCTCATATCCGCCCTACATTTAGATTGGATATGAGGGGCGCCATTCAGCCCGAGCATTCGAGACCGACTTGAGGCCGCTGCATGGGCCGGGTTGGTTTTTTTGACCGGTCAGTGACCCGGGCATCCTCCCGGAGGGGAGTTTGAGGCGCGAGGCTGTAGATGCTCTAACCCCACAAAGTGATGGTTTGCGCTGAATTCTAACAAAAAAATTATCTATATGCTTTGTTCATGCCATAATATTTTGGTCAGGCAGATTCCCTTTATTACCACAGTGCATCAAACCGACAGCGTGTATATTAGAACAAGAATGAGCAACTGGCAGAAAGCTCTCACAACAACATGCATAGCCTGAACAAGAAAACCGTTTGATTCTTTTTTGCAGGGGAGATGGTAACAGTAGATTAACAGATAGCCGCGTCGCATGGTCCAATGGCAGTGCCTGCTCCCTCCCAACACAGATTAACAGTGGCTCCCAACACAGATAACATCCAATGGTAGTGCCTGCATTTCAGACAAAAAACGGATCCGGCTTGCCTGCTCCCTCCCCATGCTCCCATCCGTGCTCCCACTTTATCCTACGGTTGTCTTTTTTTTTTCTTTTCTTTCTAATCTAATCATCTCCCCCCCTAATTTTAAGGGGATGGGGCCGGGCCTTATTTTGTTCCAATCAAATCAAGCCACGTACGCTGGAGCACGGATGGGCACACGCCGGGGGAGCAGGCAAGTCTCGTCCACAAAAAACCCTAACCTCTTGCACTGCCTTACTGCATTATGACAGGCTGTGACCAACAAAAATAACACAGTTCTGTGTATAGAGTTGGAACAACCAGTAGTAGCAGACTAAAAGACCACTGTGTCAAGCATGGTCCCTAGGGTCTGTACTATGTTCGATGACATCAAATTCGAGACATGCTCCTCCAAGTGCTTCTTTGCATCCTGCCGCCCGACATTTGCTATCGCTAGTTTCTCAGGCGGCAGCTCATCCTCCTCTTGCACTGCCTTGTTGTATTTGATGGCCAGACTCAGCATTTCCTGCACATGGTAACACAAATATTAACAAACCACATTGCAGCTTCAACTAAACTGTTCTTCTGAGCGCAGGTAGGAAGTAGAATGCTACACACCTGAACAGTCTCCTCGTTGGTCTTTGAGTGGGTGTCGAATTTCTTTAAAATCAACCCATCAGTCCATTTCTTTTTGTGTAAGTTCAGCAGCATCTTCTCCTCAAGCTCATTTTTCCGGTAATTGATTGCAATGGAGTAGTAGTGCCTGTTCAGCCCATGAATAAGTGCCTGGCAACACAGAGATAACACAAACATTTATGATAAATTATAAAGACGAGTTCAGAAGGATCAGCACTATGTAGTACACTAATACTTACCTGAATAGATGGTTTGTTTAGGTGCCCAACATTGGATGTTGTCTGCCTTGGCTCCTGGCCAAGCATCATGGTCTGAGGGTTAATGAGACGGAATGCATCGATGACTACCTTCCCCTTGACACTCTGGATGGGATCTATCACAACAGCAACTGCCCTGGGGTTTAAAGCTTCAAAACTCTGCACGTCCAAGTTTTAAGATGTTACATCTCACAAGCATAGTCAAGTCAATTCAGCAGAAATATTTACATAAGAGTAAATTTCGCCCTTTGTGGAAAAACAAGAGTAAAATCAGAGCAGTTTTTTTTTTAATTTGAAATAAATTAGGCTTTGAGGCTCGTTGCGAACTTATTTATCACCGCCTCTTATGATGGGACATTTTCCCTTTTCCTATTCTATTCAAGATCAGATGTATACAATTCAACTCAAGTCGCTTCAGAGTTTGGACTTGGGAAGACACACAAATGTGAAGCTCATTAGACTAGCCTCTGTGGCAGGGTTGACTACCACAGAGATACTTGTACCTAGGCAGCAAACATATGACAACTGAAACAAAGTATATGCTATCTTTTAATCCTTTCACTTAAACAGATTAGATTGTTATATGCATGTTTATTAAATTTTTATTACATATATTTTTATGAGTTGGCATACAGTACAGTGGGACTGCAGAACAACCAGCGCATCTTTTTGCCAAAAAAAGTTTAAAAAGATAGTTTTTACGATGAAATGGAGAACCGTAAACGATATGTGAGCATGCCGTAAAAAACGATATATGAGCATGGATTAGTGAATTACAAAGCGGCACAATGGAACTGTGGCAAAAATAAAATCAGTTGGTATATGTTTGTCAAACAACGATTCTACAATGCAACAAAGGAACACCAAAAAATATCTGGCATTTGCATAGACCTGCTGAGTATTGATGTCAACTCCTGAAAGCCAGCAACCAAATCCAGGATGCGAGTGGTACCACCCTACCACCATTTCAGGTCTGTAAAAGCAACATATGTATTAATAGAATTGTTTGCGTACAAAATAACTGAGCAAAGATCACGCTTCATCATCAAACATTCACCAAAGAAAAACATATATTAAAGCCACGGCCAATATAATTAATAAAACAATTGGCTGGCAGTAAGCATAAAGAAATCTAGATATGTATCCTGCGCTGCATGAGGGGTGATTATGTACATTTAGGAACCTGTAAATTTTGAAAAGAATAAAATCTAGAACTTGATTTTCTTGAAACGAAATGTAACAGAGCAAGCCATGACTAACTGAATTCTAACACTAGCAGAAGTTTTGGTGTCCACAATTAAGCATAGAACAGACTGAAGGAATACTACAATCAGGAGAGGTATGAACCAAGTTACTATCGCTTATCAAGCATCGCGTACCTCCCGGTCTGCTTGAGCATGTCGAGCATGTTGGTCTGGAAGACGTGGTCGACGGCCTCGACGCTGACCCCGGTCCCGCTCTGCGGCATGGCGAAGACATCCACCACCCTGACCGTGTAGTCGTCGACGAACTCGCCCAGCATCAGGCCCATCACCTCCATGGGCACGCCGACCCTCCCTGCATCAGCAGCAGCGCGTGAGACCGATCTCGAACCATGGCGGGCGCTAGCCTGGCTTGCCAAATCCGGGGGTGGAGAGGGGTGGGGTGACTAGGGTTAGGGTTACCGACTGACCGTGCTTGAGCATCTTCAGGAGAGCGAGGGAGGAGATGTAGACCTGCTCGGAGGAGTCGAGCAGCGGCGAGTCGCTCTCCGGCTGCCCCATCCCGGTGGCGCCGCTGAAGATTCTCTGCAGCCGCTCCATTTTGCTTCTCGCCGCGTTTGCACAGGGCGCGCTTATGTCTCGCTTATAGCGAGGCAGCCCGCCAGCCCGCTACACAGTACTGGGCCAGCCTAGTAGGAACGCGGGTCGTCACGCTGACATCGTGCTGGCGTCACGATAATTTCTTTCTTATTTTTGTTTACATTTTAAATAAATATATTTTATAAATAAATTTGCTTAAAATAAAAATCTGAATTCGATTTTTGTAAATAGTAACAAGAAAAGGTTAGCACAATTTAAAATAAAATGTTGGTAGCTTTCAAACAAAATGTTCATGACCATAAAAAAATGTGACTGTGTTTCAAAAAATACAACTTTTTTTAAAAAAATGTGTATACAATGTAAAAAAATGTTATACGTACTATACAAAAATGGTTTGTACCATTCAGAAAATATATGCTATATTTTGAAGAAACATCCTCACATTTCAAAAAAAATGTTTGTAATATTCACAAAAACATTATATACAAATGTAAAAAAATGTAACATCCTCACGTTTCAAAAAAAAAATTTGTAATATTCACAAAAACATTATATACAAATGTAAAAAATTGTTCACGTAGTTGAGAAAAATGTCTATTACCATTAAAAGTATATTTCAACATGTATTTAAGAAAAGGTTGACCATGTATTAAAAGAATGTTCAAACACGTTAAAAGAATTGTACATCATGTATTTGAAAATTATTCATCATGTGTCAAAAACCTAATTCACGTGTACTGAAAGCACAAGTGCTCTCTGGGTGATTTTGGTAATTAATGTCAACATATCTCTTATTGGACTAATAGTTTTATCTAGTATATTCCAGATAAGTTCAACAGTGACGTGGCAATGACAAGATGATGTGGAATCCCCTTCAAAATGCTAAGGACAAGGATTGGCAAAAGCTCAAGACTCTACATTTTTGTTTAAGTGATCCAAGATCACATTGAGTCCATAGGGAAGCCAATACTATTAAAGGAGATGGGACGTTGCTTAATGATCTTGTTGCTCAAATGCTTAGCGATGTTGCTTCAAAAACCCCAGCCACTTTCTCTATTCACATATGTCCTAAACCCTAATTTCCAGCTCGGCCACACCGACATTTCCCATCCGGAGCCACCGAGTTCATTTGGACTTAGCCACTGTTAATTCGGTCTTACTGATACGGATCTCGGTCGCACCAAGATGGCCTTGTCAGCGCTCTGTGACTTGTTGCATTCACTTCGGTCCCACCGAGTTGGCTTGACTGATTCTCTATTGCCTTATTGCTTCACTTCAGTCCCACCAAGATGAGGTTTCCCCTAAGCCCTAGCACATCGGTCCCACCGAGTTGTTCCAGTCGGTCTCACCAAGATTACTAACGTTCATATTTTTGTACAGATCAGTGCCACTGAGATGGGTCAAAAGTGTGTAACGGTTGGATTTTGCGTGGAGGCTATATATACCCCTCCACCCCTTCTTCCTCATGGATGAGAGCCATCAAAACGTGCCTACACGTTCATCATTCATTTTCTGAGAGAGAACCACCTACTTATGTGTTGAGATCAAGAGATTCCATTCCTACCATTTGAACCTTGATTTCTAGCCTTCCCCAAATTGCTTTCCTCTCAAATTATTCTTCCAACATAGCCAAATCTGTGAGAGAGAGTTGAGTGTTGGGGAGACTATCATTTGAAGCACAAGAGCAAGGAGTTCATCATCAACACACCGTTTATTACCTTTTGGAGAGTGTTGTCTCCTAGATTGGTTAGGTGTCGATTGGGAGCCTCCGACATGATGTGGAGTTGAACCAAGAAGTTTGTAAGGGCAAGGAGATCGCCTACTTCGTGAAGATATACCCGAGTGAGGCAAGTCCTTCGTGGGCGATGGCCATGGTGGGATAGACAAGGTTGCTTCTTTGTGGACCATTTGTGGATGGAGCCCTCCGTGGACTCGCGCAGCCGTTACCCTTTGTGGCTTGAAGTCTCCATCAAAGTGGACGTACGATGGCACCACCTATTGGAACCACGCCAAAAATTATCCGCGTCTCCATTGCGTTTGCACACTCCAATCCCATCCCTTTACATTCTTGCACTTGCATGCTTTACTCTTTCGCTGCTCATACTCTTGCTATGCTTGTGTAAAATGTATTATGTGCCCTTTAACATGTGTTAAACTCAACATGAACTTGAAGAAACTAAAAACTACCACTTTTACTTGTTAAGGGTCTAATCACCCTCTTCTCGATCCTTTCAATTGGTATCATAGCATTGGTCTCCATTGCTTTGGTTTAATCACCTTTTGAGGAAGATGGATGAGTCTACGTTCGGGAGTTTTATACATAGAGTGCCTATTCTTAATGGGGAGTTTTATGGTTCGTGAAAAAATGAAATGCTTGAGATCTTCAATGAATATAATTTGAGCAAGTATACTCTTAGCCCTTATGTACCTCTGAGTGATACTTTGCATCCTACACCCGATGAGTATCTTGACATGGTTCGCAATCTTAGGACTATCGATATTATCATTAGAGGATTTCCTAGAAATGTGCTTGTTTGCTTGCCAACCGTTGAATGCGCATATACTATATGGAATTATCTTGAGGAACGCTTTCCAAATTACTCTTAAAAAATCTAGATGAAATTCTTCAAAAGTCCATTGCTTTTCATAAGATGAAGCCTAGTGATCCCAATTTGATGAATGTCTATTTGAGCTCTGTAATCTTATGCGTGCAAAGGGTGATGTTGGAACTTGGAACTATTAGTAGCATCATCACAGAAACAATTAGAATTCATAAACTTGAATATTGTCATGGTCATAAATCTAATGAATCACTTGAACTAGGTGATGATCACATGCATGACGATGATGATGACATTGAGCATGGTTATTATGATGAGGACGGAGAATTTGATATGAGTGTGAAAATACTACAAGGAATTTTAGTCTCATGGCAAATCTTTGAAATTACATATCTAGAGGAAAAGAGTGGATTCTTGATAGTGGATGTATCAATCACGTGATCGGAGATAAAGACATGTTCCATGAGCTTGCCCAAAATGATGGTCCATGCAAGTATGTGAATTTTGGAGACAACTCCAAGGGTAAGGTACCTGGCCTTGGTAAGGTGGTCATATCCAATGATAGCTCCATTCAAAATGTCATGCTCGTTGAATCTCTTGGTTACAATCTTCTTTTCGTATCTAGACTAGCCGACTTTGGTTTCAATGTCTTATTTATCGAAGTAGATTGCCAAGTGTTTCATTGAGATAATCACAGTATGGTCTTTACCGACATTCATAGAGGTGATCTATACATTGTTGATTCACTAAGAGAGCCCAATCTCGTACTTGTTTAATTGCTAAATCTTCTAAAGGATGGTTATGTTAGAGAACGTTAGGACATGTTGGCATGTGAAATCTTGATAAACTCATTAAAGGTGATCATATCCTTGGTGTTAAAGATGTTATATTTGACAAATATAGACTTTGTAGTGCTTGTCAAAACAAGTTGGAGGAAGTCACCCCGTGAAGAACATCATGACCACGAGAAGACCACTTGAGCTGCTTCACATGGATCTCCTCGGTCCCAATGCTTATAAGAGTCTTGGCGGTAACTCTTTCGGTTTGGTCATTGTTGATGTTTTTTTTCAGATTTACGTGGGTGTTCTTTCTTGATGACAAATCGCAGGTCCAAAAGATCTTCAAGAACTTCGCTAAGAAGGCCCAAAAATCAATTTTAAGTGAAGATCAAGAAGGTTTGAAGTGAAGATCAAGAAGGTTCACTAAGAACATGACCAAACAGTTGAAAGGAAAACACAGATGACCCAAATCTAAAGAGTACGAGAAAAGTCATAGAGTGACAAGTGTATCGACGAAGAAGATGAACAGTATAAATGGAAGAAGAATATGATTAGTGACAATGAATCAAAAATGATTGAGCAGAACGATTGGTTGAAGGGGAAGAAGTATATAGTCAATAACAAAAATTGTAGTATGAAAAGTAGAAGGAATGTAATGTATAAGAACGGTTGTCGGAAGTAGTAATACAAGATGGTATATTATGTCATACTCACATGCTTCCTAATTTTCGTCTATTTTTCTGGAAAATTTCTGGTCAAATCAAGTTTTAAAATCAGAACGCAGATTAACTGCGGTGCAGATGCATGTCCCTGTGAATTTCGCAAGAAACACATATCACACCTTTCATGTCTTGAAAACTGAAAGGATCGATATGGTTGACTAGAGGAGGGGTGAATAGGCAACTAACAATTTTTAACTTTTCTTTACCAAATTAAACTTTGCATCAAAGTAGGTTGTCTAGATGTGCAACTAGGTGAGCAACTTATATGATGCAACAACAACGAAGATACACGCAAGCAAGAGAAGTAACACTAATAAGCTTGCACAAGTAAAGGTAAGAGATAACCAAGAGTGGACCCAGTGAAGACGAGGATGTGTTACCGAAGTTCCTTCCTTTTGAGGGGAAGTATGTCTCCGTTAGAGCAGTGTGGAGGCACAATGCTCCCCAAGAAGCCACTAGGGCCACCGTATTCTCCTCACGCCCTCACACAATGCGAGATGCCGTGATTCCACTATTGGTGCCCTTGGAGGCGGCGACCAAACCTTTACAAACAAGGTTGGGGCAAACTCCACACCTCAATCGGAGGCTCCCAACAACACCACGAAGCTTCACCACAATGGACTATGGTTCCGTGGTGACCTCAACCGTCTAGGGTGCTCAAACACCCAAGCGTAACAAGATCCGCTAGGGATTAGTGGGGGAATCAAATATCTCTTGGTGGAAGTGTAAATCAGGGCCTTCTGAACTACTCCCGAGCAAATCAACAAGTTTGGTTGGCTAGAGAGAGAGATCGGGTGAAAATGGAGCTTGGAGCAATAATGGAGCTTTTGGGGGAAGAGGTGGGTCAACGAAGAAGAAGGGGACCCCCTTTTATAGTGGGGGGAACAATCCAACCGTTACCCCACTAAACAGCCCCGCAGAGGACGGTACTACCGTAGTGGGTAGCGGTACTATTGCTGGACCCAGCGGTACTACCGCTCCCCATTACGGTACTACCGCCCAGCCAGAGAGGGCTTGAAGATAGAGGAGGGACTGGCCCAGTGCGGTACTGCCGGACAGGCCCAGCGCGGTACTACCGCTCTCGAGCGATACTACTGCACCTACTAACGCTGCAAGTGCCGCTCAACCCGACACAAGAAGTGCCCCCCTCGAGTCGAGGCGGTAGTGGCCCGGTACCGCAGTGGTACTACTGTTGAGGACACACAAGCGGTACTATCGCTGGGCACCGCGGTACTACCGCTGGGGCTAAACACTGCCCAAACAGCAGGGAACAAGACCTCCGACGACGCGGGAAGGCCCAGAGGGTGTGAAGCGAAAGTGTATGTGATGATTCCACCCTAGCCATACCAAAACGGACCCCCTCTTGATAGTACGGTGACTCCTATGAAACTAATCCACCAACAAGAAACGAAAGAGCTACACCGTCTTGAAAAACACTCCGAGGGGAATGAAATCGTCTCGAGCCAAAGGATGAATCTCTGAAATGCTCAAAGCACAAGGTTAGTCCGCAAATATGTTGCCATCAATCACCAAAACTACATCGAGAGAGATATGCCTTAACAATCTCCCCCTTTTTGGTGGATTGATGACAACCAGGGATTTGCACAGGGAAAAGACATAAAAGTAAGGATACTTAGTGTAACGCCCCGAGACCGATGTGCCAGGTGTCTTCCAGTTATTCGCCGTCGTTGCCATGTCATTTGCTTGCGTGTTGCATCTTGTCATGTCATCATGTGAATTGCATCTGCATGTTTTCAAAACTTGCATCCATCCCGGCCTCCTCGTTCTCTCCGTTGTCCGTTCTGAGCCCAGACACACTTGCACGCACCCGCGGCATGTCCGAAATAGTATTTTATAAGTGGCCGGAAAATGTTCTCGGAATGGGATGAGAGTTGACGTGTGGTCTTATTATAGTGTAGATAGACCGCCTGTCAAGTTTCATCGCATTCGGAGATCGTTTGATGCCCCAACGGATAACTATAGCGGCAGTATAGCTGGTCTAACATCGGACATTTTCGGTCTCCGAAAACTGTTGCCGGGCTTCCCCTCTCTTTCCTCTCTAGACCGTCTACACAGCCCACTACCTACCGTCAGGTCCAACCTAACCTCTCTTGTCAGCCCGCGGCCCTCCTCGCGCGCGTCCGAAAGCTGCCCCGAACCCGAACTGGACTTTCGTCACCGCTGTGTCCGGATCATCCCCAAACATCTACAAAACATCTCCGTTTTGTTAATTGGACTTCTTAGTCTATTTTTCTCGACCGCCCGATTACGATCGGACGGACTGAATAACCCCCTAACCTAATCCAATAACGTATATATATTGACCAACCCTAAAATTTAGGCCGTTTGTCCCATCGCTGCCGCCACTCCACCTACTCTCCTCTTTCTCGGGATCCCCTCCTCCTCGATCTCAACACCACCAAGCCACCTCGGCGGACCTTGCTCGAGCTCCACCGGCTACCACCAGCAGCAGCAAGCGAAGCCACCGGAGCTCCTTCCTCTTCCTCCTCTGCCCGAGGCTGCTACCTCCCCGTGCCCTCGTTCCTGAGCTCCATCGAGAGGAGAGGAAGCCCCCGCAAGCCACTACTCCGCCCCGCTGTCCTCGTCGTTGACCCTCGCAAGCATCGCTTCGACCCAGGCCAGTGCCCGGCTTCCCTCTCCTTCCTTCTCCCCATCTTGCTTCTCCTCCTCCTCCTCTCATGGCTCTCTCTTCCGTGGAGTGCAGGAACCCCGTCGCCCGCTATTCGTCACCGTCCACCACGGATCCACGCAATCTCCGACCAGATCCGACTGGCACTCCGCCGCACTTGCCTATTCCGGCCAGATCCCGGCAGCTAGGCCCCATCCCCGGTCGCCAGTGCCCTCGCCGGAGAGCCCCTACTTCAAACCCCTGCTGATGTTTCTGTTTCTTCAGAGAAAAGGACAACAGCGCCTCGCCCCGCTCCTGTTGACCACGCCCCGCCTGCATCGCGCCTCTCCCCATGCCCGGATCCACCGCCGCACCGTCCTGGAGCCTCGCCAAGTCCCTGAAGCCGTCGCGCCAAGTCCTCCTGCGTCGCTCCCAAGATCGGTCGCCACCTTGCTGCCATGTTTCGCTGCACCGAACCGCTGCGTGCTTCAGCTTCGTCAGAACACGAGCGAGACCAGGCTTCATTGACCCTTTCGATCGAGCCAAGCAAGCCGGCCCAGCGCGCCCTCTGCGGGCCTCCTTCCTCTCCGCCGCCTTGAGCCAAAGCCCATGGTGAGGCCCAGCGCCTCCTTTGTTTTTTTTCTTTTTCTTTATTCCCTATTGGGCCTCTGCTTAGTCTCAACCCATTATGTTTTTTTCCTGACTGCAATTTTAGCTTTTGTTCTAGAGACGACTATTTTACAGGAAACCCCCCTAGTTTCATGCATTTAATAACTCATCATCCGTGCACCGGATTAAAATAATTTATACATGAAACTTGCTTAGAATTTTGTCTAGTTTCATAATATGTCATTTTCATCCATGTTTAAATTGCTTAAAATGATGTTTGCTTAAATTTGCTCCTATGCCATGTTAAAATGCTTTATTTCATAACTAAATAATCGTAGCTCGGTTTTAAATAATCTTTATATGTAAATGGGGTAGAATTTTGCCTAGTTTATCATGGTGACATTGCTTTGCATGTTAAACAACTCTAAAATATGTTTTAGGACAGAACATGACCTAACCTAATATATGCACATGAGGAGTTTCCGGATTTGTTGTTCGTTGCTTCCGGCCTCATTTAACCTTGACTAGATAGGTAGTTTTACTTTGCTTCACCCTCTTGCCATGTTTAACAACATTTAATATTATTGGGTACATAAACAAGATCAAACTAAATAAGTCATGTGGTGTTTCGTCAATATGCAATCCGTTGCATATTGAGCTCCACTTAATTCGTAGTGTTGTTTGTTGCACTTTGCCATGCCATGCTTCATTAAAACCGGACATGCATCATACTTGGTTGTGCATCATTCCATGTTTATGTGATGTTTGTTTACGATGTTGTTTGCTTCTTTCCGGTGATGCTTCTTCGGGTTGTTTCCGTTAACATCGTGTTGTGAGGATTCGTCCGACTACGTCCGTTTGTCTTCTTCATGGACTCGTTCTTCTTCCTTGCGGGATTTCAGGCAAGATGACCATACCCTCGAAATCACTTCTATCTTTGCTTGCTAGTTGCTCGCTCTTTTGCTATGCCTATGCTATGATGCCTACCACTTGCTTATCATGCCTCCCATATTGTTGAACCAAGCCTCTAACCCACCTTGTCCTAGCAAACCGTTGATTGGCTATGTTACCGCTTTGCTCAGCCCCTCTTATAGCATTGTTAGTTGCAGGTGAAGATGAAGTTTGTTCCTTGTTGGAACATGGAGATATTGTTCCTTGTTGGAACATGTTTACTTGTTGGGATATCACAATATCTCTTATTTATTTAATGCATCTATATACTTGGTAAAGGGTGGAAGGCTCGGCCTTATGCCTGGTGTTTTGTTCCACCCTTGCCGCCCTAGTTTCTGTCATATCAGTGTTATGTTCCCGGATTTTGCGTTCCTTACGCGGTTGGGTAATAATGGGAACCCCTTGACAGTTCGCCTTGAATAAAACCCCTCCAGCAATGCCCAACATTGGTTTTACCATTCGCCACCTAGCCTTTTCTTTCCCTTGGGTTCTGTAGACTCAAGGGTCATCATTATTTTACCCCCCGGGCCAGTGCTCCTCTGAGTGTTGGTCCACCTCGTCAGCCGCTGGTGGCCACCAGGGGCAACTCTGGGCTGGCCTACCGGAAGTTTAGACAATCTGAGTGTGCCCTAAGAACGAGATATGTGCAGCTCCTATCGGGATTTGTCGGCACATTCGGGCGGTATTGATGGATTTGTTTTAACTTGTCGAAGTTGTCTTGTAGAACCGGGATACCGAGTCTGATCGGAATATCTCGGGAGAAGGTATATCCTTCGTTGACCGTGAGAGCTTGTCATGGGCTAAGTTGGGACACCCCTGCAGGGATTTGAACTTTTGAAAGCCGTGCCCGCAATTATGGGCAGATGGGAATTTGTTAATGTCCGGTTGTAGAAAACCTGAAGTTGACCTTAATTAAAATGCATCAACCGCATGTGTAACCGTGATGGTCTCTTTCCGGCGGAGTCCGGGAAGTGAACACGGTGTTGGAGTTATGCTTGACGTAGGTTGTTCTAGGATCACTTCTTGATCATAGTTTCTCGTTCGTGCTTTGCCTTCTCTTCTCGCTCTCATTTGCGTATGTTAGCCACCATATATGCTAGTCGCTTGCTGCAGCTCCACCTCATACCTTTACCTTACCCATAAGCTTTAATAGTCTTGATCGCGAGGGTGGGAGATTGCTGAGTCCCCGTGGCTCACAGATACTTCCAAAACCAGCTTGCAGGTGCCGATGAGTCCGTGCAGTTGACGCAACCAAGCTCAGGGAGGAGCTCGATGAAGATCTTGTCCTTTGTCTTGTTTTGTTTCTAGTTGATCAGTAGTGGAGCCCAGTTGGGGTCGATCGGGGACCTTGTCGCTTTTGGGGTTCTTCTTTTATTTTGGTTTCGTAGTCGGACCTTGATTGTATTTAGATGTTGTAATGCTTTATTCATGTATTTGTGTGAAGTGGCGATTGTAAGCCAACTATGTATCTCTTTCCCTTATATATTACATGGGTTGTGTGAAGATTACCTCACTTGCGACATTGCTTTCAATGCGGTGTTATGCCTCTAAGTCGTGCTTCGACACGTGGGAGATATAGCCGCATCGAGGGCGTTACAAGTTGGTATCAGAGCCTTCCCTGACCTTAGGATCCCCCACTGCTTGATCGAATTAGCTGACGAGTTGGGTCTAGAAAAATGTTTTGAGTCATTTAGGAATTATATATCGGAGAGTTTAGGAATTCTTTTTACTCCCCAGTCCCTTCATCGCTCTGGTAAGGCATCCTGACGTAGAGTTTTGACTCTTCTCTTCTCAAATTTCACTAAATTTTTTTAGGATCACGCGGGTATCTTGGAATCGTTCCGATCGATTTGTGACGAGAACATTGTTCTTGGTGCCTCCTGTCATTTAGGGGTTGTGGCAGTGTCCCGAGGAGTTGAGCTCCGAGGTGTTGTCGTCACAATTTTATCGTTGTAGTTCTGGAATACCTGAGATTAGTTTTGCCGACATCGAAAATCTCTTTTATGCAGTTGTTGGTGAGATAACCTCGATGCCACCCAGTACTAGGGCGGGAGTTCGGGAGTATTGCCATAACTCGTATAACGGATGCTTTTCGAAGGTTGAGGTAGACGATTTCCGAAGGTTTCTTGGTTATCTGTTGAAGGATGGATACAGCTCGATGTAGGATTTGCTAGTTTTGGGTGAGATATTATGCTTCCCCTGTATCCCCAACACCTGATTGCATAACCGGGAAAATTTCAGGAGTTTATAAGTGGGAATTCAAGTAGCTCTTAGGATATCTTTTCGATAGGTGTATGATATGAAATTGGGGTTCAACGTCTAGTGGTCCGCCTATTCACGGTTGGTTTTACAGTGGTCTCGTTGTGTCTTAAAGAGTCCTTGGCTATGCCGACTCGGGGACGCTTCGTATGTCATGTGCACTGCCTTGTACATGATGGTGTTGTACGATCGAGCCCGTGTAGGCCCCACCATGAAAACTTCGGACGAAATCTCTATCATATGTTTGTTCTGGCTTATTCTGCAAGCCAATCCTTTGTTTTGTTTTGAGTTGTGGTATTCGAGTTGCTTCAAAGTCAAATATTGATTCCATACCTTTTATAAGTGGTGTTCTTGTATTCCTACGGGAGTACTAATCCTTCATGATAATCGACATTGTCATGACAATCCTTTTCAACCGGTGTGTTTCTCTTCAAGCGGATCCGTTCATTTTCAATATCCGCAAGATTCAATCTCAGCTTTCTCAACGGTGTTCGTTTCATCCATCCCAAATTGTCTTTGTTTTCCCGCCCACCCACCCACTTTTTCTTCAAGGACTCAGATTTCTTATTCAAGTATCCTTTTATTGATGGGAAGTCTCTCCATTCTTTTCTTTCAATGTTCTTATCCGGTGATTCTCATGAAGATTCTAACGGGGCCTCAAGTTCATCATTCTTCATTTTTTTTCTCCGGTGGTTTCAAGTCAAGCTTTGTTGATCATATCTTTTCCTCGTTTCAATGCTTACTTATGCTGGTGTACCTCTTAATCTTCCCCGCTTGCCATTCAATTGTTATAGAGTGCTCAAGATATCTCGAAGATTCGTGTTTCCACTCTACTTTCGTTCAAGCTCTTTCGAGGATGTTATCTCATTCAAGTCATTTAATTCAACCGGTGCAACCTCTCTTTTAAATCGTTTAAACGGTGTATCTTTTGAGTGGGCCCTAACCCACAGATCTTTTCCCAGGATCTTACCTGACTCTTCTGATTTTACCGGAGCTATCCTAAATTCATTTCAAATTTGACGTAAGAATGATTCATCATCTGTCATATGTTTTTCTCCAAGATCTTTCAAATTCTTTTCATCTTTGGCTCAACCTCTCCTCTTTTCTTCATTCCGGAGTGTCTAAATAATTCATGGTGGTGCCTCTCGTCATCATTCTCGGATTTTGAAGACCGAAGAAGATTTTTCTCTCAATCTTGCTCCTTTCTCTTCAAGATTCGTGATGCTAGCTTGTTGCCATCCTCTCATAATTGTTTTGATCATGAGAATTCTTTTCATCCATCCGGAGCATTTCATGAGTTGTTTTCTCTTTTCTTTTCCCCGGAGCCCATCATTTCAGAAGAATTAATCATTTCTGCTTTCAGCTCTCTTTCTCTAAATCTTGCCGGTGCATCATTCAAGTATTCTCTAATCAGCGCGGGGTCTCTTCGTTCACTTGTATCTAAATCCTCTCAAGCATCTTCGGTCATTTTATAATTCTTCCCGGTGTTTCTTTATCTTTTATTCGTTCATTTTCAATTCTTACGGTGGTTTTCTCAAGATTCTATTCCATGGTTATCATATTAATTCATTCGTTGTTTCAATCCTACCCGTGGCTCGTTGAAGACCTTCTCAAGTTTAAGCTATACCTCTCTTTAATCTTTTCCATGAGAATAAGTAGTATGCCAAATACTTTGATTGTCATCAATTTAAATTGGTGAAGGATAAGCATAATGTAATTCTTATTATTGTTTCATCCAAGTGATTTAATTCCTTATTCCGGAGGTTCATCAAAATTCTTGATTTCGGTTGTTTCATCTTTTCTTTTTCGGAGTTCCAAGTTTTTCTGCATTATATCGTCGCGAAGCACCATCTAAATCATCGCAAGGCTTCACCTCATATTCTCAACTTCTCTTTCTTTTTGTCATCCTTTCATTTACCGGAGTTATTCGTGGAGGCTCTACTTGGTGGTTCATCAAGGATTTAATTCCTTCTCGAAGTGTTCATTGAGATTGTTTTCAGTGGAGTTCAAGCATTCTTCATCTTACAATCCGGAGTTCAATTCTTTCTACCGTATCATTTGAGGTGGTATTATGTCATTCTTGATAATTTGAGTTCATGTTTCATGATTCACATGTTTTAAGAATGAGGTATTTTAAATCCATCAACCTCTTCGTTGGAGTTATCTTGGGTTATATTTCACCTAAAGCTTTCCCTAAGGATTTTGCTATTATGGTGCTTATAATTGACCCAAGTTCTTCATTTGTCCTTCCGGTGAATACTTTCTTGTCTCCTTGTTCATACCAATCCAATTATTTTTCCCGTGAGTGGCAGGTTGTCACCTCATAATTTGAAATGTATTCTATAAGTCCATATCAAGTTTATCCTTTTCGTTGTTGATAACCCAACAACTTCGTTCTAGCTTTTGGCGTAAGCGTGCTCTCTCAAGACCTTGTTTTTCTCCCCCGTTCATTCAGTTCCATTCTCTCACTTCTTCCGGAGGCATTTGATGTTGCTCTCTTCAAACCTTCTTCTTGTTCTTATCAGGATCATGGTCTTTTCGTGTTATCCATTTTACCGGAGTGTCGTGCCCTCTTTTCAAGTTCTCTCATCTTATCAAGGTTTGCGTCCCTTCTCAGACGGAGTGCTGTCCAAATTATATCATTCTTAATCCTTCTCTATCTTAACTTAACCGGAGTGGTTTCAATATATATCTTGCCCTTCAACCTCAAGGTTTTTTCACAATGTTCTTTGTCCCTCTTTTCTAACGGAGTGTTTTCAACTTCGTTCATCTCCGTTGTATTCTTTTCTCGAATTGGCTTAACCTTTTCAAGGTTCTTTGGTTTCGCTCGTTTGTCAAAGAAGCAACTTAGTTTTACCTCTTCTCTTTTCTCTTCCGTTTTCCCTCTGGTGCCATTCTAGATCTCGGGACGAGATCCTCTTGTAGTGGTGGAGTGTTGTAACGCCTCGAGACTGATGTGCCAGGTGTCTTCCAGTTATTCGCCGTTGTTGCCATGTCATTTGCTTGCGTGTTGCATCTTGTCATGTCATCATGTGCATTGCATCTGCATGTTTTCAAAACTTGCATCCTTCTCGGCCTCCTCGTTCTCTCCGTTGTCCGTTCTGAGCCCAAACACACTTGCACGCGCCCGCGGCATGTCCGAAATAGTATTTTATAAGTGGCCGGAAAATGTTCTCGGAATGGGATGAGAGTTGACGTGTGGTCTTATTATAGTGTAGATAGACCGCCTGTCAAGTTTCATCGCATTCGGAGATCGTTTGATGCCCCAACGGATAACTATAGCGGCAGTATAGCCGGTCTAAAGTCGGACGTTTTCGGTCTCCGAAAACTGTTGCCGGGCTTTCCCTCTCTTTCCTCTCTAGACCGTCTACACAGCCCACTACCTACCGTCAGGTCCAACCTAACCTCTCTTGTCAGCCCGCGGCCCTCCTCGCGCGCGTCCGAAAGCTGCCCCGGACCCAAACTGGACTTTCGTCACCGCTGTGTCCGGATCATCCCCAAACATCTACAAAACGTCTCCGTTTTGTTAATTGGACTTCTTAGTCTATTTTTCTCGACCGCCCGATTACGATCGGACGGACCGAATACCCCCCTAACCTAATCCAATAACGTATATATATTGACCAACCCTAAAATTTAGGCCGTTTGTCCCATCGCCGCCGCCACTCCACCTACTCTGCTCTTTCTCGGGATCCCCTCCTCCTCGATCTCAACACCACCAAGCCACCTCGGCGGACCTCGCTCGAGCTCCACCGGCTACCAGCAGCAGCAGCAAGCGAAGCCACTGGAGCTCCTTCCTCTTCCTCCTCTGCCCGAGGCTGCTGCCTCCCCGTGCCCTCGTTCCCGAGCTCAATCGAGAGGAGAGGAAGCCCCCGCAAGCCACTGCTCTGCCCCGCTGTCCTCGTTGTTGACCCTCGCAAGCGTCGCCCCGACCCAGGCCAGTGCCCGGCTTCCCTCTCCTTCCTTATCCCCATCTTGCTTCTCCTCCTCCTCTCATGGCTCTCTCTTCCGTGGAGTGCAGGAACCCCGTCGCCCGCTGTTCGTCACCGTCCACCATGGATCCACGCAATCTCCGACCAGATCCGACTGGCACTCCGCCGCACTTGCCCGTTCCGGCCGGATCCCGGCAGCTAGGCCCCGTCCCCGGTCGCCGGTGCCCTCGCCGGAGAGCCCCTGCTTCAAACCCCTGCTGCTGTTTCTGTTTCTTCAGAGAAGAGGACAGCAGCGCCTCGCCCCGCTCCTGTTGACCACGCCCCGCCTGCATCGCGCCTCTCCCCATGCCCGGATCCACCGCCGCACCGTCCTGGAGCCTCGCCAAGTCCCTAAAGTCGTCGCGCCAAGTCCTGCTGCGTCGCTCCCAAGATCGGTCGCCGCCCTGCTGCCATGTTTCGCTGCACCGAACTGCTGCGTGCTTTAGCTTCGTCAGAACACGAGCGAGACCAGGCTTCATTGACCCTTTCGATCGAGCCAAGCAAGCCGGCCCAGCGCGCCCTCTGCGGGCCTCCTTCCTCTCCACCACCTTGGGCCAAAGCCCATGGTGAGGCCCAGCGCCTCCTTTGTTTTTTTTCTTTTTGTTTATTCCCTGTTGGGCCTCTGCTTAGTCTCAACCCGTTATGTTTTTTTCCTGACTGCGATTTTAGCTTTTATTCTAGAGACGACTATTTTACAGGAAACCCCCCTAGTTTCATGCATTTAATAACTCATCATCCGTGCACCGGATTAAAATAATTTATACATGAAACTTGCTTAGAATTTTGTCTAGTTTCATAATATGTCATTTTCATCCATGTTTAAATTGCTTAAATGTTGTTTGCTTAAGTTTGCTCCTATGCCGTGTTAAAATGCTTTATTTTGTAACTAAATAACCGTAGCTCGGTTTTAAATCATGTTTATATGTAAATGGGGTGGAATTTTGCCTAGTTTATCATGGTGACATTGCTTTGCATGTTAAACAACTCTAAAATATTTTTTAGGATAGAACATGATCTAACCTAATATATGCACATGAGGAGTTTCCGGATTTGTTGTTCGTTGCTTCCGGCCTCATTTAACCTTGACTAGATAGGTAGTTTTACTTTGCTTCACCCTCTTGCCATGTTTAACAACATTTAATATTGTTGGGTACATAAACAAGATCGAAATAAATAAGTCACGTGGTATTTCGTCAATATGCAATCCGTTGCATATTGAGCTCCACTTAATTCGTAGTGTTGTTTGTTGCACTTTGCCATGCCATGTTTCATTAAAACCGGACATGCATCATACTTGGTTGTGCATCATTCCATGTTTATGTGATGTTTGTTTACGATGTTGTTTGCTTCTTTCCGGTGATGCTTCTTCGGGTTGTTTCCGTTAACGTCGTGTTGTGAGGATTCGTTCGACTACGTCCGTTTGTCTTCTTCATGGACTCGTTCTTCTTCCTTGCGGGATTTCAGGCAAGATGTGTTGGGTCTCGTAGTAATTTCAAAAAATTTCCTACGCACACGCAAGATCATGTGATGCAAAACAACGAGAGGGGAGAGTGTTGTCTACGTACCCACGCAGACCGACTGCGGAAGCGTTGACACAACATAGAGGAAGTAGTCGTACGTCTTCGCGATCCAACCGATCAAGCACCGAAACTACGGCACCTCCGAGTTCGAGCACACGTTCAGCTCGATGACGATCCCCGGACTCTGATCCAGCAAAGTGTCGGGGAAGAGTTTCGTCAGCACGACGGTGCGGTGACGATCTTGATGTACTACAGCAGCAGGGCTTCGCCTAAACTCCGCTACAGTATTATCGAGGACTATGGTGGCTGGGGCACCGCACACGGCTAAGGAATAGATCACGTGGATCAACTTGTGTGTTCTAGGGTGCCTCTGCCTCAGTATATAAAGGACTAGAGGGGGGAGGCTGGCCGGCCAAGGTGTGGCATGCCAGGAGAGTCCTACTCCCTCTGGGAGTAGGATTCCCCCCCCCCAATCCTAGTTGGAATAGGACTCCTTGGTGGGGGGAAAGAGAGAGAGGGGGGCCGGCCACCTCTCCTAGTCCTAATAGGACTAGGGGAGGGGGGAGGCGCGTGGCCACCTTGGGCTGCTCCTTTCTCCTTTCCACTAAAGCCCACTAAGGCCCATATAGCTCCCGGGGGGTTCCGGTAACCTCCCGGTACTCCGGTAAAATCCTGATTTCACCCGGAACACTTCCGATATCCAAACATAGGCTTCCAATATATCAATCTTTATGTCTCGGCCATTTCGAGACTCCTCGTCATGTCCGTGATCACATCCGGGACTCCGAACAACCTTCGATACATCAAAATGCATAAACTCATAATATAATTGTCATCGTAACCTTAAGCGTGCGGACCCTACGGGTTCGAGAACAATGTAGACATGACCGAGACACGTCTTCGGTCAATAACCAATAGCGGGACCTGGATGCCCATATTGGCTCCTACATATTCTACGAAGATCTTTATCGGTCAGACCGCATAACTGCATACATTGTTCCCTTTGTCATCGGTATGTTACTTGCCCGAGATTCGATCGTCGGTATTCGAATACCTAGTTCAATCTCGTTACCGGCAAGTCTCTTTACTCGTGCTGTAATACATCATCCCACAACTAACTCATTTAGTTGCAATGCTTGCAAGGCTTAAGTGATGTGCATTACCGAGAGGGCCCAGAGATACCTCTCCGACAGTCGGAGTGACAAATCCTAATCTCGAAATACGCCAACCCAACATCTACCTTTGGAGACACCTGTAATGCTCCTTTATAATCACCCAGTTACGTTGTGACGTTTGGTAGCACCCAAAGTGTTCCTCCGGCAAACGGGAGTTGCATAATCTCATAGTCATAGGAACATGTATAAGTCATGAAGAAAGCAATAGCAACATACTAAATGATCGGGTGCTAAGCTAATGGAATGGGTCATGTCAATCAGATCATTCAACTAATGATGTGACCTCGTTAATCAAATAACAACACTTTGTTCATGGTTAGGAAACATAACCATCTTTGATTAACGAGCTAGTTAAGTAGAGGCATACTAGTGACACTAAGTTTGTCTATGTATTCACACATGTATTATGTTTCCGGTTAATGCAATTCTAGCATGAATAATAAACATTTATCATGATATAAGGAAATAAATAATAACTTTATTATTGCCTCTAGGGCATATTTCCTTTAGTCTCCCACTTGCACTAGAGTCAATAATCTAGATTACACTGTAATGATTCTAACACCCATGGAGCGTTGGTGCTGATCATGTTTTGCTCGTGGAAGAGGCTTAGTCAATGGGTCTGCGACATTCAGATCCGTATGTATCTTGCAAATCTCTATGTCTCCCACCTGGACTAGATCCCGGATGGAATTGAAGCATCTCTTGATGTGCTTGGTTCTCTTGTGAAATCTGGATTCCTTTGCCAAGGCAATTGCACCAGTATTGTCACAAAAGATTTTCATTGGACCCGATGCACTAGGTATGACACCTAGATCGGATATGAACTCCTTCATCCAGACTCCTTCATTTGCTGCTTTCGAAGCAGCTATGTACTCCGCTTCACATGTAGATCCCGCTACGACGCTTTGTTTAGAACTGCACCAACTGACAGCTCCACCGTTTAATGTAAACACGTATCCGGTTTGCGATTTAGAATCGTCCGGATCAGTGTCAAAGCTTGCATCAACGTAACCTTTTACGACGAGCTCTTTGTCACCTCCATATACGAGAAGCATATCCTTAGTCCTTTTCAGGTATTTCAGGATGTTCTTGACCGCTGTCCAGTGATCCACTCCTGGATTACTTTGGTACCTCCCTGCTAGACTTATAGCAAGGCACACATCAGGTCTGGTACACAGCATTGCATACATGATAGATCCTATCGTTGATGCATAGGGAACATCTTTCATATTCTCTCTATCTTCTGCAGTGGTCGGGCATTGAGTCTTACTCAATTTCACACCTTGTAACACAGGCAAGAATCCTTTCTTTGCTTGATCCATTTTGAACTTCTTCAAAATTTTGTCAAGGTATGTTGTTTGTGAAAGTCCAATTAAGCGTCTTGATCTATCTCTATAGATCTTTATGCCTAATATGTAAGCAGCTTCACCGAGGTCTTTCATTGAAAAACTCTTATTCAAGTATCCCTTTATGCTATCCAGAAATTCTATATCATTTCCAATCAGCAATATGTCATCCACATATAATATCAGAAATGCTACAGAGCTCCCACTCACTTTCTTGTAAATACAGGCTTCTCCGAAAGTCTGTATAAAACCAAATGCTTTGATCACACTATCAAAACGTTTATTCCAACTCCGAGAGGCTTGCACCAGTCCATAAATGGATCGCTGGAGCTTGCACACTTTGTTAGCTCCCTTTGGATCGACAAAACCTTCCGGTTGCATCATATACAACTCTTCTTCCAGAAATCCATTCAGGAATGCAGTTTTGACATCCATCTGCCAAATTTCATAATCATAAAATGCGGCAATTGCTAACATGATTTGGACAGACTTAAGCATCGCTACGGGTGAGAAGGTCTCATCGTAGTCAACCCCTTGAACTTGTCGAAAACCTTTTGCGACAAGTCGAGCTTTGTAGACAGTAACATTACCATCAGCGTCAGTCTTCTTCTTGAAGGTCCATTTATTCTCAATTGCTTGCTGATCAACGGGCAAGTCAACCAAAGTCCATACTTTGTTCTCATACATGGATCCCATCTCAGATTTCATGGCTTCAAGCCACTTTGCGGAATCTGGGCTCACTATCGCTTCTTCATAGTTCGTAGGTTCATCATGATCTAGTAGCATGATTTCCATAACAGGATTACCGTACCACTATGGCGCGGATCTTACTCTGGTTGATCTACGAGGTTCAGTAGTATCTTGATCTGAAGTTTCATGACCATCATCATTAGCTTCCTCACTTATTGGTGTAGGTGTCGCAGAAACAGTTTTCTGTGATGTACTACTTTCCAATAAAGGAGCAGGTACAGTTACCTCGTCAAGTTCTACTTTTCTCCCACTCACTTCTTTCGAGAGAAACTCCTTCTCTAGAAAGGATCCATTCTTAGCAATGAATGTCTTGCCTTCGGATCTGTGATAGAAGGTGTACCCAACAGTCTCTTTTGGGTATCCTATGAAGACACATTTCTCCGATTTGGGTTCGAGCTTATCAGGTTGAAGCTTTTTCACATAAGCATCGCAGCCCCAAACTTTAAGAAATGACAACTTTGGTTTCTTGCCAAACCACAGTTCATAAGGCGTCGTCTCAACGATTTTGATGGTGCCCTATTTAACGTGAATGCGGCCGTCTCTAAAGCATAACCCCAAAACGATAGCGGTAAATCAGTAAGAGACATCATAGATCGCACCATATCTAGTAAAGTACGATTACGACGTTCGGACACACCATTACGCTGTGGTGTTCCGGGTGGCGTGAGTTGCAAAACTATTCCACAATTTTTCAAATGTACACCAAACTCGTAACTCAAATATTCTCCTCCATGATCAGATCGTAGAAACTTTATTTTCTTGTTACGATGATTTTCAACTTCACTCTGAAATTCTTTGAACTTTTCAAATGTTTCAGACTTATGTTTCATTAAGTAGATATACCCATGTCTGCTTAAGTCATCTGTGAAGGTGAGAAAATAACGATATCCGACACGAGCCTCAATATTCATCGGACCACATACATCGGTATGTATGATTTCCAACAAATCTGTTGCTCTCTTCATTGTACCGGAGAACGGTGTTTTAGTCATCTTGCCCATGAGGCACGGTTCGCAAGTACCAAGTGATTCATAATCAAGTGGTTCCAAAAGTCCATCAGTATGGAGTTTCTTCATGCGCTTTACACCGATATGACCTAAACGACAGTGCCACAAATAAGTTGCACTTTCATTATCAACTCTGCATCTTTTGGCTTCAACATTATGAATATGTGTGTTACTACTATCGAGATTCAACAAGAATAGACCACTCTTCAAGGGTGCATGACCATAAAAGATATTACTCATATAAATAGAACAACCATTATTCTCTGATTTAAATGAATAACCGTCTCGCATCAAACAAGATCCAGATATAATGTTCATGCTTAACGCTGGCACCAAATAACAATTATTTAGGTCTAATACTAATCCCGAAGGTAGATGTAGAGGTAGCGTGCCGACCGCGATCACATCGACTTTGGAACCGTTTCCTACGCGCATCTTCACCTCGTCCTTTGCCAGTGCCCGCCTATTCCGTAGTCCCTGTTTCGAGTTGCAAATATTAGCAACAGAACCAGTATCAAATACCCAGGTGCTACCGCGAGCTCTAGTAAGGTACACATCAATAACATGTATATCATATATACCTTTGTTCACCTTGCCATCCTTCTTATCCGCCAAATACTTGGGGCAGTTCCGCTTCCAGTGACCAGTCTGCTTGCAGTAGAAGCACTCAGTTTCAGGCTTAGGTCCAGACTTGGGTTTCTTCTCCTGAGCAGCAACTTGCTTGTTGTTCTTCTTGAAGTTCCCCTTCTTCTTCCCTTTGCCCTTTTTCTTGAAACTAGTGGTCTTGTTAACCATCAACACTTGATGCTCCTTCTTGATTTCTACCTCCGCAGTTTTCAGGAAGAGCTCAGGAATAGTCTTGTTCATCCCTTGCATATTATAGTTCATCACGAAGCTCTTCTAGCTTGGTGGCAGTGATTGGAGAATTCTGTCAATGACGCAATCATCCGGAAGATTAACTCCCAATTGTATCAAGTGATTATTATACCCAGACATTTTGAGTATATGCTCACTGACAGAACTGTTCTCCTCCATCTTGCAGCTATAGAACTTATTGGAGACTTCATATCTCTCAATCCGGGCATTTGCTTGAAATATTAACTTCAACTCCTGGAACATCTCATATGCTCCATGACGTTCAAAACGTCGTTGAAGTCCCGATTCTAAGCCGTAAAGCATGGCACACTGAACTATCGAGTAGTCATCAGCTTTGCTCTGCCAGACGTTCATAACATCCGGCGTTGCTCCTGCAGCAGGCCTGGCACCTAGCGGTGCTTCCAGGACGTAATTCTTCTGTGCAGCAATGAGGATAATCCTCAAGTTACGGACCCAGTCCGTGTAATTGCTACCATCATCTTTCAACTTTGCTTTCTCAAGGAACGCATTAAAATTCAACGGAACAACAGCACGAGCCATCTATCTACAATCAACATAAACAAGCAAGATATTATCAGGTACTAAGTTCATGATAAGTTTAAGTTCAATTAATCAAATTACTTAAGAACTCCCACTTAGATAGACATCCCTCTAATCTTCTAAGTGATTACGTGATCCAAATCAACTAAACCATAACCGATCATCACGTGAGATGGAGTAGTTTTCAATGGTGAACATCGTTATGTTGATCATATCTACTATATGATTCACGCTCGACCTTTCGGTCTCCGTGTTCCGAGGCCATATCTGCATATGCTAGGCTCGTCAAGTTTAACCTGAGTATTCTGCGTGTGCAAAACTGGCTTGCACCCGTTGTAGATGGACGTAGAGCTTATCACACCCGATCATCACATGGTGTCTGGGCATGACGAACTTTGGCAACGGTGCATACTCAGGGAGAACACTTCTTGATAATTTAGTGAGAGATCATCTTATAATGTTACCGTCAATCAAAGCAAGATAAGATGCATAAAAGGATAAACATCACATGCAATCAATATAAGTGATATGATATGGCCATCATCATCTTGTGCTTGTGATCTCCATCTCCGAAGCACCATCACCATCGTCACCGGCGTGACACCTTGATCTCCATCGTAGCATCGTTGTCGTCTCGCCAAGCTTATGCTTCCACGACTATCACTACCGCTTAGTAATAAAGTAAAGCATTACATCGCGATTTCATTACATACAATAAAGCGACAACCATATGGCTCCTGCCAGTTACCGATAACTCGGTTACAAAACATGATCATCTCATACAATAAAATTTAGCATCATGTCTTGACCATATCACATCACAACATGCCCTGCAAAAACAAGTTAGACGTCCTCTACTTTGTTGTTGCAAGTTTTACGTGGCTGCTACGGGCTTAAGCAAGAACCAATCTCACCTACGCATCAAAACCACAACGATAGTTTGTCAAATAGACTCCGTTTTAACCTTCGCAAGGACCGGGCGTAGCCATACTCGGTTCAACTAAAGTTGGAGAGACAGTCGCCCGCAAGCCACCTATGTGCAAAGCACGTCGGGGGAACCGGTCTCGCGTAAGCGTACGCGTAAGGTTGGTCCGGGTCGTCTCGTCCAACAATGCCGCCGAACCAAAGTATGACATGCTGGTAGGCAGTATGACTTATATCGCCCACAACTCACTTGTGTTCTACTCGTGCATATAACATCAACATAAATAACCTAGGCTCGGATGCCACTATTGGGTTTCGTAGTAATTTCAAAAAATTTCCTACGCACACGCAAGATCATGTGATGCACAGCAACGAGAGGGGAGAGTGTTGTCTACGTACCCACGCAGACCGACTGCGGAAGCGTTGACACAACATAGAGGAAGTAGTCGTACGTCTTCGTGATCCAATCGATCAAGCACCGAAACTACAGCACCTTCGAGTTCGAGCACACGTTCAGCTCGATGACGATCCACGGACTCCGATCTAGCAAAGTGTCGGGGAAGAGTTTCGTCAGCACGACGGCGTGGTGACGATCTTGATGTACTACAGCAGCAGGGCTTCGCCTAAACTCCGCTATAGTATTATCGAGGACTATGGTGGCTGGGGCACCGCACACGGCTAAGGAATAGATCACGTGGATCAACTTGTGTGTTCTAGGGTGCCTCTGCCTCAGTATATAAAGGACTAGAGGGGGGAGGCTGGCCGGCCAAGGTGTGGCGCGCCAGGAGAGTCCTACTCCCTCTGGGAGTAGGATTCCCCCAATCCTAGTTGGAATAGGACTCCTTG
>NC_041380.1:433962318-434044087 GCF_002162155.2 Triticum dicoccoides
GGGGGGGCGGCCACCTCTCCTAGTCCTAGTAGGACTAGGGGAGGGGGAAGGCGCGCGGCCACCTTGGTCCGCTCCTTTCTCCTTTCCACTAAAGCCCACTAAGGCCCATATAGCTCCCGGGGGGTTCCGGTAACCTCCCGGTACTCCGGTAAAATCCCGATTTCACCCGGAACACTTCCGATATCCAAACATAGGCTTCCAATATATCAATATTTATGTCTCGACCATTTCGAGACTCCTCGTCATGTCCGTGATCACATCCGGGACTCCGAACAACCTTCGTAAATCAAAATGCATAAACTCATAATATAACTGTCATCGTAACCTTAAGCGTGCGGACCCTACGGGTTCGAGAACAATGTAGACATGACCGAGACACGTCTTCGGTCAATAACCAATAGCGGGACCTGGATGCCCATATTGGCTCCTACATATTCTACGAAGATCTTTATCGGTCAGACCGCATAACTGCATACGTTGTTCCCTTTGTCATCGGTATGTTACTTGCCCGAGATTCGATCGTCGGTATTCCAATACCTAGTTCAATCTCATTACCGGCAAGTCTCTTTACTCGTTCTGTAATACATCATCCCGCAACTAACTCATTTAGTTGCAATGCTTGCAAGGCTTAAGTGATGTGCATTACCGAGAGGGCCCAGAGATACATCTCCGACAATCGGAGTGACAAATCCTAATCTCGAAATACGCCAACCCAACATCTACCTTTGGAGACACCTGTAATGCTCCTTTATAATCACCCAGTTACGTTGTGACGTTTGGTAGCACCCAAAGTGTTCCTTCGGCAAACGGGAGTTGCATAATCTCATAGTCATAGGAACATGTATAAGTCATGAAGAAAGCAATAGCAACATACTAAACGATCGGGTGCTAAGCTAATGGAATGGGTCATGTCAATCAGATCACTCAACTAATGATGTGACCTCGTTAATCAAATAACAACACTTTGTTCATGGTTAGGAAACATAACCATCTTTGATTAACGAGCTAGTTAAGTAGAGGCATACTAGTGACACTAAGTTTGTCTATGTATTCACACATGTATTATGTTTCCGGTTAATACAATTCTAGCATGAATAATAAACATTTATCATGATATAAGGAAATAAATAATAACTTTATTATTGCCTCTAGGGCATATTTCCTTCAAGATGACCATACCCTCGAAATCACTTCTATCTTTGCTTGCTAGTTGCTCGCTCTTTTGCTATGCCTATGCTACGATGCCTACCACTTGCTTATCATGCCTCCCATATTGTTGAACCAAGCCTCTAACCCACCTTGTCCTAGCAAACCGTTGATTGGCTATGTTACCGCTTTGCTCAGCCCCTCTTATAGCATTGTTAGTTGCAGGTGAAGATGAAGTTTGTTCCTTGTTGGAACATGGAGATGTTGTTGCTTGTTGGAACATGTTTACTTGTTGGGATATCACAATATCTCTTATTTAATTAATGCATCTATATACTTGATAAAGGGTGGAAGGCTCGGCCTTATGCCTGGTGTTTCGTTCCACTCTTGCTGCCCTAGTTTCCGTCATATCGGTGTTATGTTCCCAGATTTTGCGTTCCTTACGCGGTTGGGTAATAATGGGAACCCCTTGACAGTTTGCCTTGAATAAAACCCCTCCAGCAATGCCCAACATTGGTTTTACCATTCGCCACCTAGCCTTTTCTTTCCCTTGGGTTCTGCAGACTCAAGGGTCATCATTATTTTACCCCCGGGCCAGTGCTCCTCTGAGTGTTGGTCCACCTCGTCAGCCACCGGTGGCCACCAGGGGCAACTCTGGGCTGGCCTACCGGAAGTTTAGACAATCTGAGTGTGCCGTGTGAACGAGATATGTGCAGCTCCTATCGGGATTTGTCGGCACATTCGGGCGGTGTTGCTGGATTTGTTTTAACTTGTCGAAGTTGTCTTGTAGAACCGGGATACCGAGTCTGATCGGAATGTCTCGGGAGAAGGTATATCCTTCGTTGACCGTGAGAGCTTGTCATGGGCTAAGTTGGGACACCCCTGCAGGGATTTGAACTTTCGAAAGCCGTGCCCGTGGTTATGGGCAGATGGGAATTTGTTAATGTTCGGTTGTAGAAAAGCTGAAGTTGACCTTAATTAAAATGCATCAACCGCATGTGTAACCGTGATGGTCTCTTTCCGGCGGAGTCTGGGAAGTGAACACGGTGTTGGAGTTATGCTTGACGTAGGTTGTTCTAGGATCACTTCTTGATCATAGTTTCTTGTTCGTGCTTTGCCTTCTCTTCTCGCTCTCATTTGCGTATGTTAGCCACCATATATGCTAGTCGCTTGCTGCAGCTCCACCTCATACCTTTACCTTACCCATAAGCTTAAATAGTCTTGATCGCGAGGGTGCGAGATTGCTGAGTCCTCGTGGCTCACAGATACTTCCAAAACCAGCTTGCAGGTGCCGATGAGTCCGTGCAGTTGACGCAACCAAGCTCAAGGAGGAGCTCGATGAAGATCTTGTCCTTTGTCTTGTTTTGTTTCTAGTTGATCAGTAGTGGAGCCCAGTCGATCGGGGACCTTGTCGCTTTTGGGGTTCTTCTTTTATTTTGGTTCCGTAGTCGGACCTTGATTGTATTTAGATGTTGTAATGCTTTATTCATGTATTTGTGTGAAGTGGCGATTGTAAGCCAACTATGTATCTCTTTCCCTTATGTATTACATGGGTTGTGTGAAGATTACCTCACTTGCGACATTGCTTTCAATGCGGTTATGCCTCTAAGTCGTGCTTCGACACGTGGGAGATATAGCCGCATCGAGGGCGTTACACTTAGAACTACGAAATATAGACGGGCTCCCCCTGAATGTGTGCACCTAGTTAGTAGTGCCTTTGGAATGCAAGGCACACACATTCGGATCAACACTCCCCCTATATTTTATAGTCCAAATGTTCTAAGCACGGGATACATGAGAGCAGGGTATAAAACAGGATAAGCATGCAACTCATAAGATACTACAGTACTGAATAGACATAGATAATAAGGTAAAGATATGGCAGCATATGTCTCACACCATATGTCTAGAACTTTGGTCTCACTGGCACCAAACAAAACCAATCAAAACGACGAGAAAACACAAGACACCACAAACCACAAAGACACACTCGCAACACGGCAACAACAAAAATCCCTAAACTCTCTCCTCCTTTGGCAGCGAGACACCAAAAAGGCAAAGAGCAAAGCTACGGCTCCAGGTGATAGCAACCTCATCACATCCTGGCAGGGTCATCCGCACTGCCATCCTCAGTCGGACACTACTCGGTTTCTGAATCGGTCCACGGACAGTGCTGCTGAATCCATTCCTCCTCTTCAGTGATCTGGCCCTCAGAACTGTTGGCAACGGTCGCACCCAGCTGACACATGAGCTCCTTGTGACGCCCCCTGGCCTGCTTCTCAGCCACATGAGTCATGTACTGACCATGAGACTCCATGCAGAAGAGCTTCTTCATCTTGCGTTTAAGCTTCTTTGCCCAAGAGGGTTCTGCACTAGAAGGCCCAAAGTCCTCATCGCGATCATCGGCCGCAGCCCCACCCTCGGTCTCCATGTCAGCAGCAGCAGATGGACCCCCTGGTTTAGGCGATGTGGTGCCCCAATTGTCCTTCTTCCTCAGACGCTTGATCTCATGAGAAACCAATTCTCTAGTTTCCAACATCTCCTTGGGATAGACACGTGCACAGGCCTTCTCAATGAGCCGCATGATGAATGGACCATAGATTGGGCATTTGCACTCAGAAACGGCAGAGAGAAGTTCAGACCACATAACATGAGAAATGTCTAGGCACTCTCCAGTGTTTGCTTCCTTCTCATGCTAGCGGAATAGAAGCATGTCCACGAGATAGTAGTGGACCATATCCAGATTCCCGATGCTAGGGAAGAGAGTCTCTCGGAATACACGATGAAGGATGTCCAGAAAGGCAGACAGCTCATAGGTTTCCTTCTTAGTCACAGGGTGAACCTTCACAGTACAGTAGGGCCAAAGGGCTTGCTTGTGAGTGGAGGTAGCATTGTGGTGAGGGCGGAAGCCAACTGGAGTCTCAAGCCCGTGATCTTCCACCTCAAGTAACTCCATGAAGGCCTTCCACTTGACGGAAAGCAACTTGCCATTGGTCATCCAAGTCAGAGTCCTGTTGGCATCAGTTCCAAGATGAACAGTAGCAAAGAATTGAGCCACCAAATCTGCATCAAAATCCTTGTTGAACTGCATGATTCTGAGAATGTTCAGCTAAGAACACATCTGAAGGGCTTCGCCAAAGTACTCAGGGTCCTTCTCCATAGCTGTTGGAAATATGCCCTAGAGGCAATAATAAAATGGTTATTATTGTATTTCCTTGTTCATGATAATTGTCTATTGTTCATGCTATAATTGTATTAACCGGAAACCGTAATACATGTGTGAATACGTAGACCACAACATGTCCCTAGTAAGCCTCTAGTTGACTAGATCGTTGATCAATAGATGGTCATGGTTTCCTGACCATGGACATTGGATGTCATTGATAACGGGATCACATCATTAGGAGAATGATGTGATGGACAAGACCCAATCCTAAGCCTAGCACAAGATCGTATAGTTCGTCTGCTAAAGCTTTTCTAATGTCAAGTATCATTTCCTTAGACCATGAGATTGTGCAACTCCCGGATACCGTAGGAATGCTTTGGGTGTACCAAACGCCACAACGTAACTGGGTGGCTATAAAGGTGCACTACGGGTATCTCCAAAAGTGTCTGTTGGGTTGGCACGAATCGAGACTGGGATTTGTCACTCCGTGTAAACGGAGAGGTATCTCTAGGCCCACTCGGTAGGACATCATCATAATGTGCACAATGTGACCAAGGAGTTGATCATGGGATGATGTGTTACGAAACAAGTAAAGAGACTTGCCGGTACACTAATAGAAATATGTCAACTTATGACCTTCTGTCAGTGACCCTCGAAGAATTGGTCATAAATTTATGACCATTTTAGACCAATTGGTCAAAAGCTGTTCAGGGGGCTTCAAACCCTAAACCATTGCGACCATTTTGGTCAGAAAGGTCGTAATTTCCTTACACGAAATGGTCACAAAGCAAACAGTGCTAGTCCGCTGCCTTATTTCTAGTTGTTAATGACCAATATAGATGGTCATAGCCTTGTAGATTGTGGTGGGTTGTGATGACTAGGCGCCATCTCATCAGTTTTGCCTATGTGTCATGTCCATGTGGCAGTTTTTGCCCTAGGTTGTGAAGCAACCTATATTTCTATCATTCCCAAAATTCCCAAAAAAATCTCATAAATTCTTTGGGTCATATATTCATCAAATATGTAAAAATCCTTCCTTGCCTAGTTCAAAACTAATTCAACAATATTCATTTTCCTATTCTGTTCACAACAACACTTTATGAAGGAAGTGCTATTTATATATTCTAGATTGCCCTCGGAATTTTTGGACACTCTTTCCTATCCAAATCATTACTGCATGACAAAATTCAGCTCCACTTGCCTAGCAAATCTTCCTCGGGAAATTTCCAAAGTTTTTGTCCACCTAGAAGCATTGTGAAGGAAGTACCTTTTTTATATCTCTAAATGACATGAAATTTATACAGTTCCTTCATATGCCCAAATTATCACCCTCCTCCAAATTGCAGCTCAGTCAATTCATCTATGTGAGCCCAGGTTCAATTTATATTTTATGGCCAAATTGGCACGTTGCAAAGCAAGTGTTATATAGACCCCTCCTATTACCCTCAAACTTTTCAGGCACTCTTCCATACCCAAATCATTGCCACATGATAATATTCAGCTCAATTTTCCTAGTAAATCTTTCTCGGGAAATTTCCAAAGTTTCTACCTCGAGAGAACCTTTGTGAAGTAAGTACTATCTAGGCTTACCCAAATGATCTGAAAATTGACCAGCGCATGACCATACCTAGGTAACTTACCTACACCAATTTTGAGCTCATTTCATTCATCCAATCTCTCTCACTAGTTTTCCCAAGTTTTTGTCCATAGAAGAGCATTGTGAAGGAAGTACTACTTTGGCATGTCCAAATGGTATCAATTTTCTACAATGCTTTCCCATGCCCAAATAACCATCCTCCACAAAATTTCAGCTCAATCCATTCATTATTTTGAGCCCAGCTTCAACATTCATATTTTTGTCTAGCGTGGTACTTTGCAAAGCAAGTACCACCTAGGATCCTCCTTTTGAGCTAAAAATTTGTGAAGACATTCTCCTTAGTAGATGATCATCCTCAGCCAAAACTCACGCCCATTGGCCATGTGCATTTCCCGTACCGCTAATCAAACACTTGGCTGCTAATTCATGTTTGAGCATCGATCGGTCTTCTCGTGAGAATCTTATGTTCTAATTTTCTTCCTAGCACCAACCTGGGGAGTGCCCAACCCACTAGACATGCCTAAGACGCCCAGAACACATGGCAACATTACGGTCACGCGGTGACCACGCAACGGGCATGCGAGTTTACGCGCTCTAGAGTTGAGGCCCTCGGCCACCGCCCAAACCTCGACGTATCGCCACCAAACCATGTATTTATGATTAAATAGGTCCTTATGTAACTAGAAATGATTTTTGGAAAAAATAAATAGCAAACTATGAGGCAGCTGCAATTCAAATTTGACCCGCTTCCAACTGAATCGGCGGAAATTTGTCTTTTTCACGAGAGGTGGATCAAAATTTTTTACACCCAACCATTTTGTCAATTGTGCATTAAATATGGCCTAGTATTTTATAAAAATGATTCGGTCCAAGTTTGCAACAATTATTTGGTAGTTCCTTCACAAAAAACCTCCTTTTGGGCACTCGAAAAATGGAAAATGGTTTTTTCGTCCAACGAAAATGAAAACTTCCTTAGGCAACATTGTTTGCCATTCCAATATGCACCCTTGTGCACAATATGAGATCATTTGAACAAACTATGCCATGAATGTGGCCATAAGATTGATCATTTGGCTTGAAAGCCATTGATCTCCACACATGATAGCTCGTTTCTGAGAACACTTTTTTAAAATAATTGTCGTATTACAAGTTTGTTATTTTTCCTATGAACTTGGCCACATATGATGACACAATGCGAAGGTTTCCCAATTTTTTGATTTTTTTTTAATTTTTTATACCCGTTTCAAAATGCGGTCAAAACGGCGGGAATGACCGTTCCTAGCTAGTGGTTGAATCTTGGAATTATTTTGGTGTTTCTCTGATTAAATAGATACTTATTACCTAGAAATGATTTTTGAAAAAAATAAATAGCAAACTATGAGGCAGCTGCAGTTCAAATTTGACCCGCTTCCAACTGAATCGGCGGAAATTTGCCTTTTTCAAGAGAGGTGGATCAAAAAATTTTACACCCAACCATTTTGTTATTTGTGCATTAAATATGGCCTAGTATTTTATAAAAATGATTTGGTCCAATTTTGCAACAATTATTTGGTAGTTCCTTCACAAAAAAACCTCCTTTCGGGCACTCAAAAAATGGAAAATGAATTTTCCGTGCAAAGAAAATGAAATCTCCCTTTGGCAACATTGTTTGGAATTCCAAGATGCACCCTTGTGCACAATATGAGATCATTTGAACAAACTATGCCATGAATGTGGCCATAAAATTGATCGTTTGGGTTGAAATACATGAATCTTCACACATGATAGCTCATTTCTGAGAACACTTTTTTAAAATAATTACCATATTACAAGTTTATTATTTTTCCTGGAAACTTGGTCACATATAATGACACAATGCGAAGGTTTTCCATTTTTTTGATTTTTTTTTGAATTTTTTATGCCCGTTTCAAAATGCGGTCAAAACGGCGGGCATGACCGTTCCTAGCTAGTGGTTGAATCTTGGAATTTTTTTTGGTGTTTCTCTGATTAAATAGATACTTATGTACCTAGAAATGATTTTTGTAAAAAATAAAGAGCAAACTATGAGGCAGCTACAGTTCAAATTTGACCCGTTTCCAACTAAATCGACGACAATTTGTCTTTTTCACCAGAGGTGGATCAAAACTTTTTTCACCCAACCATTTGGTCAATTGTGCATTATATATGTCCTAGTATTTTAGAAAAATGATTTGGTCCAATTTTGCAACAATTATTTAGGAGGTCCTTCACAAAAAAACCTCCTTTTGGGCACTCGAAAAATGGAAAATGGTTCTTTCATCCAAAGAAAAAGAAAACCTCCTTAGGCAACATTGTTTGCCATTCCAATATGCACCCTTGTGCATAATATGAGATTATTTGAACAAACTATGCCATGAATGTGGCCATAAGATTGATCATTTGGCTTGAAAGCCATTGATCTCCACACGTGATAGCTCGTTTCTGAGAACACTTTTTAAAAATAATTGCCGCATTACAAGTTTATTATTTTTCCTGGGAACTTGGCCACATAAAATGACACAATGCGAAGGTTTCCCAATTTTTTGATTTTTTTTGAATTTTTTATGCCTGTTTCAAAATGCGGTCAAAACGGCGGGCATGACCGTTCCTAGCTAGTGGTTGAATCTTGGAATTTTTTTGGTGTTTCTCTGATTAAATAGATACTTATGTACCTAGAAATGATTTTTGTAAAAAATAAAGAGCAAACTATGAGGTAGCTACAGTTCAAATTTTACCCGCTTTCTACTGAATCGTGAAAATTTGTCTTTTCCATGAGAGGTGCATCGAAACTTTTGACACCTAACCATTTAATCAATTGTGCATTATTTATGGCCTAGTATTTTAGAAAATTGATTTGGTACAATTTTGCAACAAATATATGGTAAGTCCTTAAAAAACTTATTTTTGGGCACTCAAAAAATGGAAAATTGTTTTTCATGCAAAAGAAATAAAAACTCCCTTTGTCAATGTTGTTTGCCAATCTACGATGTAAACTTGTGCAAAATATGACATCATTTGAACAAATATTTGATAGGTCTTTTACAAAAAAACTCATTTTTAGGATTGAAAAATGAAATGAAAAATTTGTATGTAATCAATCATGACCAATTTATATGGTCAAAAAATCTTCAAATTGTTGGTGCGCTCTGATTGGTCCATAGGCATATCACGCGGATCATGCATCAACCACCGTCGGATGCTTCTGGATCCAACGGCAGCCCTCACCCCTTCACCCAACCGCAGCCCAACCACCCAAACCCTAACCCGCACCCGCACTCCTTCTCCCTCAGCTCCTCGCCACCGCCACCTCCTCCCTCTCTGCCCCAACCTCAGATCCATCCTCTATCCCGCCGATGACCCGTCCTCCCCCAGATCCCGCAGCCGACGACCGTCCTCCCCTTCCTTCCCCTCGCCTCAGCCACCGCCTCCGCTCCTCTCCCCTCTCCTCCCTGGCTGCAGATCCACTCAAGCTCTTCCTCTCCCCACCCCCACCTCCACCGCAACAATCCCGCCGCCGACACCCAACACCGCCCCCACCTTCACAGCGACCTCCCTCCCCAGCCCCTCCCCGCACCCGGAAGCCAAGCAAGGAGGCGGCGTACAAGGAGCTGTGCTTGCATCTCAGCATCATGGCGGGCTGCATCACCATCATCGCTGTCATCCTGGTGAGCGAATCCACCGATTCCCTCGCTTTCCCCCTTGTTTAGTCACCGTTTGCGCCGCCCACCACTTCCCTATGGGCTCGTGCTCACCGCGCCGGCCGCCCCTCGCATGGCCGTGCGCCACCCACGCCCTGCCTCGCTGAGGCCGCACCCTGCCCGCGCCCTCACGCGCGTGTGCTCGGGCTTGTCCGCGACCCAACCCTGCCGCCACGACCGCGCCTGCTGGTGCCGTCGTGCCATCGCTGGTGCTCGCCCGCCGTCGCCCGTCCGCTCACGCCCATGGTCGCTCTCGTCCCAGCCCCTCCCCTGCATCCTGCGCACGACCTGGCCACGCCCCTACAGCCACCCGTGTGCAACAGCCCCTTCCCCTGGCCGCGCCTACTGCTCTTTAGATGCTTGCTTTTGCTCTCTGTAGCCTGCTGCTTGCTAGCACTGTCGCCGCTGCTGCTAGCCAAGGCCGAAGCCCCGACAGCGCCCCCAACCCCAATTGCTTGTAATTTTATGGTTATGTGTGTACAAAAGGTGATCCGTTGTTCATTATTATTTTTAAGTCTTAGAACACTGATTTGCAAATTGATAATTTCTGGAACTTAACTAATCATGACATGTCAATATGGAATTCGACCCAACACGCATCTTCGTGACATGTCATGTTTCTGTATTGTCAGTTTTGTTACTCCTTGCAAAGGTCAAAATTGCTCACATGCGTATTGATATTGTAGCATGTCATGTTTTTTTAAGAAAGAAATCAAGTCAGATTATATACGTACAATTATTATGCACATACATATGGTGACATCTCATTATATTCTTTTGCTTCCACTTATATCCCTTCGGAAACATTCTTTGAGAATTTTGTAATGCCTCCTTTGGGGTGTTGATACACTATTGCGCAAGTTCTATTGTATGTGAGTTCCTTTTGTTGCTGCAAAGCATTGATACAATATGTCATTTGCAGGGAGCTCGCTCTGCATCCGAGTCTCAGTCATCCCGCACAGTAAGGAGCCGGACCAAGGGAGCAAGCAGCGCTGCTGGTTCCTTGAGACATGTGCATGTGTGGAGTAATTTTGCTTAGAGTATTTAACAAGATTGAACTGTACATGTGTGGAGTAATTTTGCTTGGAGTATTTAACAAGATTCAATAAGATTTAACTTACTTTTCTAGTTAATTAAATGGACATCTTGGATTAGTTAGAAAATCATGAATTATTTGCAGAAATCCATAGAAGTATTGTACTCCAGTGTGCATTACTTACATAAACTTGCTTGCAAGCTTATTTTCTGACTTGTATATTCTGAAATTGAAAAAGCTTAGTGAACTTATGTTAAGTTTCAGTAATATTCAGTGGAGTATTTACTGTAAATTTTGCACATCACAGTAATTTAACTTGTTGTTAACTGCTGTAGCATTAGGAGTAGTTTTACTACAGTACTGCTTGAACAGGGTGAATGGAGGGTGAGGAAGTTTTAGTGGAAAGTAGGATTGCACATGGAGTAGTTAGCAGTAGTAGATGTTGATGATCATAGTCAGGAGTAGTTTTGCCTTTGGTGATCATCCAAAAATGTGATGTACTGTTGCACTTTGATTGAAAATGGAATGGTGTGATCCTGCACAACATACTTTGAGTGAATGTTGAGTACTGTATGCACTTGTAGTAGATGTTGAGTACTGTATGCACTTGTGTAGTAGATATTTTATTGACTAGATATATACATGCAGACGATTGATTACTGGTTTTAGCCCCAAGCCATCTTGTCTTGCTGTTTTTGGTGAGCTGGTGGCTTGGGGCTAAAGCCACTGTTTATGGTCGTCGGTGATGGTCATATATTAGCTATGAGATGTGAGGGAAGTACTGTAACCTCAAATGTGTGTCATCATGTTACTGTTGTAACCTCATACCCATCTCACTTTGGCTAATCTACAGACCGTGTCTTGTTCTTGTACACTATCTTGTCTCTAAAAAATGCATCTTTTTCTCAGAAATTTTACACTATATTGATTCTTGGACCAATGATAAGATGATGAAATTTCTTACTGCCCTTCAAGGTCAACTGTGCTGCCATCTATCTTGCTAGAAAATCTTAGTTAGTTTATGCATATAAATAGGTGTTGTTACCTGTTTGCATCTGAGATTGCATAATATTGGAGGAACATGCTTAATTGGCTTGTGTATTTTGCACTAATGGACCGGTGTCTTATTCTATAGTTTTCAAAGGCTGTAGGGAAGATCAAAGATGCCATCTCAGCCCTGGCAATGGCAACAGTGGACGATGATAACGATGAAGTCACGGTGCGAAGCCCTCCTGAAGTGCCTCGAGACTGCTGCTCGGTGCTACAGGATACCGTGGTGAGTCCTCTGACAGACCTGTGCACGCCCCATGTATATGCATGCCACATATTTTGTCTATTGTTCTAAAATTCAGTTCAATGTGGCTTGGTTTTGTCAGAAATTCAGTTTGTTGTGGCTTGGTTTTCTCAGGACGCAGATGACCATCGACATCCTGGGGCGGCATGCATACGACACCAGCGTGCCTACAAATTGAAATTGGTGCCTCACAAGCGGCACAATCAGTAGGATGAAACAGACTGCACCGATGCTTTATTTTTGCTGCATCAATCATAGCGCCACATGTGTTTTCTCTTCATTTTAGGAGTAGGAAGCGATGCCCCTTGCTTGTTTAGAAGCATCTGATGTCTGTCACCAACTTGATCTAGTTTTATTAGTATGTAGTTTGAACTAGCCTGTGTCAAGTTTTATTAGTATGTACTGGAGTAGTAGTTCGAACCATCTTCAGTGGAGATGGCACCTACATACGTATAAACTAGAAACCATGAATGACCTATTCCAAAAAATACCGGAAAATGGGCTTGTGTTTCGGTCTTTATGCCCAACTCCAGCCTGTGTTTCAGTAATGCACAACACTATTTGCTATGACCAAGCTGCAAAGCATCTGCATTACAAAACCGTGATTTAAGATTAAGGCAAATGGAATGCACTAGATAAACACAGATCGAATAGGTTTTCTACACTCAGGCACATGTCTACACTCAGGCACATATCCCATGTCTTGATTGTCGATTAGCTGCAACTTGATTGTGGATTTAATTTGTCACCCAAGTGCATGTTGTGCTGTCTGCCCTGTCACATATATCCCAGTACTCAGTTATTCACCTGTCACTTTTCTCATTAGGATGAAGATTGTTCTTCTATCTAGTTCATATGCATGATCATTTTTTGTGAAGGCAGGCTTTTGACCTTTCGAGTCAGACATGCATAAATTACCTGATGATGTTCGGTACATGACGTGTTTGATGCATCGCTTTTCAGGTAAGAGATGGCTCTCACCAGAATTGGTCTTGCTGGCCTCGCCGTCATTGGGCAGAACCTTGCCCTCAACATTGGAGAGAATGGCTTCCCCATCTCTGGAGGTGTATGCTGATTATTTGAGGATGCTTTATATATGTCCCAAGATGTCTTTATGCAATACCTGATATGATAACATGACCTGAATTAGGACTATTAGCTCCTTTACTTGCTCTGTTTGGTTAAGACTGATGATGCCATGGATAAGCACATTACTATTAAGTTTAAAAGTTCTGTTAAAACAAGGTGGAATCATGTTTTTTCTAGCAAATGTTCTATGCGCTGCCACACTTATATTTTAATTTTCTGTTATTTTTATTGCTGCTATGTTGGTACTCCCATTGGGAAACTTGGCTAGCTGCCCATATCAGTTGATGAACTATACTATTATCCACTACTTTTAATCAGCTGATGATGCATATTCAGTTTGGCTGATTTTGTTACATACATACATGGCTTTGTTTTGGTCTGGCAACTCAACTGTGATGCCATTGTTGCTGCTCTATATAACTTCTGTATGTTTATTGCATGCATCCTAATTGTCTATATAACGTGTCTAGTTAACGACCGGTATTGTGAGATTTTGGTGGTTGCTTTGAGTACATTTAACTTGGAGTTCTCCAGTACTCCTAGATTTGCTACTCAAACAAATTTTGTGTAGTTGCACTGGAAAGGAGTGAAATACTCCTGGTACTTGCGTAGGTTTAAAAAAATGACTTGCGTAGGTTTAAAAATACTCCTGGTACTTGTGATGAAACCAACAAGCAACTTGCTAACCTCTTTCAGTGTTCAATCATCTTTTCATTCTTAAATTTCAGTCTTCAATTTCAGATTATACAAACTGGAAGTATCTGTTCTTTTTCTTTTTTGAACTAAACTAGAATTAGGAATTCATTTTATTGGGTCAGTGTTGTAAGTTTGCAAAATTATACAAATTGCTGCTACAGTAGTAATATTTATGCAAAATCATGCAAAGTTCACTGAAATTTTGAGCATCTACAGTTTACTGAAATTTTGTGTGACTTGTCCATGATTATGCAGCAAATTAAACTTGTGTGTATCTATTTTTTCTACAGGTTGCTGCTGCTGTGATGGAATGAGATGTGCTGCTGGAGACATGCCGTTAGCAAACTGGAAGTGATGCAACCAAATCTAATCGGAAGCATGGCCTTCTTGTAGGTTTGCACATAAGTGGAACTTGTAGTGTATAAGTAGTCGCTGGAGCTGTGATGGTGATCTTTCTTTTGACTGGTTGTCGTTTGTTATAGATGACAATCTTTTAGTTGCTGCTTCAAATGATGTAACTGCAAGAAATGATGTATGATTGTATAGTGAAACAAATGTTGCTTTGATAGCAAAATTGAAAAAAACTGAATTGTTTCTCTGTTGTCCAGTCCTTTGAATTAGTGGGCTGAAAATATTGATGGGCTAGAAGAGGCCTTAGCCCAAACAATATTGGACAAAAAAATGAAAGGAAAAACATCTTAAAAATTTTAAAAAATTAAATGGACCGCAGAAAGGCCGAGGCCCAGAAAAATGGAAGAAGCTCAGAAAACAAAAAAAGGCCAAATTGTTGGGCCAGGGCCATGTACTTAGCGAAAATTAACAATATATATATATATATATATATATATATATATTAAAAAGGCTGAATTAATGGGCTCGGCCCATCTAAAGCACCGAAATGGACCGGGCCGATTCTAATTTTTGACCTTTTCAATTGGTCGCAATTTTGCCACGTCAGATTGCCACGTCGGATCCGGCATGGCCTGGGGAGAGAGCTAGCGACCAAAACAGAAGGTCATGGGATCAACGACCTTTTGTTAAAGGTCGCTATAGTCAGTTTACGACGCCCAGCTTTTGACCTTATGTTTTTGGTCACAAAAAGGTCATAAATGGAAATTTGTGACCTTTCAGTGACCAATAGTGGTGGTCATAAGTTGACATATTTCTTGTAGTGGTAACGAGATTGAACAAGGTATCGGGATACCGACGATCGAATCTCAGGCAAGTATTGTACCGGTAGACAAAGGGAATTGTATACGGGATTGACTGAATCCTTGACATCGTGGTTCATCCGATGAGATCATCGTGGAACATGTGGGAGCCAATATGGGTATCCAGATCCCGCTGTTGGTTATTGACTAGAGAGATGTCTCGGTCATGTCTGCATTATTCCCGAGCCCGTAGGGTCTACACACTTAAGGTTCGATGACGCTAGGGTTATAGGGAAAGTATGTACGCGGTTACCGAATGTTGTTCGGAGTCCCGGATGAGATCCCGGATGTGACGAGGAGTTCCAGAATGGTCCTGAGGTGAAGATTGATATATTGGACGAAGGGTTTTGGAGTCCGGAAGTGTTCCGGAGGTACCGGGTGATGACCAGCATGGCAGAAAGGTGTTTCGGGAGCCCCGACAAGTGTTGGGGGGCTTCATGGGCCAAGGGAAGGGGTCAAACCAGCCCACTAAAGGGTTGTGCGCCCCCACACCTATTCCCATGTGACCAGGGGGTTTGGGGCACCCCATCTAGGGTTCCCACCTCCTGGCTTGGGGGCCGAGTCACCCAAGGGGGAGATCCCATCTGCCCTGGCCGCCGCCCCCTAGGGGAAACCCTAGGGCGCCTCCCCTTGCCCTTGACCTTATATATAGTGGAGGTTTTGGGGCTGCACAACACACGAGTCTCTCTCTCCCAAGGCGCAGCCCTACCTCTCTCCCTCCTCGTCTCTCGTAGTGCTTGGCGAAACCCTGTTGGAGTACCGCGCTCCTCCACCACCACCACGCCGTCATGCTGCTACTGGACGGAGTTTTCCCCAACCTCTCCCTCTCTCCTTGCTAGATCAAGGCATGGGAGACGTCACCGGGCTGCACGTGTGTTGAACGCGGAGGCGCCGTTGTTCGGCGCTTAGATCGGAATCGACTGCGATCTGAATCGCTACGAGTACGACTACCTCATCCGCGTTCTAGTAACGCTTCTGCTTAGCGATCTACAAGGGTATGTAGATGCACTCCCCTTCCCCTCGTTGCTAGATTACTCCATAGATTGATCCTGGTGATGCGTAGAAAATTTTAAATTTCTGCTATGATCCCCAACAGTGGCATCATGAGCTAGGTCTATGCGTAGATTCTATGCACGAGTAGAACACAAAGTAGTTGTGGGCGATGATTTGTTCAATTTGCTTGCTGTTACTAGTCTTATCTTGATTCGGCGGCATTGTGGGATGAAGCGGCCCGGACCGACCTTACACGTACACTTACGTGAGACAGGTTCCACCGACTGACATGCACTTGATGCATAAGGTGGCTGGCGGGTGTCTATCTCTCCCACTTTAGTCGGATCAGATTCGATGAAAAGGGTCCTTATGAAGGGTAAACGGCAATTGGCATATCACCGTTGTGGTTTTGCGTAGGTAAGAAACGTTCTTGTTGGAAACCCATAGCAGCCACATAAAACATGCAACAACAATTAGAGGACGTCTAACTTGTTTTTGCAGGGTATTCTATGTGATGTGATATGGCCAAAAGGATGTGATGAATGATATATGTGATGTATGAGATTGATCATGTTCTTACAATAGGAATCACGACTTGCATGTCGATGAGTATGACAACCGGCAGGAGCCATAGGAGTTGTCTTAATTTATTTATGACCTGCGTGTCAATGAAAACACCATGTAATTACTTTACTTTATTGCTAACCGTTAGCCATAGTAGTAGAAGTAATAGTTGGCGAGGCAACTTCATGAAGACACGATGATGGAGATCATGATGATGGAAATCATGGTGTCATGCCGGTGACGATGGTGTTCATGTCATGCCTCGAAGATGGAGATCAAAGGCACAAGATGATATTGGCCATATCATGTCACTTTATGATTTGCATGCGATGTTTGTCATGTTTACATCTTATTTGCTTAGAACGACAGTAGCATAAATAAGATGATCCCTCGCAATAATTTCAAGAAAGTGTTCCCCCTAACTGTGCACCGTTGCTAAGGTCCGTTGTTCCGAAGCACCACGTGATGATCGGGTGTGATAGGTTCTAACGTTCGCATACAACGGGTGTAAGCCAGATTTACACACGCAATACACTTAGGTTAACTTGATGAGCCTAGCATGTACAAACATGGCCTCAGAACACGGAAGACCGAAAGGTCGAACATGAGTCGTATAGTGGATACGATCAATATGAAGATGTTCATCGATGATGACTAGTCCGTCTCACATGATGATCGGACACGGCCTAGTTGACTCGGATCATGTATCACTTAGATGACTAGAGGGATGTCTATCTAAGTGGGAGTTCATTGAATAATTTGATTAGATGAACTTAATTATCATGAACATAGTCAAAAGGTATTTGCAAATTATGTCGTAGCTCACGCTTTGGTTCTACTGTTTTAGATATGTTCCTAGAGAAAATTTAGTTGAGAGTTGACAGTAGCAATTATGCAGACTGGGTCCGTGAACTGAGGATTGTCCTCATTGCTGCACAGAAGGGTTATGTCCTTAATGCATCGCTCAGTGTGTTGAACCTCGAGCATCGTCTATAGATGTTGGGAAACATCTGACATACACGTTTTGATGACTACGTGATAGTTCAGTACGTAATACTAACAGTTTAGAATTGTGGCACCAAAGACGTTTTTGAAACGTCGCAGAACATATGAGATGTTCCAAAGACTGAAATTGGAATTTCAGACTAGTGCCCACGTTAAGAGGTATGAGACCTCTGACAAGTTTCTTAAGCCTGCAAACTAATGGAGAAAAACTCAATCGTTGAGCATGTGCTCAGATTGTCTGAGTACTGCAATCGCTTGAATCGAGTGGGAGTTAATCTTCCAGATGAGATAGTGATGGTTCTCCATAGTCACTGCCACCAAGCTATTGGAGCTTCGTGATGAACTATAACATATCAGGGATAGACATGATGATCCTTGAGCAACTCGCGATGTTTGACACCACGAAAGTAGAAATCAAGTAGGAGCATCAATTGTTGATGGTTAAACCACTAGTTTCAAGAAGGGCAAGGGAAAGAAGTGATACTTCATGAGACGGCAAATTAGTTGCTGCTCTAGTGAAGAAACCCAAGGTTGAACCAAACCCGAGACTAAGTGCTTCTATAATGAGGGGAACAGTCACTGAAGCAGAACTACCCTAGATACTTGGTAGATGAGAAGGCTGGCAAGGTCGGAAGTATTTTGGATATACGCCATATTATTGTGTACTTTACTAGTACTCCTAGTAGCACCAGGGTAATAAATACCGGTTCAGTTGCTAAGCGTTAGTAACTCGAAATAAAAGGCTACGGAGACTAGCTAAAGGTGAGATGGCGATATGTGTTGGAAGTGTTTCCAAGGTTGATGTGATCAGACATCGCACACTCCCTCTACCATCGGGATTGGTGTTAAACCGAAATAATTGTTATTTGGTGTTTGCGTTGAGCATAGACATGATTGGATTATGTTTATTGCCACACGGTTATTCATTTAAGAAGAATAATGGTTACTCTGTTTATTTGAATAATACCTTCAATGGTCTTGCACCTAAAATGAATGGTTTATTGAATCTCGCTCATAGTGATACACATGTTCTTGCCAAAAGATATAAGATAGTAATGATAGTACCACGTACTTGTCGCACTGCCATTTGAGTCATGTTGGTATAAAACGCATGAAGAAGCTCCATGTTGGTGGATCTTTGGACCCACTTGTTTTTAAAAAGATTGAGATATGTGAACCATGTCTATTGGTAGATATGCATGAAGAAACTCCATGCAGATGGATCGTTTGGACTCACTTGATTTTGAATCACTTGAGACATGCAAATCATATTACATGGGCAAGATGACTGAAAGGCCTCGTTTTCAGTAAGATGGAACAAGAAAGCAACTTGTTGGAAGTAATACATTTTGATGTGTGTAGTCCAATGAGTGCTGAGGCATGCAGTGGATATCGTTATGTTCTTACTTCACAAATGATTTGAGTAGATGCTGGGTATATTTACTTGATGAAACACAAGTCTGAATTATTGAAAGGTTTAAGTAATTTCAGAGTGAAGTTGAAGATCGTCGTGACAAGATGATAAAATGTCTATGATATGATCATAGAGATGAATATCTGAGTTACGAGTTTGGCACACAATTAAGACATTATGGAAATTGTTTCACAACTAATACCGCATGGACCACCATAGTGTGATGGTGTGTCCGAACATCACAACTGCACCCTATTGGATATGGTGCATACCATGATGTCTCTTATTGAATTACCACTATCATTTATGGGTTAGGCATTAGAGACAACCGCACTCACTTTAAATAGAGCACCACACAATTCCGTTGAGACGACACCGTATGAACTATGGTTTAGAGAAACCTAAGCTGTCGTTTCTTAAAAGTTTGGGGCTGCGATGCTTATGTGAAAAAGTTTCAGGCTGATAAGCTCGAACCCAAAGCGGATAAATGCATCTTCATAGAATACCCAAAAACAGTTGGGTATACCTCCTATTTTAGATCCGGTAAAGGAGTTGATCATGGGATGATGTGTTATGGAACGAGTAAAGAGACTTGCCGGTAACGAGATTGAACAAGGTATCGGGATACCGACGATCGAATCTCGGGCAAGTACTGTACCGGTAGACAAAGGGAATTGTATACGAGATTGACTGAATCCTTGACATCGTGGTTCATCCGATGAGATCATCGTGGAACATGTGGGAGCCAACATGGGTATCCAGATCCCGATGTTGGTTATTGACCAGAGAGATGTCTCGGTCATGTCTGCATTATTCTCGAGCCCGTAGGGTCTACACACTTAAGGTTCAATGATGCTAGGGTTATAGGGAAAGTATGTACGCGGTTACCGAATGTTGTTCGGAGTCCCGGATGAGATCCCGGATGTCACGAGGAGTTCCGGAATGGTCCGGACGTGAAGTTTGATATATTGGACGAAGGGTTTTGGAGTCCGGAAGTGTTCCGGAGGTACCGGGTGATGACCAGCATGACCGAAAGGTGTTTCGAGAGCCCCGGCAAGTGTTGGAGGGCTTCATGGGCCAAGGGAAGGGGGCAAACCAGCCCACTAAGGGGATGTGCGCCCCCCACACCTATTCCCACGTGACCAGGAGGTTTGGGGCGCCCCATAGGGTTCCCACCTCCTAGCTTGGGGGCCAAGTCACCCAAGGGGGAGATCCCATCTGCCCTGGCCGCCGCCTCCCCTAGGGGAAACCCTAGGGCGCCTGCCCTTGCCCTTGCCCCTATATTTAGTGGAGGTTTTGGGGCTGCACAACGCATGAGTCTCTCTCTCCCAAGGTGCAGCCCTACCTCTCTCCCTCCTCGTCTCTCATAGTGCTTGGTGAAGCCCTGCTGGAGTATCGCGCTCCTCCACCACCACCACGCCGTCGTGCTGCTACTGGACGGAGTCTTCCCCAACCTCTCCCTCTATCCTTGCTGGATCAAGGCATGGGAGACGTCACTAGGCTGCACGTGTGTTGAACACGGAGGCGCCGTTGTTCGGCGCTTAGATCGGAATCGACCGCGATCTGAATCGCTACGAGTACGACTACCTCATCCGCGTTCTAGTAACGCTTCCGCTTAGCGATCTACAAGGGTATGTAGATGCACTCCCCTTCCCCTCGTTGCTAGATTACTCCATAGATTGATCTTGGTGATGCGTAGAAAATTTTAAATTTCTACTACGATCCCCAACAATAGCATCTGTGCCGATGGAGCGTACATCAACATAGAGATTCTTCTTAGCCTTGATCACATCAAAATAGATGGAAAACTGAAAGCGGTTCTAGAATGGCTGGTTGACCAAAGTGGGATCTTGGTCTTCCTCATAGGGGTTGCAGCGACGCTTTGAACAAAACTCCTTGGCAGTCATCTCAGTCACAGTCTTTCCCTTTGGCTTGTTGGCGGATCTCTTCGACTGTTGAGGTGGCGGTGGAGCACTTGAGGTTGCGCCTGCTGGCTGCGGTTAAGTACTAGAGGAACCACCTACTGACTTAGAAGTGCGGTAGCGCTTTGACGTTGCACGACTGGGGTTGACACGGCGGACCTGCTGCTCAGGATGATCATCACCTGGAACCAAAACACACGACCAGAAGAAACACACGAAAGAAAGAGCATAAGCCACCAAACAAAACAACAAGGATCCAAGCTTGGTAGGAAAAGATGGAACTGGGCATCCAGCGTTAGTACCGCGACCCAACAGCGGCAGTACCGCATGAGCGGTAGTACCGTGACACAACAGCGGCAGTACCGCTTGAGCGGTAGTACCGCTCGAGGAGAGCGGTAGTACCGCGTCAGATAGGGCACAGCGGTTCCCTACTACCGTGGTCAGATCCGGCACTACCGGAGATGCCAAATTCAAAAAGAAACCTACCAAACTGCAATCCATAGTGCCTAGAAGCCATCTCCATCCTACTCAAGCCTCGCCTTGGCCGAAAGACGAGATGAACAATGCCTATTGCCCCTAAAAACTAGATGCAAGATCTAGGCAAAGAGATAACGGGAATGGGGGCAATACCGGCATCCATGGCAAGAGGACGTGGTGGGGATCGACTCCACCGGAGGAAATGGAGAGGGACGACATGAAAACGGTGGACGGCCGGGCCCCTCCTGCCGCGAGAGGTTGCAGGAGCAACGAGGAAGACGAGTGGGGGCGAATGGGTATGGGGGAGAAGCAACTCCCCCTACCCTGACATAACCCCCCGTCGCCCGCCCCGCAGCGGTAGTACCGCTGGGGTGGGCGGTAGTACCGCTTGACGCTTGTCAGCGGTAGTACCGCTCTGCTGCAAAAAGGGCCGACAAAACCGGGCAGAACACAAGAGAAAAAAACCGAGACAAAACGAGAACACACACACAAAACTGACAAAAAGAAAGAAGACACACACCTCTCCAAGAGAGGACGGTGGCCGAGGCCACCTATGTTTGAGTTCAGAGGTATGGCGCCGCGAAGATTTTAACCTTGGGCTCACGACCAACACTCGTCTTTGAAGCACAAGTACCATAAAAATGGCTAATGTGAAAGAGTTTGGTTAGTTTATGCATTATGGGGGGAGGGAAAGTTCATTGAGAGAACAACACTCCCCCTATGTCCATGCCTACACCTAAACTAGACAACAAGTTGAGTGAGGTGGGGTGTGCAAGGGTTCAAGCCACATTGCTCGAATCAATGATATTTAGCTCATGCCTTAACTCGTGAAATATTGCTTCATCCAAAGGCTTCATGAAGATATCTGCAAGGTTATCATGAGTGTTGACATAGTTAAGCTCGATCTCCCCTCGCCTAATGTGATCCCGGATGAAATGATACCTAATCTCAATATGTTTTGTCTTGAAGTGTTGCACTGGGTTGAGAGAAATCTTGATGGCATTTTCATTGTCACACCAAAGAGGCACTTTGTCACAAGTGACACCGTAATCCTTTAAGTTTGCCTCATCCATAAAAGTTGTGCACAATAACTACCGGCGGCCACATATTCCGCTTCCGTGGACGAGAGAGACACACAACTTTGCTTCTTGGAAGACCAACTCACCAAAGAGCAACCAAGAAATTGGCATCCTCTGGAAGTGGACTTCCTATCCACTTTGTCTCCCGCCCAATCCGAGTCCGAATAACCTACAAGCTTAAAGTTTGCTCCTCTTGGGTACCAAAGGCCAAAGTTTGGGGTATGAGCCAAATATCGAAAGATTCGCTTAACCGCCACAAAGTGACTTTCCTTAGGTGCGGCTTGAAACCATGCACAAATTCCCACACTCAACATGATATCCGGTCTAGATGCACAAAGGTAAAGCAAGGAGCCAATCATGGAATGATATACCTTTTGATCCACCGCTTTACCATTGGGATCAATGTCTAGTTGGCACTTGGTAGGCATGGGAGTGGAAGCCGGCTTGACATCACTTAGCTTGAATCTCTTGAGCATGTCTTGAGTGTATTTGGCTTGGTTGATGAAGGTTCCTTCTCTCCTTTACTTCACTTCGAACCCGAGAAAGAACTTCAACTCTCCCATGGAAGACATCTCGAACTTTGAGGTCATGAGAGCGGCAAATTCCTCATTGAAATCTTTGTTAGGGTAACCAAAGATAATATCATCAACATATAATTGGCACACAAACAACTCCCCTTTGACCTTCTTGGTAAAAAGAGTGGGGTCGATTAGCCCAACTTCAAAACCACGGTCTTGTAACAACTCGGTAAGGTCGTCATACCACGCACGTGGGGCTTGTTTAAGGCCATAGAGTGCCTTATCGAGTTGATACACGTGATCGGGAAAGTAGGGATCCTCGAACCCGGGGGGGTTGCTTGACATAAACCAATTCATTAATAGGACCATTAAGAAAAGCACTCTTCACATCCGTTTGTTGTAACTTAAAGTTATGATGAGAAGCATATGCAATCAACATGCGAATGGATTCAAGACGAGCAACGGGAGCAAAGGTTTCACCGTAGTCGATACCCTCGACTTGGGAGTAGCCTTGTGCTACCAAACGAGCCTTGTTGCGAATGATAATCCCATGAGCATCTTGCTTGTTCTTGAATATCCACTTGGTTCCAATGACATTGTGGTTCCCCGTTGGCCTTGGCACCAATCTCCACACTTTGTTGCGCTCAAAGTTGTTGAGTTCTTCATGCATGACATTGAGCCAATCCGGATCTTCGAGCGCCTCATAGACCTTTTGGGGTTCAACACAAGAGACAAACGCGTGATGTTCACAATAGTTTGCTAATTGTCTACGAGTGCTTACCCCCTTTCTTAAGCTTCCAAACACATTCGTCATGAGATGATCCTTGGTGGAGAGCTTGGAAGCAACCTTGGTGGCACAACGCTCCAATGCCTCCTCGGGGGTGAGACGAGGAGTGGTCACTTGATCATCTTGAGCGCCGTCTTGAGCTTGTTCTTGATCTCGTGGAAGCTCTTGATCTTGAACTTGCTCGAAGGAGGGAGCTTGACCTTGGGCATCACTTGATGTTACAACACCATCTTGAGATTGATCTTGCCCTTGGTCTTGTTCTTGAGGTTGAGGGCCCTCACTTTGTTCTTCGGAAGCGTGTGGGTCTTGGGTTGGTGAAGGTTCCACTTGAGTAGAACATTGTCCTTCTCCTTCGGCCACAAGGGGTTCCTCAATGTGTAGGATATGACCAATACCCATTATTCTTATGGCTTGGGGAGGAATTTCATCACCTACATCACAAGTACCACTTTGCTCCACTTGGGAGCCGTTATTCTCATCAAACTCCACATTACACGTTTCCTCAATAAGTCTCGTGGACTTATTGAGAACACGGTAAGCATGAGAGTTTGTAGCATAACCAACAAATATGCCCTCATAAGCTCTAGCCTCAAATTTAGACAAACGGACACCTTTCTTGAGAATGAAACACTTACACCAGAACACCCGGAAGTACTTGAGGTTGGGATTGTTACCGGTGAGTATCTCATATGGAGTCTTGTTCAAGCCTTTGCGGAGGTAGAGCCGATTAGATGCATGGCACGCGGTGTTGATGGCTTTGGCCCAAAAGTTGTAGGAAGACTTGAACTCCGCCATCATGGTCCTTGCCACATCCATCAACGTCCGGTTCTTCCTCTCCGCTACACCATTTTGTTGAGGGGTATAAGGTGCGGAATATTGATGCTTGATTCCCTCATCACTCAAAAACTCATCCAAGGTGTAGTTCTTGAACTCGGAGCCGTTGTCACTTCTTATTGTCAAGATCTTTGCATTGTGTTATCGTTGAGCTTCATTTGCAAAGTCGATGACGGTTTGTTGGGTCTCGCTCATCCTCTTGAAGAAATATACCCAAGTGTATCTTGAATAGTCATCTACAATCACCAAGCAATACTTTCTACCCCCAAGAGTATCAAAGGATGGAGGTCCAAAGAGATCCAAGTGAAGGAGCTCCAAAGGCCTCTTCGAGTAGATGATAGTCATGGGAGGGTGAGCCTTCTCATGTAGCTTTCCTTCGATGCAAGCACTGCAAGCACGATCTTTGGCAAAACTAACATTTTTTAGTCCACGGACATGGTCCCCCTTGAGAAGACTTTGCAAAGATCTCATATTGACGTGGGCTAAACGGCGATGCCAAAGCCATCCCACGTCAACTTTAGCCATTAGGCATGTCGCGGTCTTAGTTGGTCGCTTCGAAAAGTTAATCACATAGAGACCATTCTCGACATGCCCAACAAAGGTTGCTTTAAGAGTCTTGCTCCACAAGAGGGCCACGGAATCAATATCAAAGAAAGTGGCAAAGCCCATGAGTGCTAGTTGACGAACGAAAAGTAAATTGTATGCAAGGGACTCAACAAGCATGACCTTCTCGATCGTAAGATCATGAGAAATGACAACTTTGCCGAGTCCCAATACCTTATAAGATGAGGCATCACCCCACTCGACATTGGTGGGCATGGATGGAATCTTTTGCATGTCCACCACCAAGTCCTTACTTCCGGTCATATGATTAGTAGCTCCACTATCGAGCAACCATGATCCCCCATCGGAAGCAAACACCTACAAGAGATCAATGCTTGGTTTTAGGTACCCATTTTGTAATGGGTCCTTTGATGTTAGTAACAAGGGTCTTAGGAACCCAAATAGACCATTCAATGTACTCATAAGGAGAACCAACAAATTTGGCATAAACATGCCCATCTCTAGCGCAGCACAACACATAGGAAGGATTAAAGTCGCCGGCTTTGTTGGGAAGGGGAGCATTTCCCTTCTTGGCATCACTACCCCTCATGAAGTTTTTATCCTTCTCCTTAGTAGCACCCTCACCCTCCTTCACAAAGGTTTGCTTGAGAGGAGGAGGTCGTTTGGCCTTGTCATTCTTCTTCTTGTTCTTGGACTTGGGCACGTACCCAATCCCTTCCTTTCCCACAACTCCCTTTTGGTTGGTCAAGAGGTCGTTGAGGCTCTTCTCGCCTTGTATGCAAGACACAAGACCTTTCTCAAGTTGCACCTTTAGCTTAGCGTTCTCCTCAACAAGATGCACATGCTCACAACACGGGTTAGTAGCATTTGCATTATCAATTAACATCATACGAGGAAAAGTGGCTTTCTCCTTGGTTAGCTTTACTTGAAGTTGATCATGAGACTCTTTGAGGCTAGCATGAGCACCCTTCAAGACCTTGTGAGCCTTGTGAAGTAGATCAAACTCCTCTTTGAGTCTAGCAAGATTAACCCCAAGTTTGGCCTTCTCGGAGTTTAGCACACGAGAAACAACAAGAGCATGATCCAAAACTTTCTTTAACTTAGCATGATCAACATTGTGTGACTCCTCAAGAGCCAAACGAAGACCACCCTCTTCCTCAAGAGCATTGGAAAGATCCGAAATCGCATCGGCATAGTCACGACTATGCCCCCCCATCTTGGAGATAGTATCTTCGTGAGCCTCGATCACGTCATTGGCTTCACCAAGTTGTTCCAAGAGAGCAACAAAATGCTTCTTGGTTTTACCCTTGAGTTTACCCATAAAGGACTCAAACTCATTTTCCTCCACATTAGGTCCCTCACATTCATCAATGCAATCCGTCAAGGAAGGATTATTAATGATGGTAGCTTTGATGTTGGGAGTTACCTTGTTGGTGGCTTTAGCCATGAGGCACTTGGCGGTGATGTTCTCATTGGGTGAGTCAAAGAGAGATATTCGTGGAGTTTTTGCAATGGCAACGGAGGCCATGGCAACTGACTCACCATCTTAATCATCATCATCATTCTCATGGTACTCTTCTTGAACCACCAATGCCTTGTGAGGGGTTTTCTTGGTGAAGTTGCTCTTGTTGGGGAAAGACTTGGCTTTGTCCTTTCGAATGAGCTTGCCACCATTATCTTCCCTCTTCTCATACGGGCACTCCGCAACAAAATGACTCACATTGCCACAATTGTAGCAAGTCCTTACACGTTGCTTGCTCTTCGTGCCACTTGAGTTGTTCTTGTTGAAGTTTGGATTGCTCCAAAATTTCCTTGAAGCAAGTGCCATGTGTTCATGATAGGCATACTTTGTATCTTCGGGGTTGATTTCCTCTTCTTCCTCTTCTTCTTCTTCAATGCAAACCTTGGCCTACAATGCAAGGTTGGGATTCTTTGCCCTTTGAGAGCGAAGCACCGCATTGTCGGCGGTCTTGTCCAAGATGTTCATATCCACAAACTCATCCAACACTTCACTTGAGGTCAAAGTGTGGAAGTCTAGCCTTTGACGAATGACGGAGGACATGGCCTTGTGGTAAGGCATCATTGCCTTGAGGAATTTGTGCTTGATCCAATTGTCATCCGTGTCCTTGCTCCCGTGATCTCGGAGTGAGACCGCGAGTCTGGTTACTCTCCGATAAAGCTCACGAGGTTCTTCATCTTATTTCATTGCAAACTCATCGGCTTCATCTTGCACTACTTCATAGTTGGAGCGTTGAATGCTTGCGCTTTCCTGGTAGAGAGAGACAACACAAAGCCATGCATCTTTGGCCAATGCGAAGGGCTGAAGATGAGGTAGATCTTCGGGTGGAATTGCATCTTGAATGATGAAGTGAGCATTCTCATTGAATTGATTATCCGTGGCTTCTCGAGGAGTGAAGTTGCTTGGATCATGCGGATGGAAACCTTCTTCAATGATTCTCCAAAGATTAGTGTTCACATGATTTAAATGACGCTTAAAGTGATAAACTCAAGAATCAAAGTCCTCATTTTTCGCAATCTTAGGGGGAGGACCGTCATGATTCAAATGAGTGGAAGGAATTGGTCCACCATAAACAAGTGGTGGTTCCACATGGGCAAAGATGTCGGTGCCATTTTTACCACTAGAAGAAGGAGCCTTTTCACTACTAGCTTCCCCCTTGTCGGAGATAGCATCCGTCACCTTGTTGGTGGGATCACCCACTTTCAATGGTGCGGTGGATAGTTTAAGCCCTTCAATGAATTTAGTAAACATACTTTCAACCTCGGTCGTCATTGAGGTTTTCAATGTCTCCAAGGCTACATTGAATTCCTCATGGGGTACCGAGGTTCCCCCATCACTTGTAGACGAGATCGGATTTACACCAGAGTGCTCCTCCACACCATCTACGGTGTCAACCATACTCTTCGGACGACAAAGTCCTCAGTAAAGAGATGACGCTCTGATACCAATTGAAAGGATCGATATGGTTGACTAGAGGGGGGTGAATAGGCAACTAACAGTTTTTAACTTTTCTTTACCAAATTAAACTTTGCATCAAAGTAGGTTGTCTAGATGTGCAACTAGGTGAGCAACATATATGATCCAACAACAACGAACATACACTCAAGCAAGAGAAGTAACACTAATAAGCTTGCACAAGTAAAGGTAAGAGATAACCAAGAGTGGACCGGTGAAGACGAGGATGTGTTACTAAAGTTCCTTCCTTTTGAGGGGAAGTACGTCTCCGTTAGAGCGGTGTGGAGGCACAATACTCCCCAAGAAGCCACTAGGGACACCGTATTCTCCTCACGCCCTCACACAATGCGAGATGTCGTGATTCCACTATTGATGCCCTTGGAGGTGGCGACCGGACCTTTACAAACAAGGTTGAGGCAAACTCCACAACTCAATCGGAGGCTCCCAACAACACCACGAAGCTTCACCACAATGGACTATGGCTCCGTGGTGACCTCAACCGTCTAGGGTGCTCAAACACCCAAGAGTAACAAGATCCGCTAGGGATTAGTGAGGGAATCAAATATCTCTTGGTGGAAGTGTAGATCCGGGCCTTCTGAACTACTCCCGAGAAAATCAACAAGTTTGGTTGGTTAGAGAGAGAGATTGGGCGAAAATGGAGCTTGGAGCAATAATGGAGCTTTTGGGGGAAGAGGTGGGTCAACGAAGAAGAAGGGGGCCCCCTTTTATAGTGGGGGGAACAACCCAACCGTTACCCCACTAAACAGCCCCGCAGAGGGCGGTACTACCGCAGTGGGTAGCGGTACTATTGCTGGACCCAGCGGTACTACCGCTCCCCATTACGGTACTACCGCCCAGCCAGAGAGGGCTTGAAGATAGAGGAGGGACTGGCCCAGTGCGGTACTGCCGGACAGGCCCAGCGCGGTACTGCCGCGGTGGCAGGGCGGTACTACCGCTCTCGAGCGGTACTACTGCACCTACTACCGCTGCAAGTGCCGCTCAACCCGACACGAGAAGTGCACCCCTCGAGTCGAGGCGGTAGTGGCCCGGTACCGCAGCGGTACTGCCGCTGAGGACACACAAGCGGTACTAGTGCTGGGCACCGCGGTAGTACCGTTGGGGCTAAAGACTGCCCAAACAATAGGGAATAAGATCTCCAACGACGCGGGAAGGCCCAGAGGGTGTGAAACGGAAGTGTACGTGATGATTCCACCCTAGCCATACCAAAGCGGACCCCTTCTTGATAGTACGGTGACTCCTACGAAACTAATCCACCAACAAGAAACGAAAGAGCTACACTGTCTTGAAAAACACTCCGAGGGGAAAGAAATCGTCTCGAGCCAAAGGATGAATCTCTGAAATGCTCAAAGCACAAGGTTAGTCCGCAAATATGTTTTCATCAATCACCAAAACTACATCAAGAGAGATATGCCTTAACAAAAACTAGTTCCCTCTAATACCAACAAACATATCTTGTGTTCGACATGGCTAGTTAATAAGCTGATGATGTCATATATAAATGGAGACTCTTTGACCTAATAATCCCTGAAAAGAAGAACAATAAATTCAGATACAAATTTTAAAAATTCAAAAAAAATCTGATTTTTTGGTATGAAAGATGCTTCGGTGCAAGAGTTCAACTCCAAATTTGAGCTTATTTGGTCAAAATAGTACATGAATAGTAAATTGTTTCATGTACCCCACATTTATCTTTTTTTCCAAAAGCTACTCAGATGTTCAAATAAGCTAAAATTTGAAGCGGGCCTCACGCATTGAAGCATCTTCCATGCAAAAAAATCATTATTACTTGTTAGTATTTTTTTGAATCTTACTGTTCATGATGATAACAGATGAGCTTGAGAGTCAAATAGCAGCACTCATTATTTGACATTTTTTTGGGCGCTGCTATGCGTCCGCCGACCGATGTTTAGATATTATCCGTCGCCTCGACGACCGTTGGATGCCCAAGCTGATAGTCGTTCGATGTAGTGTCCGCATCCCACATGCCCACTCGTTAGTTCCAGCAACAAACACTCAGTTGTAGAAAATAAAACTGCATGCCCACTCGTTACTCCCGCAACAAACACTCTGTTGCAGAAACAAGATCGCATGCCCACTTGTTACTTCTTGCAACAAACGCCCTGTTGCAGAAACAAGACCGCATGCTCACTCATTACTTCCCACAACAAACGCTCTGTTGCAGAAACAACACACTCTTGCCCCCGACTCCGATAGAGTTGCGCCCCGCGCGGCGCCGCCGCCAACCCACCCCAAAATCAGCCCGCTGTCGGCGTGCAGTAGCTAAATTGAAGTTTCCGCAACACTATGGCTACCCATGTGCAAAACTTGAGAAACCCCACCACACACTCCGTGGCTCACCCTTCTCTCTGAAACAAAACTTCCTCTCTCGTACGACATCGTCGAATCTTCATCGCAATGGGAAGCGCCACCGCAAAAAACACCGCGTAGCCCCCGGCGTAGCGGCCGAAAGGCGCAGAGGAGAAATAGTAGGGAGTAACACCATAGCCACATTATCCAGAAAATGGGGGAAGGGTCCTTGATTCTAACCTGATTGAGTCATTGACGGCCATTGCTGATCCCGAGCCAGTCGTCGACACCACCGCGTTGGATAAGCCCTGGGCGTCTAACGCCTTGCGCCGCCGCCCTCTCAAATCCAGCCGCTCACACTCCCAGCCACACGAGCCCATGCTGCTGCCGGATGAAACCCCTTTTTGTTATCCAGTTGCAGGAATGGCTATCCTGAAACAAGAGGTGAGTGGCAGGAAACGAATGCGCCTCAGCGGACACGGGAGTGCTCTTGATCGTCTGATAAAACATAGATTGGACGATGTGACGCCCCGAGACCGATGTGCCAGGTGTCATCCAGTTATTCACGGTTGTTGCCTTGTCTTTTGCTTGCATGTTGCATCTTGTCATGTCATCATGTGCATTGCATCATCATGTTTTCGAAACTTGCATCCATCCCGGTCTCCTTGTTCCTTCCGTTGTCCGTTCAGAGCCCAGACACACTTGCACGCGCCCGCGGCATGTCCGAAATAGTATTTTATAAGTGGCTGGAAAATGTTCTTGGAATGAGATGAAAGTTGGTGTGTGGTCTTATTATAGTGTAGATAGACCGCCTGCCAAGTTTCATCGCATTCGGAGTTCGTTTGATAGCCCAACCGTTAACTATAGCGGCAATATAGTCGGTCTAACGTCGGACGTTTTCGGTCTCCGGAAACCGTGCCGGGCTGCATCTCTCCCCTCTTCTCTCAGACCAACCCGCTCTTCACAATCGACCAGACCCAACCTAACCTCTCTCGTCAGCCCGTGGCCCTCCTCGCGCGCGTTCGAAAGTTGTCCCGGACCCGACCCGGACAGTCGTCACCGTTGTGTCCGGATCATCCCCAAACGTCTACAAAACATCTCCGTTTTATTATTTGATCTCCCTAGCCTATTTATCCGGGACCGTCCGATTAAGATTGGAGGGACCTTTTACCCCTAAACCTAATCGGTTTGCTATATATACAGTGCAAACCCAAAAATCTAGAGACACTGTCCCATCCACCAAATCCCTCTCGTCTCCGCCGCCGCCACCCACTCACCATCCCCATCGGGATCCCCCCAGATCCATCCACCCATTCCCAGCCGATCCCGACCACCTCCCCCATTTTCAGCACCGGGCCAACCTCCTCCTCCCCTCAATTTCATCATCAAGCCAACCGGCTCCCTGCGTAGCCGCGCCCCTGGCCCCGATCCAGTCAATCGAGGCCTAGCCTCCTCTCGCGCTCATGCACGAGCACGCGCCCAGGAGCTCGAACAGGGGAGCCCCGATCCCGAGACGCCAGGCCGGACTCCCTCTTCCTCTCCCCTGATCTCCTTCCCCTCGTTGGAGCCACACATCGGCGACCCCAGGACCGTCGCCTTCTTCTCCCCGTCTCCCTTCCTTCCCGTGCGTCTCTCTCTATCGCTCAGTGTCCCTCTCTCTCTCTTCTCTGCCCAGGAGCAGGAACCATGCCTTGGTCGCCAAGCTCCGCCGCTGTCATCCCGTGCGCGTCGTCGTCCAGACCCGCCAGTTCCCTGCTGAGGCGCACCGGATCTGGCTGTTCCGGCCGCTTCCCGCCGACCCCGTCGCCAGGAGCCCGCGACAAGTCCGCCGCTGTCGTACTGCATCACGGAGACGAGGACGAACGCAAGCCCGCGGCTGCAGCCTCTTGTCCCACCGCTGCGCAAGGCCCAGCTCCTCCCGAGTCGTCTCCTCTACACATCGCCAGGCCCAGCCGATGGCCAGATCCGGCCCAGTGCACCCCAGCCCATCACCTCCGATGGCCCAAGGCCCAAGGTGAGCAGCCCCTGGTTTTTTTTCCTCTATTCGTTGGGCCAGCCTTCAGATTCGGCCCATATCATGTTTTTTTCCAGCGCCTGCGAATTTAGTATTTGTTCCAGAGAACGCAGTTTTACAGAAAAGTCCTTCTTATTCATGCATTTAATATCTCCACAACCGTGCATCAGGTTAAAACAAATTATATATGAAAGTTGCTTAGAATTTTGTCTAGTTTAGTAATATGCAACTTTCATCTATGTTTAAAATGTTTAAAATGTTGTTTGTTTAAATTTGCTTAATAACTTGCTAAAATGATTTATTTCATAACTAAATAATCGTAGCTCCAAATTTAACAAACTTTATATGTAAATGGGGTAGAATTTTGCCTAGTTTATCATGGTGGCATCACTGCATGTTTAATAACTCTAAAATTGTGTTTAGGGCAGAACAACACCAAATCTAAAATATGCATATGGGGATTTACCGGAATTTGTTGTTCGTTGTTTTCGGCCTCATTTAACCTTGACTAGATAGGTAGTTTACATTTGCTTCACCCTCTTGCCATGTTTAACAACATTTAATATTGTTGAGTACCTAAATGAGAGGGGACTAAATAAGTCATGTGGTGTTTTTCTTCAATATGCAACTTCGTTGCATAATGAGCTCCACTTAATTTGTAGGATTGTTTGTGCACTTTGACATGCCATGCCTCTTTAAACCGGACATGCATCATGCTTGATTGTGCATCATGCCATGTTTATGTGGTGGTTGTTTTACTATGTTGTTTGCTTCTTTCCGGTGTTGCTTCTTCGGGTTGGTTCCATTAACGTCGTGTGTGTGAGGATTCGGTCGACTACGTCTGTTTGACTTCTTCATGGACTCGTTCTTCTTCCTTGCAGGATTTCAGGTAAGATGATCATACCCTCGAAATCACTTTTATCTTTGCTTTGCTAGATGCTCTCTCTTTTGCTATGCCATGCTACGATGCCTACCACTTGCTTATCATGCCTCCCATATTGTTAAGCCAAGCCTCTAACCCACCTTGTCCTAGCAAACCGTTGTTTGGCTATGTTACCGCTTTGCTCAGCCCCTCTTATAGTGTTGTTAGTTGCAGGTGAAGATTGAAGTTTTATTCCTTGTTGGAACATGGAGATGTTGTTCCTTGTTGGAACATGTTTACTTGTTGGGATATCACAATATCTTTTATTAAATTAATGCATCTATATACCTGGTAAAGGGTGGAAGGCTCGGCCTTATGCATGGGGTTTTGTTCCACTCTTGCCGCCCTAGTTTTCGTCATAAAGGTGTTATGTTCCTGGATTTTGCGTTCCTTATGCGGTTGGGTTATAATGGGAACCTCTTGATAGTTCTCCTTGATTGAAGCTTTTCCAGCAATGCCCAATCTTGGTTTTACCATTTGCCACCTACCCCTTTTCTTTTCCCTTGGGAGTCGCGCTCCTGAGGGTCATCATTATTTTACCCCCCCGGGCCAGTGCTCCTCTGAGTGTTGGTCCAACCTGTCAGCTGCCGGTGACCACCAGGGGCAACTCTGGGCTGGCCTACCCGTACCTAAGACAATCTGAGTGTGCCCTGAGAAAGAGATATGTGCAGCTCCTATCAGGATTTGTCGGCACATTCGGGTGGTGTTGCTGGATTTGTTTTAACCTGTCGAAGTGTCTTGAAGAACCGAGGTACCGAGTTTGATCGGAACGTCTCGGGAGGAGGTCTATTCCTTTGTTGACCGTGAGAGCTTGTCATGGGCTAAGTTGGGACTCCCCTGCAGGGATTAGAACTTTCGAAAGCCGTGCCCGCGGTTATGGGCAGATGGGAATTTGTTAACGTTCGGTTGTAGAAAACCTGAAGTTAACCTTAATTAAAATGCATCAACCACGTGTGTTGCCGTGATGGTCTCTTTCCGGCGGAGTCCGGGAAGTGAACATGGTGTTGGAGTTATGCTTGACGTAGGTTGTTCCAGGATCACTTCTTGATCATAGTTGTTCGACCGTGCTTTTGCCTTCTCTCCTTGCTCTCTTTTGCGAATAGGTTAGCCACCATATATGCTAGTCGCTTGCTGCAGCTCCACCTCATACCTTTACCTTACCCATAAGCTTAAATAGTCTTGATCGCGAGGGTGCAAGATTGCTGAGTCCCTGTGGCTCACAGATTACTTCCAAAACCAGCTTGCAGGTGTCGTTGAACCGTGCAGATGACGCAACCAAGCTCAGGAGGAGCTCGATGAAGATCGTGTCCTTTATGTTGTTTCATTCTAGTTGATCAGTAGTGGAGCCCAGTTGGGGTCGATCGGGGACCGTGTTGCATTTGGGGTTCTTCTTTTATTTTGGTTCCATAGTCGGACCTTGAGTGTATTTGGATGATGTAATGCTTTATTCATGTAATTGTGTGAAGTGGCGATTGTAAGCCAACTATGTATCTTTCCCTTATGTATTACATGGGTTGTGTGAAGATTACCTCACTTGCGACTTTGCTTTCAATACGGTTATGCCTCTAAGTCGTGCTTCGACACATGGGAGATATAGCCGCATCGAGGGCGTTACAAGTTGGTATCAGAGCCATCCCCGACCTTAGGAGCCCCCACTGATTGATCATTTTTAGCAGCCGTTGTTGAGTGTAGAAAAATGTTTTGAGTCATTTAGGAATTATATATCGGAGAGTTTAGGAATACTTTTTACTTCCCAGTCTCCTCATCGCTCTGGTAAGGCATCCTGACGTAGAGTTTTGACTCTTCTCTTCTCAAATTTCACTAAAAAAAAATTTAGGATCACGCGGGTATCCTGGAATCGTTCCGATGGTTTTGTGACGAGAACATTGTCTTGGTGCCTCCTGTCAGGGGTTTTGTGGAAGTGTCCCAGGGAGTTGAGCTCCGAGGTGTTATCGTCATAATTTTATCGTTGCAGTTCTGGAATACTTGAGTTTAGTACGCCAACATCGAAAATCTCTTTTATGTAGTTCGTTGGTGAGATAACCTCGACGTCACCCAGTACTGGGGCGGGAGTTCGGGAGTATCGCCATAACTTGTATAATGGATGCTTTTCGAAGGTTGAGGTAGATGGTTTCCGAAGTTTTTCTCAGTTATGTGTTGAAGGATGGATACAGCTTGATGTAGGATTTGCTAGAATTGGGTGAGATATTATGCTTCCCCTGTATCCCCAACACCTGATTGCATAACCGGAAAGGTTCGGGAGTTTCATAGGTGGGAATTCAAGTAGCTCTTAGGATATTTTCCCGACAGATGTATGATATGAAATTGGGGTTCGACGTTTAGTGGTCCGCCTATTCACGGTCGGTTTTATAGTGGTCTTGTTGTGTCTTAAAGAGTCCTTGGCTATGCTGACTCGGGGACGCTTCGTATGCCATGTGCACTACCTTGTACATGATGGTGCTGTACGATCGAGCCCGTGTAGGCCCCACCATGAAAACTTCGAACGAAATCTCTATCATATGTTTGTTCCAGCTTATTCTGCGAGTCAACCCTTTGTTTTTGTTTTGAGTTGTGGTATTCGAGTTGCTTCAATGTCAAGTGTTGATTCCATACCTTTCCTAAATGGTGTTCTCATACTCCTATGTGAATACTAATCCTTCTTGTTCATCGAGATTGTCATGTCAATCCTTTTCAACCGGCATGCTTCTCTTCTAGTGGATCCGACCATTTCAACTTCCGCAAGATCAATTATCACTTCTTCTCAACGGTGTTTGTTTCATCCGTCCCCAAGTTGTCTTTGTTTTTCCCGCCCTCCCACCCTTTTTCTTCGAAGACTCGGATTTCTTATTCAAGTATCCTTTTATTGATGTGAAGTCTCTCCATTATTTTTCTCCGTCAATGTTCTTATCCGGTGATTCTCAGGAAGATTCTAACGGAGCTTCAAGTTCGTCACTCTTCACTCGTTTTCTTCTCCGGTGGTTTCAAGTCAAGCTTTGTTGATCATATCTTTTCCTAATTTCAATACCTTCTCATATCGGTGCACCTCTTAATCATCTACTGCTCGCTATTCATTTGTTTCGGAGTGCCGAAGATATCTCAGAAGATTCCTGTTTCCACTCTGCTTTTGTTCAAGATCTTTCGAGGATGTCACCTCATTCAAGCCATTTAATTCAACCGGTGCAACCTCTCTTTTAAATCATTTCAACGGTGTTTCTTTTGAGTGGTCCCTAACCCACAGGTCTTTTTCCAGGATCTTACCTGACTCTCCTTATTCTCTCGGAGTTACTCTCAAATTCTTTTCCAAGTTTGACATAAGAATGAGTTATCATCAGTCAAATGCCTTTCTCCTTGATCTTTCAAATTCTTTTCATCTTTGGATCAACCTCTCTTTTTTAAATCATTCCGGAGTGTCTCAACAATTCATGGTGGTGTTTCTCGTCATCATTCTCAAATTTTGAAGACCGAAGAAGATTCTTCTTTCAACCTTGCTCCATTCTCTTCAAGATTCGTGATTCTAGCTTGTTGCCATCCTCTCATAATTGTTCGATTGTGAGAATTCTTTTTATCCATCCAGAGCAATTCAAGAGTCTCCTCAGTTTGATTATCCGGAGTCCATCAATTCAGGTTTATTCATTCTCAGCTTTCAGTGGTCATCCTCCAATCTTACCGGTGCATCATTCAAGTTTTCGCTTACCAGCTCGCGATCTCTTCGTTCTCATGTATCTAAATTCTCTCAAGCATCTTCGTTTATTTACTAATTCTTCCCGGTGTCTTCCTTATCTTTTCTTTGTTCATTTCCAATTCTTACGGTGGTTCATTCAAGAGTTCCTCTTCCTTCGTTTATCATATCAATGTATTCGTTGTTTTAAATCCTACCGGTGGTTCGTTGAAGAACTTTTCCAAGTCGACTCTATATCTATCTTAATTCTTTCTACGAGAATAAGTAGTATGCCAAAAATCCATTGCTTGTCATCAATTTGAATTGGTGAAGGATAAGCATAATGTAATTCTTATTATTGTTTCATCCAAGTGATTTAATTCCTTATTCCGGAGGTTCACCAAATTCTCGGTTTCTATTGTTTCATCTTTTCTTTTCCGGAGTTCCAAGCTCTCTCAAATATATCATCTCGAAGGTCCATCTAATCATTGCAAGGTTTCACCTTGTGTTTTTTAACTTCTCTTTCCTTCCGTTTGAGCATTCTTTTGTTTAACGGAGTTCTTCTGGAAGGTTCTACATGTTGGTTCATAAAGGATTTAATTTCTTCTTGAAGTGTTCATCAAGATTCTTTTCTAAGAAACTCAAGCTTTCTTCATATTGTAATCCGGAGTGCATTCTTTCTATCTTATTATTGGAGGTGGTATTATGCCATTGTTGATAATTTCAGTTCATGCTTCATGATTCACATGTTGTCAAGGATGAGATATTTTAAATCCATCATTTTCTTCATTGGAGTTAGCTTGGGTTATATTTCACCTAAAGCTTTCCCTAAGGATTGTTGCTATCTATGGTGCTTATAAATGACCAAAGTTCTTCTTTTATCCTCCCGGTGATATAGCTTTCTCGTCTCCTTGTTCTTACCAATCAAATTCTTCTTCCCGTGAGTGGCAGGTTGTCACCTCATAATTTGAGATGTATTCCATAAGACCATATCAAGCGTATTCTTTTCGTTGTTGGTGTTCCAACAACTCCGCTCGACCCGTCTCCTAAGGATGCCTTCTCAAGCTCTTTTGTGGCATAAGATGGCATTTTCTTCTCCATTCTTTTATTTCAATTATCTATCTTCTATTCTTTGGTTCCGGAGGCATTGCGATGTTGTTCTTTTCACCCATCATCTCATTTTATCAAGATCATGTTCAATTTCTTCCATTTATAGTCGAAGTGCTGTCCAAATTATATCAGTCTTATCCCTTCTCTATCTTGTTTAACCGGAGTGTCGTGTCCTCTGCTCAAGTTCTTTTCATCGTATTAAGTCTTGCATAACTTCTCAACCGGAGTGCTGCTCGAAGTTGTTCTTCCTTGTCCCTCTTTTCTAACGGAGTGTTTTCAACTTCGTTCATCGCCGTGGTATTCTTTTCTCGAAATGGCTTAACCTTTTCAAGGTTTGTGGTTTCACTCGTTTGTCAAAGAAGCAACTTAGTTTTACCTCTTCTCTGTCTCTTCCGTTTTCTCTCCGGTGCCATTCTAGATCTCGGGACGAGATCCTCTCGTAGTGGTGGAGTGTTGTGACGCCCTGAGACCGATGTGCCAGGTGTCGTCCAGTTATTCGCTGTTGTTGCCTTGTCTTTTGCTTGCGTGTTGCATCTTGTCATGTCATCATGTGCATTGCATCATCATGTTTTCGAAACTTGCATCCGTCCCGGTCTCCCCGTTCCTTCCGTTGTCCGTTCTGAGCCCAGACACACTTGCACGCGCCCGCGGCATGTCCGAAATAGTATTTTATAAGTGACCGGAAAATGTTCTTGGAATGGGATGAAAGTTGGCGTGTGGTCTTATTATAGTGTAGATAGACTGCCTGTCAAGTTTCATCGCATTCGGAGTTTGTTTGATAGCCCAACCGTTAACTATAGCGGCAATATAGTCGGTCTAACGTCGGACGTTTTCGGTCTCCGGAAACCGTGTTGACCTGCATCTCTCCCCTCTTCTCTCAGACCAACCCACTCTTCACAATCCGCCAGACCCAACCTAACCTCTCTCGTCAGCCCGCGGCCCTCCTCGCGCGCGTCCGAAAGCTGTCCCGGACCCGACCCGGACAATCGTCACCGTTGTGTCCGGATCATCCCCAAACGTCTACAAAACATCTCCGTTTTATTATTTGATCTCCCTAGCCTATTTATCCGGGACCGTCCGATTAAGATCGGAGGGACCTTTTACCCCTAAACCTAATCGGTTTGCTATATATACAGTGCAAACCCAAAAATCTAGAGACATTGTCCCATCCACCAAATCCCTCTCGTCTCCGCCGCCGCCACCCACTCACCATCCCCATCGGGATCCCCCCAGATCCATCCACCCATTCCCAGCCGATCCCGACCACCTCCCTCATTTTCAGCACCGGGCCAACCTCCTCCTCCCCTCAATTTCATCATCAAGCCAACCGGCTCCCTGCGTAGCCGCGCCCCTGGCCCCGATCTAGTCAATCGAGGCCCAGCCTCCTCTCGCGCTCATGCACGAGCATGCGCCCAGGAGCTCGAACAGGGGAGCCCCGATCCCGAGACGCCAGACCGGACTCCCTCTTCCTCTCCCCTGATCTCCTTCCCCTCGATGGAGCCACACATCGGTGACCCCAGGACCGTCGCCTTCTTCTCCCCGTCTCCCTTCCTTCCCGTGCGTCTCTCTCTATCGCTCAGTGTCCCTCTCTCTCTCTTCTCTGCCCAGGAGCAGGAACCATGCCTTGGTCGCCAAGCTCCGCCGCTGTCGTCCCGTGCGCGTCATCGTCCAGACCCGCCGGTTTCCCTGCTAAGGCGCACCGGATCTGGCTGTTCCGGCCGCTTCCCGCTGACCCCGTCGCCAGGAGCCCGCAACAAGTGTTGGGGAACGTAGCAGAAATTCAAAATTTTCCTACGTGTCACCAAGATCTATCTATGGAGAAACCAGCAACGAGGGGAAGGAGAGTGCATCTACATACCCTTGTAGATCGCTAAGCGGAAGCGTTCAAGTGAACGGGGTTGATGGAGTCGTACTCGTCGTGATTCAAATCACCGATGATCCTAGTGCCGAACGGACGGCACCTCCGCGTTCAACACACGTACAGCCCGGTGACGTCTCCCATGCCTTGATCCAGCAAGGAGAGAGGGAGAGGTTGAGGAAGACTCCATCCAGCAGCAGCACAACGGCGTGGTGGTGGTGGAGGAGCGTGGCAATCCCGCAGGGCTTCGCCAAGCACCATGGGAGAGGAGGAGGAGGGAGAGGGGTAGGGCTGCACCAAGAGGGAGAGAACTCATGTGTTGGAAGCCCCAAAACCTCAAGTATATATAGGGGGGAAGGGGGCTGCGCCCCCTTTAGGGTTTCCCACCCCAAGGGGTGCGTCCAAGGGGGGAGGAGTGCCTCCCAAGTCAAGTGGAGGCCTCCCCCTTTAGGGTTTTCCCCTTCCCATGCGCATGGGCCTTGGGGGGGCTGGTGCCCCTGGCCCATTAAGGCTAGGGCGCCCCCCTACAGTCCATGCTACTGTATTGGGCGTGGTGGAACAATTTCCGGACCTCCGGACCCCTCTGGAATCCTCCGGAAGCTTCTGGAAGCTTCCCGGTACAATACCGAAAAAACCCGAACTTTTTCCGGAACCCGAACAACAACTTTCCATATATAAATCTTTACCTCTGGACCATTCTGGAACTCCTCGTGACGTCCGGGATCTCATCCGGGACTCCGAACAACATTCGGTAACCACATACAAACTTCCTTTATAACCCTAGTGTCATCGAACCTTAAGTGTGTAGACCCTACGGGTTCGGGAGACATGCAGACATGACCGAGACGTTCTCTGGTCAATAACCAACAGCGGGATCTGGATACCCATGTTGGCTCCCACATGTTCCACGATGATCTCATTGGATGAACCACGATGTCAAGGACTTGATCAATCCCGTATGCAATTCCCTTTGTCTAGCGGTATTGTACTTGCTCGAGATTCGATCGTCGGTATACCGATACCTTGTTCAATCTCGTTACCGGCAAGTCTCTTTACTCGTTCCATAACACATCATCCCGTGATCAACCCCTTGGTCACATTGTGCACATTATGATGATGTCCTACCGAGTGGGCCCAGAGATACCTCTCCGTTTACACGGAGTGACAAATCCCAGTCTCGATTTGTGCCAACCCAACAGATACTTTCGGAGATACCTGTAATGCACCTTTATAGCTACCCAGTTATGTTGTGACGTTTGGTACACCCAAAGCATTCCTACGGTATCCGGGAGTTGCACAATCTCATGGTCTAAGGAAAAGATACTTGACATTAGAAAAGCTTTAGCATACGAACTACACGATCTTTGTGCTAGGCTTAGGATTGGGTCTTGTCCATCACATCATTCTCCTAATGATGTGATCCCGTTATCAACGACATCCAATGTCCATAGCCAGGAAATCATGACTATCTGTTGATCACAACGAGCTAGTCAACTAGAGGCTCACTAGGGACATATTGTGGTCTATGTATTCACACGTGTATTACGATTTCCGGATAATACAGTTATAGCATGAATAAAAGACAATTATCATGAACAAGGAAATATAATAATACTTTTATTATTGCCTCTAGGGCATATTTCCAACAGTCTCCCACTTGCACTAGAGTCAATAATCTAGTTCACATCGCCATGTGATTAACACTGACGGGTCACATCGCCATGTGATCAACATCCAAAGAGTTTACTAGTGTCATTAAACTAGTTCACATCATCATGTGATTAAGACTCAATGAGTTCTGGGGTTTGATCATGTTTTGCTTGTGAGAGAGGTTTTAGTCAACGGGTCTGCAACAATCAGATCCGTATGTGCTTTACAAATCTCTATGTCATCTCCTAGATGCAGCTACCACGCTCTATTTGGAGCTATTCCAAATAACTGTTCTACTTGGAGCTATTCTAAATTGTTGCTCCATTATACGTATCCGGTATCTCTACTCAGAGCTATCCGGATAGGTGTTAAGCTTGCATCGACGTAACCCTTTACGACGAACTCTTTTACCACCTCCATAATCGGGAAAATTCCTTAGTCCACTAGTTACTAAGGATAACTTTGACCGCTGTCCTGTGATCCATTCATGGATCACTCTTGTACCCCTTGACTGACTCATGTCAAGGCACACTTGAGGTGCGGTACACAGCATAGCATACTGAAGAGCCTACGTCTTAAGCATAGGGGACGACCTTCGTCCTTTCTCTCTATTCTGCCGTGGTCGAGCTTTTAAGTCTTAACTTCGTACCTTACAATTCAGGCAAGAACTCCTTCTTTGACTGGTCCATCTTGAACACCTTCAAGATCACGTCAAGGTATGTGCTCATTTGAAAGTACCATTAAGTGTTTTGATCTATCCTTATAGATCTTGATGCTCAATGCTCAAGTAGCTTAATCCAGGCTTTCCATTGAAAAACACTTTCAAAATAACCCTATATGCTTTCCAGAAATTCTACGTCATTTCTGATCAACAATATGTCAACAACATATACTCATCAGAAATTCTATAGTGCTCCCACTCACTTCTTTGGAAATACAAGTTTCTCATAAACTTTGTATAAACCCAAAATCTTTGATCATCTCATCAAAGCGCACATTCCAACTCCAAGATGCTTACTCCAGTCCTTAGAAGGATCGCTGGAGCCAGCATACCTTTTAGCATCCTTAGGATCGACAAAACCTTTCTGATTGTATCGCATACAACCTTTCCTTACGACTGGTAAGGAAACTCGTTTTGACATCCATCTGCCAGATTTCATAAACGCAGCTTGTGCTAATGTGATTCCGACGGACTTTAAGCATCGCTACGGATGAGAAAATCTCATCGTAGTCAACTCCTTGAACTTGTGAAAAACTCTTCGCCACAAGTCGAGCTTCATGGATGGTGACATTACCATCCACGTCCGTCTTCTTCTTAAAAGATCCATTTATCAAATGGCTTGCCGATCATTGGCAAGTCCGCCAAAGTCCATGCTTTGTTCTGATACATGGATCCTATCTCGAATTTCATGGTTTCTTAACCATTTGTCGGAATTTGGGCCCACCATCGCTTCCCCATAGCTCGTAGGTTCATTGTTGTCTAGCAACATGACCTTCAAGATAGGATTACTGTACCATTCTGAAGTAGTACGCATCCTTGTCACCCTACGAGGTACGGTAGTGACTTAATCCAAAGTTTCATGATCACTATCATAAGCTTCTACTTCAATTGGTGTAGGTGCCATAGGAACAACTTCCTGTGCCCTGCTACACACTAGTTGAAGTGACGGTTCAATAACCTCATCAAGTCTCCACCATCCTCCCACTCAACTCTTTCGAGAGAAACCTTTCCTCGAGAAAGGACCCGATTCAAGAAACAATCCATATTGCTTTCGGATCTGAATTAGGAGGTATACCCAACTATTTTGGGTGTCCTATGAAGATGCATTTTATCCGCTTTGGGTTCGAGATTATAAATCCTGAAACTTTTTCACATAAGCGTCGCAGCCCCAAACCTTTAAGAAACGACAACTTAGGTTTCTCTAAACCATAATTCATATGGTGTCATCTCAACGGAATTACGTGGTGCCCTATTTAAAGTGAATGTGGTTGTCTCTAATGCCTAACCCATGAACAATAGTGGTAATTCGATAAGAGACATCATGGTACGCACCATATCCAATAGGGTGCAACTATGATGTTCGGACACACCATCACACTATGGTGTTCCAGGCGGTATTAATTGTAAAACAATTTCCACAATGTCTTAATTGCGTGCCAAAACTCGTAACTCAGATATTCATCTCTATGATCATATCATAGACATTTTATCCTCTTGTCACAATGATCTTCTACTTCACTCTGAAATTACTTGAACCATTCAATAATTCAGACTTGTGTTTCATCAAGAAAATATTCTCAACATCTACTCGAATCATCTGTGAAGTAAGAACATAACGATATTCACTGCATGCCTCAGCACTCATTGGACTGCACACATCAAAATGTGTTACTTCCAACAAGTTGCTATCTTGTTCCGTCTTACTAAAACGAGGCTTTCAGTCATCTTGCCCATGTGGTATGATTTGCATGTCTCAAGTGATTCAAAATCAAGTGAGTTCAAACGGTCCATTTGCATGGAGTTTCTTCATGCATATATACCAATAGACATGGTTCGCATGTCTCAAACTTTTCAAAAATGAGTGAGTCCAAAGATCCATCAACATGGAGCTTCTTCATGCATTTTATACCGATATGACTTACGTGGCAGTGCCACAAGTAGGTGGTACTATCATTACTATCTTTTGGCATGAACATGTGTATCACTACGATCGAGATTTCAATGAACCATTCATTTTAGGTGCAAGACCATTGAAGGTATTATTCAAATAAATAGAGTAACCATTATTCTCTTTAAATGAATAACCGTATTGCGATAGTCATAATCCAATCATGTCTATGCTCAACGCAAACACCAAATAACAATTATTCAGGTTTTAACACCAATCTCGATGGTAGAGGGAGCGTGCGATGCTTGATCATATCAATATTGGAAACATTTCCAACACATATCGTCAGCTCACCTTTAGCTAGTCTCTGTTTGTTCCGTAGCTTTTATTTCGAGTTACTGAACCGGTATCTAATACCCTGGTGCTACTAGGAGTACTAGTAAAGTACACATCAACGCAATGTATATCCAATATACTTCTATCGACCTTGCCAGCCTTCTCATCTACCAAGTATCTAGGGTAATTCTGCTCCAGTGGCTGTTCCCTTTATTACAGAAGCACTTAGTCTCGGGTTTGGGTTCAACCTTGGGTTTCTTCACTAGAGCAGCAGCTGATTTGCCGTTTCATGAAGTATCCCTTTGTTCCCTTGCCCTTCTTGAAACTAGTGGTTTCACCAACCATCAACAATTGATGCTCCTTCTTGATTTCTACTTTCGCGGTGTCAAACATCACGAATATTTCAAGGATCATCATATCTATCCCTGATATGTTATAGTTCGTCACGAAGCTCTAGCAGCTTGGTGGCAATGACTTTGGGGAAACATCACTATCTCATCTGGAAGATCAACTCCCACTCGATTCAAGTGATTATTGCACTCAGACAATCTGAGCACAAGCTCAACGATTGAGCTTTTCTCCCTTAGTTTGCAGGCTAAGAAAATCGTCGGAGGTCTCATACCTCTTGACGTGGGCACGAGCCTGATATCCCAATTTCAGCCCTTGAAACATCTCATATGTTCCGCGATGTTTCCAAAACGTCTTTAGTTCCTCAACTCTAAACCGTTTAACTGAACTATCACGTAGTTATCAAAACGTGTATGTCCGATGTTCGCAACATCCACAAACGATGTTTGGGGTTCGGCACACTGAGCAGTGCATTAAGGACATAAGCTTTCTACTGTCCGCATAATTGCTACTTTCAACTTTCAACTATATTTTCTCTAGGAACATATCTAAAACAGTAGAACTAAAGCGCGAGCTACGACATAATTTGCAAAAGGTCTTTTGACTATGTTCAAGATAATTAAGTTCATCTTATGAATTCCCACTCAGATAGACATCCCTCTGGTCATCTAAGTGATAACATGATCCGAGTCAACTAGGCCGTGTCCGATCATCACGTGAGACGGACTAGTCATCATCGGTGAACATCTTCATGTTGATCGTATCTACTATATGACTCATGCTCGACCTTTCGGTCTACGTGTTCCGAGGCCATGTCTGTACATGCTAGGCTCGTCAAGTTAACCCTAAGTGTTTTCGCTGTGTAAAACTGTCTTACACCCGTTGTATGTGAACGTAAGAATCCATCACACCCGATCATTGTTGGAAATATGCCCTAGAGGCAATAATAAAAGTATTATTATTATATTTCCTTGTTCATGATAATTGTCTTTTATTCATGCTATAACTGTATTATCCGGAAATCGTAATACACGTGTGAATACATAGACCACAATATGTCCCTAGTGAGCCTCTAGTTGACTAGCTCGTTGTGATCAACAGATAGTCATGGTTTCCTGGCTATGGACATTGGATGTCGTTGATAACGGGATCACATCATTAGGAGAATGATGTGATGGACAAGACCCAATCCTAAGACTAGCACAAAAGATCGTGTAGTTCATTTGCTAGAGCTTTGCCAATGTCAAGTATCTCTTCCTTCGACCATGAGAGCGTGTAACTTCTGGATACCGTAGGAGTGCTTTGGGTGTATCAAACGTCACAACGTAACTGGGTGACTATAAAGGTGCACTACAGGTATCTCCGAAAGTATCTATTGTTTTATGCGGATCGAGACTGGGATTTGTCACTCCGTGTAAACGGAGAGGTATCTCTGGGCCCACTCGGTAGGACATCATCATATGCGCAATGTGACCAAGGAGTTGATCACGGGATGATGTGTTACGGAACGAGTAAAGTGACTTGCCGGTAACGAGATTGAACAAGGTATTGGATACCGACGACCGAATCTCGGGCAAGTAACATACCGATAGACAAAGGGAATTGAATACGGGATTGATTAAGTCCTTGACATCGTGGTTCATCCGATGAGATCATCGTGGAACATGTGGGAGCCATCATGGGTATCCAGATCCCGCTGTTGGTTATTGACCGGAGAACGTCTCGGTCATGTCTACATGTCTCCCGAACCCGTAGGGTCTACACACTTAAGGTTCGATGACGCTAGGGTTATAAAGGAAGTTTGTATGTGGTTACCGAATGTTGTTCGGAGTCCCGGATGAGATCCCGGACGTCACGAGGAGTTCCGGAATGGTCCGGAGGTAAAGATTTATATATGGGAAGTCCTATTTTGGCCACCGGAAAATGTTCGGGATTTTTCGGTATTGTACCGGGAAGGTTCTAGAAGGTTCCGGAGTGGGGCCCACCTGCATGGGGGGACCCACATGGACGTGGGTAGTGGGGGCAAGTCCCCCCACACCCCTGGTCAAGGCGCACCAAGATCCCCCCTTAGAAGGAATAAGATCATATCCCGAAGGGATAAGATCAAGATCCCTAAAAAGGGGGGATAACAATCGGTGGGGAAGGAAATAATGAGATTTCTTTCCTCCCACCTTGGCCAACGCCCCAATGGACTTGGAGGGCAAGAAACCAGCCCCTCCCACCCTATATATAGTGGGGAGGCGCATGGGAGCTATAGACGAAGTTCTGGCGCAGCCCTCCCCCTCTCACAAATACTCCTCCTCTCCCGCGGTGCTTGGCGAAGCCCTGCAGGATTGCCACGCTCCTCCACCACCACCACGCTGTTGTGCTGCTGCTGGATGGAGTCTTCTTCAACCTCTCCCTCTCTCCTTGCTGGATCAAGGCTTGGGAGACGTCACCGGGCTGTACGTGTGTTGAACGCGGAGGTGCCGTGCGTTCGGCACTTGATCATCGGTGATTTGAATCACGACGAGTACGACTCCATCAACCCCGTTCACTTGAACGCTTCCGCTTAGCGATCTACAAGGGTATGTAGATGCACTCTCTTTCTACTCGTTGCTGGTCTCTCCATAGATAGATCTTGGTGACACGTAGGAAAATTTTGAATTTCTGCTACGTTCCCCAACAGTGGCATCATGAGCTAGGTCCATTGCGTAGATTCTTTGCACGAGTAGAACACAAAGTAGTTGTGGGCGTTGATTTTGTTCAATATGCTTACCGTTACTAGTCCAATCTTGTTTCGACGGTATTGTGGGATGAAGCGGCCCGGACCGACCTTACACGTACTCTTACGTGAGACAGGTTCCACCGATTGACATGCACTTGGTGCATAAGGTGGCTAGCGGGTGCCAGTCTCTCCCACTTTAGTCGGAACGGATTCGATGAAAAGGGTCCTTATGAAGGGTAAATAGCAATTGGCATATCACGTTGTGGTTTTGCGTAGGTAAGAAACGTTCTTGCTAGAAACCCATAGCAGCCACGTAAAACATGCAACAACAATTAGAGGACGTCTAACTTGTTTTTGCAGGGTATGTCATGTGATGTGATATGGCCAAAAGGATGTGATGAATGATATATATGTGATGTATGAGATTGATCATGTTCTTGTAATAGGAATCACGACTTGCATGTCGATGAGTATGACAACCGGCAGGAGCCATAGGAGTTGTCTTTATTTATTGTATGACCTGCGTGTCATTGAAGAACGCCATGTAAACTACTTTACTTTATTGCTAAACGCGTTAGTCATAGAAGTAGAAGTAGTCGTTGGCGTGACAACTTCATGAAGACACGATGATGGAGATCATGATGATGGAGATCATGGTGTCGTGCCGGTGAAGATGATGATCATGGAGCCCCGAAGATGAAGATCAAAAGGAGCAAAATGATATTGGCCATATCATGTCACTATTTGATTGCATGTGATGTTTATTATGATTATGCATCTTGTTTACTTAGGACGACGGTAGTAAATAAGATGATCCCTTACAAAATTTCAAGAAGTGTTCTCCCCTAACTGTGCACCGTTGCTACAGTTCGTCGCTTCTAAGCACCACGTGATGATCGGGTGTGATGGATTCTTACGTTCACATACAACGGGTGTAAGACAGTTTTACACAGCGAAAACACTTAAGGTTAACTTGACGAGCCTAGCATGTACAGACATGGCATCGGAACACGGAGACCGAAAGGTCGAGCATGAGTCGTATGGTAGATACGATCAACATGAAGATGTTCACCGATGATGAGTAGTCCGTCTCACGTGATGATCGGACACGGCCTAGTTGACTCGGATCATGTAATCACTTAGATGACCAGAGGGATGTCTATCTGAGTGGGAGTTCATAAGATGAACTTAATTATCCTGAACATAGTCAAAAGACCTTTTGCAAATTATGTCGTAGCTCGCGCTTTAGTTCCACTGTTTAGATATGTTCCTAGAGAAAATATAGTTGAAAGTTGACAGTAGCGATTATGCGGACAGTAGAACGCTTATGTCCTTAATGCACTGCTCAGTGTGCTGAACCCCAAAACGTCGTTTGTGGATGTTTCGAACATCGAACATACACGTTTTGATAACTACGTGATAGTTCAGTTGAATGGTTTAAGTAGAGGCACCAAAGACATTTTCGAAACATCGCGGAACATATGAGATGTTTCGAGGGCTGAAATTGGGATTTCAGGCTCGTGCCCACGTCAAGAGGTATGAGACCTCCAGCGATTTTCTTAGCCTGCAAACTAAGGGAGAAAAGCTCAATCGTTGAGCTTGTGCTCAGATTGTCTGAGTGCAACAATCACTTGAATCAAGTGGGAGTTAATCTTCCAGATGAGATAGTGATGTTTCCCCAAAGTCATTGCCACCAAGCTGCTAGAGCTTCGTGATGAACTATAACATATCAGGGATAGATATGATGATCCTTGAGGTATTCGCGATGTTTGACACCACGAAAGTAGAAATCAAGAAGGAGCATCAATTGTTGATGGTTGGTGAAACCACTAGTTTCAAGAAGGGCAAGTGCAAGAAGGGATACTTCATGAAACGGCAAATCAGCTGTTGCACCAGTGAAGAAACCCGAGGTTGAACCCAAACCCGAGACTAAGTGCTTCTGTGATAAGGGGAATAGCCGCTGGAGCAGAATTACCCTAGATACTTGGTAGATAAGAAGGCTGGCAAGGTCGATAGAAGTATATTGGATATACATTATGTTAATGTGTACTTTACTGGTACTCCTAGTAGCATCAGGGTATTGGATACCGGTTCGGTTGCTAAGTGTTAGTAACTCGAAATAAAAGCTACGGAATAAACGGAGACTAGCTAAAGGTGAGCTGACGATATATGTTGGAAGTGTTTCCAAGGTTGATATGATCAAGCATCGCACGCTCCCTCTACCACCGAGATTGGTGTTTGCATTGAGCATAGACATGATTGGATTATGTCTATCGCAATACGATTATTCATTTAAGGAGAATAATGGTTACTCTATTTTTGAATAATACCTTCAATGGTCTTGCACCTAAAGGAACGGTTTATTGAATCTCGGTCGTAGTGATACACATTTTCATGCCAAAAGATATAAGATAGTAATGATAGTACCACTTACTTGTGGCACTGCCATGTAAGTCATAATGGTATAAAACGCATGAAGAAGCTCCATGTTGATGGATCTTTGGACTCACTCGTTTTTGAAAAGTTTGAGACATGCGAACCATGTCTATTGGTGTATATGCATGAAGAAACTCCATGCAAATGGATCGTTCGGACTCACTTGATTTTGAATCACTTGAGATATGCAAATCATACCACATGGGCAAGATGACTGAAAAGCCTCATTTTCAGTAAGATGGAACAAGATAGCAACTTGTTGGAAGTAACACATTTTGATGTGTGCAGTCGAATGAGTGCTGAGGCATGCAGTGAATATCATTATGTTCTTACTTCACAGATGATTCGAGTAAATGTTGAGTATATTTACTTGATGAAACACAAGTCTGAATTATTGAATGGTTCAAGTAATTTCAGAGTGAAGTAGCAGATCATTGTGACAAGAGGATAAAATGTCTATGATATGATCATAGAGATGAATATCTGAGTTACGAGTTTTGGCACACAATTAAGACATTGTGGAAATTGTTTCGCAATTAATACCGCCTGGAACACCATAATGTGATGGTGTGTCCGAACATCATAGTTGCACCCTATTGGATATGGTGCGTACCATGATGTCTCTTATCGAATTACCACTATCGTTTATGGGTTAGGCATTAGAGACAACCACATTCACTTTAAATAGGGCACCACGTAATTCCGATGAGATGACACCGTATGAATTATGGTTTAGAGAAACCCAAGTTGTCGTTTCTTAAAAGTTCGGGGCTGCGACACTTATATGAAAAAGTTTCAGGTTGATAAGCTCGAACCCAAAGCGGATAAAATGCATCTTCATAGGAAACCCAAAACAGTTGGGTATACCTCCTAATTCAGATCCGAAAGCAATAAGGGATTGTTTTAGAATCGGGTCCTTTCTCGAGGAAAAGTTTCTCTCGAAAGAATTGAGTGGGAGGATGGTGGAGACTTGATGAGGTTATTGAACCGTCTCTTCAACTAGTGTGTGACAGGGCACAGGGAGTTGTTCCTGTGGCACCTACACCAATTGAAGTGGAAGCTTATGATATTGATCATGAAACTTCGGATCAAGTCACTACCAAACCTCGTAGGACGACAAGGATACGTACTACTTCAGAGTGGTACAGTAATCCTGTCTTGGAAGTCATGTTGCTGGACAACAATGAACCTACGAGCTATGGAGAAGCAATGGTGAGCCCGGATTCCGATAAATGGCTTGAGGCCATAAAATCCGAGAGAGGATCCATGTATGAAAACAAAGTGTAGACTTTGGCAGAACGGCTCGATGGTCGTAAGGCTAATGAGTACATATGGATTTCAAAAGGAAGACGGACAATGATGGTAAATGTCACCATTAAGAAAGCTCGACTTGTCATTAAGATGTTTTCCGACAAGTTCAAGGAGTTGACTACGATGAGATTTTCTCACTCGTAGCGATGCTAAGAGTCTGTTGGAATTATATTAGCGATTACTGCATTATTTATGAAATCTTGCAGATAGGATGTCAAAACATTGTTTCCTCGACGATTTTAATGAGGAAAGGTTGTATGTGATACAACCGGAAGGTTTTGTCAATCCCGAAAGATGCTAATAAGTATGCAAAGCTCCTGCAATCCTTCTCAAGACTGGAGTGAGCATCTCGGAGTTGGAATGTATGCTTTGATGATGATCAAAAATTTTGGGTTTGTACAAAGTTTATGAGAAACTTGTATTTCCAAAGAAGTGAGTGGGAGCACTATAGAATTTCTGATGAGTATATGTTGTTGACATATTGTTGATCAGAAATGACGTAGAATTTCTAGAAAGCATATAGGGTTATTTTGAAAGTGTTTTTCAATGGAAAGCCTAGATTAAGCTACTTGAACATTGAGCATCAAGATCTATAAGGATAGATCAAAATGCTTAATAATACTTTCAAATGAGCACATACCTTGACATGATCTTGAAGGTGTTCAAGATGGACCAGTCAAAGAAGGAGTTCTTGCCTGAGTTGTAAGGTACGAAGTTAAGATTTAAAGCTCGACCACGGCAGAATAGAGAGAAAGGACGAAGGTCGTCCCCTATGTTTAAGACGTAGGCTCTTCAGTATGCTATGCTGTGTACCGCACCTGAAGTGTACCTTGCCATGAGTCAGTCAAGGGGTACAAGAGTGATCCAAGAATGGCTCACAGGACAGCGGTCAAAGTTATCCTTAGTAACTAGTGGACTAAGGAATTTTCTCGATTATGGAGGTGGTAAAAGAGTTCGTCGTAAAGGTTACGACGATGCAAGCTTGACACCTATCCGAATAGCTCTGAGTAGAGAGACCGGATACATATAATGGAGCAATAATTTAGAATAGCTCCAAGTAGAACAGTTGTTTGGAATAGCTCCAAATAGAGCGTGGTAGCTGCATCTAGGAGATGACATAGAGATTTGTAAAGCACACACGGATCTGAAAGGTTCAGACCCGTTGACTAAAACCTCTCTCACAAGCAACATGATCAAACATAAAACTCATTGAGTGTTAATCACATAGTGATGTGAACTAGACTACTGACTCTAGTAAACTCTTGGGTATTAGTCACATGGCGATGTGACCTGTGAGTGTTAATCATATGGCGATGTGAACTAGATTATTGACTCTAGTGCAAGTGGGAGACTGTTGGAAATATGCCCTAGAGGCAATAATAAAAGTATAATTATTATATTTCCTTGTTCATGATAATTGTCTTTTATTCATGCTATAACTGTATTATCTGGAAATCGTAATACACGTGTGAATACATAGACCACAATCTGTCCCTAGTGAGCCTCTAGTTGACTAGCTCGTTGTGATCAACAGATAGTCATGGTTTCCTGGCTATGGACATTGGATGTCGTTGATAACGGGATCACATCATTAGGAGAATGATGTGATGGACAAGACCCAATCCTAAGACTAGCACAAAAGATCGTGTAGTTCATTTGCTAGAGCTTTGCCAATGTCAAGTATCTCTTCCTTCGACCATGAGAGCGCGTAACTCCTGGATGCCGTAGGGGTGCTTTGGGTGTATCAAACGTCACAACGTAACTGGGTGACTATAAAGGTGCACTACAGGTATCTCCGAAAGTATCTATTGTTTTATGCGGATCGAGACTGGGATTTGTCACTCCGTGTAAACGGAGAGGTATCTCTGGGCCCACTCGGTAGGACATCATCATATGCGCAATGTGACCAAGGAGTTGATCACGGGATGATGTGTTACGGAACGAGTAAAGTGACTTGCCGGTAACGAGATTGAACAAGGTATTGGATACCGACGATCGAATCTCGGGCAAGTAACATACCGATAGACAAAGGGAATTGAATACGGGATTGATTAAGTCCTTGACATCGTGGTTCATCCGATGAGATCATCGTGGAACATGTGGGAGCCATCATGGGTATCCAGATCCCGCTGTTGGTTATTGACCGGAGAACGTCTCGGTCATGTCTACATGTCTCCCGAACCCGTAGGGTCTACACACTTAAGGTTCGATGACGCTAGGGTTATAAAGGAAGTTTGTATGTGGTTACCGAATGTTGTTCGGAGTCCCGGATGAGATCCCGGACGTCACGAGGAGTTTCGGAATGGTCCGAAGGTAAAGATTTATATATGGGAAGTCCTATTTTGGCCACCGGAAAATGTTCGGGATTTTTCGGTATTGTACCGGGAAGGTTCTAGAAGGTTCCGGAGTGGGGCCCACCTGCATGGGGGGACCCACATGGACGTGGGTAGTGGGGGCAAGGCCCCACACCCCTGGTCAAGGCGCACCAAGATCCCCCCTTAGAAGGAATAAGATCATATCACGAAGGGATAAGATCAAGATCCCTAAAAAGGGGGATAACAATCGGTGGGGAAGGAAATAATGAGATTTCTTTCCTCCCACCTTGGCCAACGCCCCAATGGACTTGGAGGGCAAGAAACCAGCCCCTCCCACCCTATATATAGTGGGGAGGCGCATGGGAGCTATAGACGAAGTTCTGGCGCAGCCCTCCCCCTCTCACAAGTACTCCTCCTCTCCCGCGGTGCTTGGCGAAGCCCTGCAGGATTGCCACGCTCCTCCACCACCACCACGCCGTTGTGCTACTGCTGGATGGAGTCTTCTTCAACCTCTCCCTCTCTCCTTGCTGGATCAAGGCTTGGGAGACGTCACCGGGTTGTACGTGTGTTGAACGCGGAGGTGCCGTGCGTTCGGCACTTGATCATCGGTGATTTGAATCACGACGAGTACGACTCCATCAACCCCGTTCACTTGAACGCTTCCGCTTAGCGATCTACAAGGGTATGTAGATGCACTCTCTTTCTACTCGTTGCTAGTCTCTCCATAGATAGATCTTGGTGACACGTAGGAAAATTTTGAATTTCTGCTACGTTCCCCAACAATCATCACGTGGTGCTTAGAAGCGACGAACTGTAGCAACGGTGCACAGTTAGGGGAGAACACTTCTTGAAATTTTGTAAGGGATCATCTTATTTACTACCGTCGTCCTAAGTAAACAAGATGCATAAACATGATAAACATCACATGCAATCAAATAGTGACATGATATGGCCAATATCATTTTGCTCCTTTTGATCTCCATATTCGGGGCTCCATGATCATCATCGTCACCGGCATGACACCATGATCTCCATCATCATGATCTCCATCATCGTGTCTTCATGAAGTTGTCTCGCCAACTATTACTTCTACTACTATGGCTACCGGTTATCAATAAAGTAAAGTAATTACATGGCGTTGTTCAATGACACGCAGGTCATACAATAAATAAAGACAACTCCTATGGCTCCTGCCGGTTGTCATACTCATCGACATGCAAGTCGTGAATCCTATTACAAGAACATGATCAATCTCATACATCACATATCATTCATCACATTCTTCTTGCCCATATCACATCACATAGCATACCCTGCAAAAACAAGTTAGACGTCCTCTAATTGTTGTTTGCATGTTTTACGTGGCTGCTATGGGTTTCTAGCAAGAACGTTTCTTACCTACGCAAAACCACAACATGATATGCCAATTGCTATTTACCCTTCATAAGGACCCTTTTCATCGAATCCGTTCCGACTAAAGTGGGAGAGACTGGCACCCGCTAGCCACCTTATGCACCAAGTGCATGTCAATCGGTGGAACCTGTCTCATGTAAGAGTACGTGTAAGGTCGGTCCGGGCCGCTTCATCCCACAATACCGTCGAAACAAGATTGGACTAGTAACGGTAAGCATATTGAACAAAATCAACGCCCACAATTACTTTGTGTTCTACCCGTGCAAAGAATCTACGCAATAGACCTAGCTCATGATGCCACTGTTGGGGAACGTAGCAGAAATTCAAAATTTTCCTACGTGTCACCAAGATCTATCTATGGAGAAACCAGCAACGAGGGGAAGGAGAGTGCATCTACATACCCTTGTAGATCGCTAAGCGGAAGCATTCAAGTGAACGGGGTTGATGGAGTCGTACTCGTCGTGATTCAAATCACCGATGATCCTAGTGCCGAACGGACGGCACCTCCGCGTTCAACACACGTACAGCCCGGTGACATCTCCCATGCCTTGATCCAGCAAGGAGAGAGGGAGAGGTTGAGGAAGACTCCATCCAGCAGCAGCACAATGGCGTGGTGGTGGTGGAGGAGCGTGGTAATCCCGCAGGGCTTCGCCAAGCACCATGGGAGAGGAGGAGGAGGGAGAGGGGTAGGGCTGCACCAAGAGGGAGAGAACTCATGTGTTGGCAGCCCCAAAACCTCAAGTATATATAGGGGGGAAGGGGGCTGCGCCCCCTTTAGGGTTTCCCACCCCAAGGGGTGCGGCCAAGGGGGGAGGAGTGCCTCCCAAGTCAAGTGGAGGCCTCCCCCTTTAGGGTTTTCCCCTTCCCATGCGCATGGGCCTTGGGGGGGCTGGTACCCCTGGCCCATTAAGGCTAGGGCGCCCCCCTACAGCCCATGCTACTGTATTGGACGTGGTGGAACAATTTCCGGACCTCCGGACCCCTCCGGAATCCTCCGGAACCTTCTGGAAGCTTCCCGGTACAATACCGAAAAAACCCGAACTTTTTCCGGAACCCGAACAACAACTTTCCATATATAAATCTTTACCTCTGGACCATTCTGGAACTCCTCGTGACGTCCGGGATCTCATCCGGGACTCTGAACAACATTCGGTAACCACATACAAACTTCCTTTATAACCCTAGCGTCATCGAACCTTAAGTGTGTAGACCCTACGGGTTCGGGAGACATGCAGACATGACCGAGACGTTCTCCGGTCAATAACCAACAGCGGGATCTGGATGGCCATGTTGGCTCCCACATGTTCCACGATGATCTCATCGGATGAACCACGATGTCAAGGACTTGATCAATCCCGTATGCAATTCCCTTTGTCTAGCGGTATTGTACTTGCCCGAGATTCGATCGTCGGTATACCGATACCTTGTTCAATCTCGTTACCGGCAAGTCTCTTTACTCGTTCCGTAACACATCATCACGTGATCAACCCCTTGATCACATTGTGCACATTATGATGATGTCCTACCGAGTGGGCCCAGAGATACCTCTCCGTTTACACGGAGTGACAAATCCCAGTCTCGATTCGTGCCAACCCAACAGATACTTTCGGAGATACCTGTAATGCACCTTTATAGCCACCCAGTTACGTTGTGATGTTTGGTACACCCAAAGCATTCCTACGGTATCCGGGAGTTGCACAATCTCATGGTCTAAGGAAAAGATACTTGACATTAGAAAAGCTTTAGCATACGAACTACACGATCTTTGTGCTAGGCTTAGGATTGGGTCTTGTCCATCACATCATTCTCCTAATGATGTGATCCCGTTATCAACTACATCCAATGTCCATAGCCAGGAAATCATGACTATCTATTGATCACAACGAGCTAGTCAACTAGAGGCTCACTAGGGACATATTGTGGTCTATGTATTCACACGTGTATTACGATTTCTGGATAATACACTTATAGCATGAATAAAAAACAATTATCATGAACAAGGAAATATAATAATACTTTTATTATTGCCTCTAGGGCATATTTCCAACAACAAGTCCGCCGTTGTCGTACTGCATCACGGAGACGAGGACGAACGCAAGCCCGCGCCTGCAGCCTCTCATCCCACCACTGCGCAAGGCCCAGCTCCTCCCGAGCCGGCTCCTCTCCACATCGCCAGGCCCAGCCGATGGCCAGATCTGGCCCAGTGCACCCCAGCCCATCACCTCTGATGGCCCAAGGCCCAGGGTGAGCAGCCCCTGGTTTTTTTCCTCTGTTCGTTGGGCCAGCCTTTAGATTCGGCCCATATCATGTTTTTTCCAGCGCCTGCGAATTTAGTATTTGTTCCAGAAAACGCAATTTTATAGAAAAGTCCTTCTTATTCATGCATTTAATATCTCCACAACCGTGCATCGGGTTAAAACAAATTATATATGAAAGTTGCTTAGAATTTTGTCTAGTTTAATAATATGCAACTTTCATCTATGTTTAAAATGTTTAAAATGATGTTTGTTTAAATTTGCTTAATAACTTGCTAAAATGATTTATTTCATAACTAAATAATCGTAGCTCCAAATTTAACAAACTTTATATGTAAATGGGATAGAATTTTGCCTAGTTTATCATGGTGGCATCACTTTGCATGTTTAATAACTCTAAAATTGTGTTTAGGGCAGAACAGCACCAAATCTAAAATATGCATATGGGGATTTACCGGAATTTGTTGTTCGTTGTTTCCGGCCTCATTTAACCTTGACTAGATAGGTAGTTTACATTTGCTTCACCCTCTTGCCATGTTTAACAACATTTATTATTGTTGAGTACCTAAACGAGAGGGAACTAAATAAGTCATGTGGTGTTTTTCTTCAATATGCAACTTCGTTGCATAATGAGCTCCACTTAATTTGTAGGATTGTTTGTGCACTTTGACATGCCATGCCTCTTTAAACCGGACATGCATCATGCTTGATTGTGCATCATGCCATGTTTATGTGGTGGTTGTTTTACTATGTTGTTTGCTTCTTTCCGGTGTTGCTTCTTCGGGTTGGTTCCGTTAACGTCGTGTGTGTGAGGATTCGGTCGACTACGTCTGTTTGACTTCTTCATGGACTCGTTCTTCTTCCTTGCGGGATTTCAGGCAAGATGATCATACCTTCGAAATCACTTCTATCTTTGCTTTGCTAGATGCTCGCTCTTTTGCTATGCCATGCTACGATGCCTACCACTTGCTTATCATGCCTCCCATATTGTTAAGCCAAGCCTCTAACCCACCTTGTCCTAGCAAACCGTTGTTTGGCTATGTTACCGCTTTGCTCAGCCCCTCTTATAGCGTTGTTAGTTGCAGGTGAAGATTGAAGTTTTGTTCCTTGTTGGAACATGGAGATGTTGTTCCTTGTTGGAACATGTTTACTTGTTGGGATATCACAATACCTTTTATTAAATTAATGCATCTATATACTTGGTAAAGGGTGGAAGGCTCGGCCTTATGCCTGGTGTTTTGTTTCACTCTTGCCGCCCTAGTTTCCGTCATATCAGTGTTATGTTCCCGGATTTTGCGTTCCTTATGCGGTTGGGTTATAATGGGAACCCCTTGATAGTTCGCCTTGATTAAAGCTTTTCCAGCAATGCCCAACCTTGGTTTTACCATTTGCCACCTACCCCTTTTCTTTTCCCTTGGGAGTCGCACTCCTGAGGGTCATCATTATTTTACCCCCCCCCCGGGCCAGTGCTCCTCTGAGTGTTGGTCCAACCTGTCAGCTGCCGGTGGCCACCAGGGGCAACTCTAGGCTGGCCTACCTGTACCTAAGACAATCTGAGTGTGCCCTGAGAAAGAGATATGTGCAGCTCCTATCAGGATTTGTTGGCACATTCATGCGGTGTTGCTGGATTTGTTTTAACATGTCGAAGTGTCTTGAAGAACCGAGGTACCGAGTCTGATCGGAACGTCTCGGGAGGAGGTCTATTCCTTCGTTGACCATGAGAGCTTGTCATGGGCTAAGTTGGGACTCCCCTGCAGGGATTAGAACTTTCGAAAGCCGTGCCCGCGGTTATGGGCAGATGGGAATTTGTTAACGTCCGGTTGTAGAAAACCTGAAGTTGACCTTAATTAAAATGCATCAACCACGTGTGTTGCCGTGATGGTCTCTTTTCGGCGGAGTCCGGGAAGTGAACACGGTGTTGGAGTCATGCTTGACGTAGGTTGTTCTAGGATCACTTCTTGATCATAGTTGTTCGACCGTGCTTTTGCCTTCTCTCCTCGCTCTATTTTGCGAATAGGTTAGCCACCATATATGCTAGTCGCTTGCTGCAGCTCCACCTCATACCTTTACCTTACCCATAAGCTTAAATAGTCTTGATCGCGAGGGCGCGAGATTGGTGAGTCCCTGTGGCTCACAGATTACTTCCAAAACCAGCTTGTAGGTGCCGTTGAACCGTGCAGATGACGCAACCAAGCTCAGGAGGAGCTCGACGAAGATCGTGTCCTTTATGTTGTTTCGTTCTAGTTGATCAGTAGTGGAGCCCAGTTGGGGTTGATCGGGGACCGTGTCGCATTTGGGGTTCTTCTTTTATTTTGGTTCTATAGTCGGACCTTGAGTGTATTTGGATGATGTAATGCTTTATTCATGTAATTGTGTGAAGTGACGATTGTAAGCCAACTATGTATCTTTCCCTTATGTATTACATGGGTTGTGTGAAGATTACCTCACTTGCGACTTTGCTTTCAATGCGGTTATGCCTCTAAGTCGTGCTTCGACACGTGGGAGATATAGCCGCATCGAGGGCATTACAGACGACCATGGAGCCGGCGGACGGGCGCGTGCAATCGGCCAGCAAAAAATAAGCTTTTTCCCATTTTTTTGCGAAAAGAAGATTATTTGACTTAAGTCGCCTACTTTGAATGACTATAACAACATGGGCTCATATGTCATCAGCTATCTAAAGGCAGATGACTTAAGTCGGAGAAACCTAATCCCGTAGATTCCAATATATTCTGGACACGTGCACACAATCCAGTAGATAGCAATCAGACGAGCACCGTACCCTTTTCATGATGCAAAGAAACAGGTGTTTTTGGTGTGGGCGACACCGCCACACGTCATCGATGGCTCCAAAAGGTTATACCATAGAGCATCCTCTCAGGGAATGTACAATGGTGACATATGGATACGTATGCCTCAAGACAAAAATTAATTTAAAGCATCTAGATTTATTTTTTCTCCCCAATGCAAGCTATCACTAGTGGGCCTCATTAACAAATAGAAAATAAATACTCTAGTATACATGCATCTCTACTTTTCTGTTGGGGATAGTAGCAGAAATTTAAAATTTTCTACGCATCACCAAGATCAATCTATGGAGTAATCTAGCAACGAGGAGAAGGAGAGTGCATCTACATACCCTTGTAGATCGCTAAGCGGAAGCGTTGCAAGAACACGGATGAAGGAGTCGTACTCGCATCGATTCAGATCGCGGTTGATTCCGATCTAAGCGCCGAACAACAGCACCTCCGTGTTCAACACACGTGCAGCCCGGTGACGTCTCCCACGCCTTGACCCAGCAAGGGGAGAAGGAGAGGTTGGGGAAGACTCCGTCCAGCAGCAGCACCATGGCGTGGTGGTGGTGGAGGAGCGCGGGACTCCAGCAGGGCTTCGCCAAGCACTACGAGAGACGAGGAGGGGGAGGGGTAGGGCTGCGCCAACAGGGGAAGAACTTCGTGTGTTGGGATGCCCCTTTGCCTCCACTATATATAGGGGGAGAGGAAGGGTTGTGCCCCCACCTAGGGTTTCCACCCTAGGGGTGGCGGCAGCCCCAATCCCCATCTGGGGTGGCGGCCAAGTGGGGGGAGAGGGAGGCGCACCAGGCATGGGCCTTAGGGCCCATCTGCCCTTAGGGTTTGCCCCTCTTCTCTCTAGGCGCATGGGCCTTGGTGGGAGGCACCCCAGCGCACCTAGGGGATGGTCCCTTCTCACACTTGGCTCATGTATGCCTCCGGGGCCCGTGGCCCCTCCCGGTGGACCCCCAGACCCCTCTGGTGGTCCCGATACACTACCGGTGATGCCCGAAACACTTCCGGTGGCCAAAACCATACTTCCTATATATCGATATTTACCTATGGACCATTCCGGAACTCCTCGCGACGTCCGGGATCTCATCCGAGACTCCGAACAACATTCTCTAACCGTGTACATACTTTCCCTATAACCCTAGCGTCATCGAACCTTAAGTGTGTAGACCCTATGGGTTCGGGAGTCATGCAGACATGGCCGAGACAACTCTCCGGTGAATAACCAATAGTGGGATCTGGATACCCATGTTGGCTCCCACATGCTCCACGATGATCTCATCGGATGAACCACGATGTCAAGGATTCAATCAATCCCGTATACAATTCCCTTTGTCTAGCGGTATAGTACTTGCCCGAGATTCGATCGTTGGTATCCCGATACCTTGTTCAATCTCGTTACCGGCAAGTCTCTTTACTCGTTCCGTAACACATCATCCCGTAATCAACTCCTTGGTCCCATTGTGCACATTATGATGATGTCCTACTGAGTGGGCCCAGAGATACCTCTCCGTTACACGGAGTGACAAATCCCAGTCTCGATTCGTGCCAACCCAACAGACACTTTCGGAGATACCTGTAGTGAACCTTTATAGCCACCTAGTTACGTTGTGATGTTTGGCACACCCAAAGCACTCCTACGGTGTCCGGGAGTTGCACAATCTCATGGTCTAAGGAAATGATACTTGACATTAGAAAAGCTTTAGCATACGAACTACATGATCTTGTGCTAGGCTTAGGATTGGGTCTTGTCCATCACATCATTCTCCTAATGATGTGATCCCGTTATCAACGACATCCAATGTCCATGGTCAGGAAACTGTAACCAACTATTGATCAACGAGCTAGTCAACTAGAGGCTTACTAGGGACATGGTGTTGTCTATGTATCCACACATGTATCTGAGTTTCCTATCAATACAATTCTAGCATGGATAATAAACGATTATCATGAACAATGAAATATAATAATAATAACTAATTTATTATTGCCTCTAGGGCATATTTCCAACAGTCTCCCACTTGCACTAGAGTCAATAATCTAGTTCACATCGCCATGTGATTAACACTCATAGGTCACATCGCCAGGTGACCAACATCCAAAGAGTTTACTAGAGTCACTAATCTAGTTCACATCACTATGTGATTAATACTCAATGAGTTCTGGGTTTGATCATGTTATGCTTGTGAGAGAGGTTGTAGTCAACGAGTCTTGCCATATTCAGATCCCTATGTATTTCGCAAAACTTTATGTCATATCATAGATGCTGCTACCACGTTCCACTTGGAGCTATTCCAAATTGTTGCTCCATTATACGTATCTGGTATCTCTACTCAGAGCTATCCGGATAGGTGTTAAGCTTGCATCGACATAACTCTTTACATCGAAGTCTTTATCACCTCCACAACCGAGAAACATCTCCTTATTCCTCTAAGGATAATTTTGACCGCTATTTGGCGATCCACTCCTAGATCACCTTTGTACCCTCTTGCCAGACATGTGGAAAGGCACACATCATGTGCGGCACTCAGCATGGCATACTGTACAGAGCCTATGACAAAAGCATAGGGGACGACCTTCGTCCTTCCTCTTTCTTCTGCCGTGGTCAATCTTTGATTCTTACTCAACTTCACACCTTACAACTCAGGTAAGAACCCCTTCTTTGACTGATCTATTTTGAACTCCTTCAAAAACATGTCAAGGTGTGCGTTCTTTGAAAGTATCATCAGGCGTCTTGATCTATCTCTATAGATGTTGATGCCCAATATGTAAGCAGCTTTATCCAGGTCTTCCTTTGAAAAACACTCTTCAAACAACCGTTTATGCTTTCCAGAAATTCTACATTATTTCAGATCTACAATATGTCATCCACATATACTTATCAGAAATGTTGTAGTGCTCCCACTCACTTTCTTGTAAATACAAGTTTCTAGCAAACATTGTATAAACCTAAAAGCTTTGATCACTCTATCAAAGCATGTATTCTGACTCCGAGATGCTTGCTCTAGTCCATAGAAGGATTGCTGGAGCTAGCATACCTTTTTAGCATCCTTAGGATCGACAAAACCTTTTATTGTATCACATACAACCTTTTGTTACGGAAACTGGTAAGAAAACTTGTTTTGACATCCATCTGACAGATTTCATAATTGAAAAATACAGCTAATGCTAACATGATTCCGACGGACTTAAGCATTGCTACGGGTGAGAAATTCTCATCGTAGTCAACTCCTTGAACTTGTGAAAAGACTCTTTCCCACAAGTCGAGCTTCATAGACTATAACATTACCGCCCACGTCCGTCTTCTTCTTAAAGATCCATTTATCTCAATGGCTTGCCGATCATCGGGCAAGTCCACCAAAGTCCATACTTTGTTCTGATACATGGATCCTATCTCGGATTTCATGGCTTCTAACCATTTGTCGGAATACGGGCCCACCATCGCTTCTCCATAGCTCGCAGGTTCATTGTTGTCTAACAACTGATATCTAAGACAGGATTACCATACCACTCAGGAGTAGTACATATCCTTGTCGACCTACGAGGTTCGATAGCAACTTGATCCTGAAGCTTCATGATCACTATCATTAACTTCCTATTCAACCGACATAGGCGCCACAGAAACATCTTCCTGTGTTGCACCACTTTCTGGTTGAAGTAGAGGTTCAACAACCTCATCAAGTTCTATCTTCCTCCCACTCAATTCTTTCGAGAGAAACTCCTTCTTGAGAAAGGACCCGTTCTTAGCGACAAACAATTTGCCCTCAGATCTGAGATAGAAGGTGTACCCAACTGTCACCTTTGGGTATCCTATGAAGATGTGTTTGTCCGCTTTGGGTTCGAGCTTCTCCGGCTGAAGCCTTAAGCATCGCAGCCCCAAACATTAAGAAACGACAACTTTGGTTTCTTGCCAAACCATATTCATACGACGTCGTCTCAACGGACTTAGATGGTGTCCTATCTAAAGTGAATGCAGCTGTCTCTAACGCATATCCTCAAAATGAAAACGGTAGATCGATAAGAGACATCATAGATCGCACCATATCTCATAAGGTTTGATTACGACGTCTGGACACACCATTACCCTGTGGTGTTCCAGGTGGCTTCAACTGTGAAACAATTCCACAATGTCTTAAGTGATTGCCAAACTCATAACTCAGAAATTCTCATCAATTAGATCATAGGAATTTGATCTTATTGTTATGATGGTTCTTAACTTCACTTTGAAATCGCTTGAACTTTTCAAATGTTTCAGACTTGTGCCTCATTAAGTAAATATTCCTATATCTACTCAAATCGTCAGTGAAGATGAGAAAATAGCGATATCCACCGCAGGCTTCAATTCTCATTGGATCACACGCATCAGCATGTATGATTTCCAACAAGTCACTTGCCCGTTTCATTGTACCTGAAAACGGGGTCTTAGTTATCCTGCCCATGAGGCATGGCTCGCATGTGTCAAGCGATTCAAAATCAAGTGACTCCAAACATCCATCGACATGGAGTTTCTTCATGCATCTTATGCCAATATGACCTAAGCGGCAGTGCCACAAGAAAGTGGTACTATCATTATTAACTCTACATCTTTTGGCGTAAACATGTGTATTACCACGACCGAGATTCAATGAACCATTCACATAGGGTGCATGACCATGAAAGGTATTATTCATGTAAACAGAATAGCCATTATTCTCTAACTTAAATGAATAACCGTATTGCAATGAACATGATCTAATCATATTCATGCTCAACGTAGACACCTGATAACATCTATCTAGGTTCAATACTAATCGCGAAGGCAGATGGAGCGTGTGATGGTGATCTCATCAACTTTGGAAACACTTCCAACACACATCGTCACCTCGCCCTTAGCCAGTCTCCGTTTAGTCCGTAGCTTTTGCTTCAAGTCACCAATAATAGCAATTGAACCGGTATCCAATACCCAGGTGCTACCAGGAGTACTAGTGAGGTACACATTAATAACACGTATATACTTTGTTGAAGTTGCCAGCCTTCTTATCTACCATGCATTTGGGGTAATTCCGCTACTAGTGACCATTCCCCTTACAATAGAAGCACTTAGTCTCGGGTTTGGGTTCAACCTTGGGTTCCTTCACTGGAGCAGCAACTGGTTTGCCATCCATGAAGTTTCCCTTCTAGCCCTTGCCCTTCTTGAAACCAGTGGCCTTGTTAAACCATCAACACTTGATGCTCCTTCTTGATTTCTACCTTTTGCGGTCTTAAGCACCGCGAACAGCTCCGGGATCATCTCCATCCCTTGCATGTCATAGTTCATCATGAAGATCTAGTAGCTTAGTGATAGTGGCTAGAGAACTCTATCAATCACTATCTTATCTGGAAGTTTAACTCCCACTTGATTTAAGTGATTGTAGCACCCAGACATTCTGAGCACATGCTCACTAGCTGAGCTATTCTCCTCCATCTTGTTGGCAAAAGAACTTGTCAGAGGTCTCATACCTCTCAACACGGGCATGAGCCTGAAATCCCAATTTCAGCTCTTGGAACATCTCATATGTCTTATGGCGTTCAAAACGTCATTGGAATCCCGATTCTAAGCCATAAAGTATGGTGCACTAAACTATCAAGTGGTCATCAGGATGTGTCTGTCAGGTGTTCACAACATCCACAGAGGATGTTGTAGGGGTTTGCACATCGAGCGGTGCATCAAAGATGTAAGCCTTCTGTGTAGCAGTGAGGACACTCCTCGGACTACAGACCCAGTCCGCATCATTGCTTACAATATCTTTCAACTTGGTCTTTCTCTAGGAACGTATTCAAACAGGGAGCTACAACGTGAGCTATTTATCTACAACATATTTGCAAAGACAATTTAGACTATGTTCATGATAATTAAGTTCATCTAATCAAATTATATAATAAACTCCCACTCAGATAGACATCCCTCTAGTCATCTAAGTGAAACATGATCCGAGTCAACTAGGCCGTGTCCGGTCATCACGTGAGACGGACTAGTCAACATCAGTGAACATCTTCATGTTGATCGTATCTTCTATACGACTCATGCTCGACCTTTCGGTCTTCCATGTTCCGAGGCCATGTTTGTACATGCTAGGCTCGTCAAGTCAACCTAAGTGTATTGCGTGTGTAAATCTGGCTTACACCGTTGTATTCGAACGTTAGAATCTATCACACCCGATCATCTCGTGGTGCTTCGAAACAACGAACCTTCGCAACGGTGCACAGTTAGGGGGAACACTTTCTTGAAATTATTGCGAGGGATCATCTTATTTAAGCTACCGTCGTTCTAAGCAAATAAGATGTAAAACATGATAAACATCACATGCAATCAAATAGTGACATGATATGGCCAATATCATTTTGCTCCTTTTGATCTCCATCTTTGGGGCGCCATGATCATCATCGTCACCGACATGACACCATGATCTCCATCATCATGATCTCCATCATCGTGTCATCATGAAGTCGTCTCGTCAACTATTACTTCTACTACTATGGCTAACGCTTTAGCAATAAAGTAAAGTAATTACATGACGTTTATGTTGACACGCAGGTCATAAATAAATTAAGACAACTCCTATGGCTCCTGCCGGTTGCCATACTCATCGACATGCAAGTCATGATTCCTATTACAAGAACATGATCAATCTCATACATCACATATATCATTCATCACATCCTTTTGGCCATATCACATCACACGGCACATGCTGCAAAAACAAGTTAGACATCCTCTAATTGTTGTTGCAAGTTTTTACGTGGCTGCTATAGGTTTCTAGCAAGAACGTTTCTTACCTATGCCAAAACCACAACGTGATATGCCAATTTCTATTTACCCTTCATAAGGACCCTTTTCATCAAATCCGGTCCGACTAAAGTGGGAGAGACAGACACCCGCTAGCCACCTTATGCAACTAGTGCATGTCAGTCGGTGGAACCTGTCTCACGTAAGAGTACGTGTAAGGTCGGTCCGGGCCGCTTCATCCCACGATGCCGCCGAATCAAGATAAGACTAGTAACGGCAAGTAAATTGACAAAATCGACGACCACAACAACTTGTGTTCTACTCGTGCATAGAAATTATGCATAGACCTAGATCATGATGCCACTGTTGGGGATCGTAGCAGAAATTTAAAATTTTCTACGCATCACCAAGATCAATCTATGGAGTAATCTAGCAACGAGGGGAAGGGGAGTGCATCTACATACCCTTGTAGATCGCTAAGCGGAAGTGTTACTAGAACGCGGATGAGGTAGTCGTACTCGTAGCGATTTAGATCGCAGTCGATTCCGATCTAAGCGCCGAACAACAGCGCCTCCGCGTTCAACACACGTGCAGCCCGGCGACGTCTCCCACGCCTTGATCCAGCAAGGGGAGAAGGAGAGGTTGGGGAAGACTCCACCCAGCAGCAGCACAACGGCGTGGTGGTGGTGGAGGAGCGCAGGACTCCATCAAGGCTTCGCCAAGCACTACGAGAGACGAGGAGGGAGAGGGGTACGGCTGCGCCAACAGGGGAAGAACTTCGTGTGTTGGGCTGCCCCTTTGCCTCCACTATATATAGGGGGAGAGGGAGGGCTGCGCCCCCACCTAGGGTTTCCACCCTAGGGGTGGCGGCAGCCCCAATTCCCATCTGGGGTGGCGGCCAAGTGGGGGGAGAGGGAGGCGCACCAGGCATGGGCCTTAGGGCCCATCTGCCCTTAGGGTTTGCCCCCATCTTCTCTCTAGGCGCATGGGCCTTGGTGGGGAGGCGCCCCAGCCCACCTAGGGGTTGGTCCCTTCTCACACTTGGCCCATGTATGCCTCTGGGGCCCGTGGCCCCTCCCGGTGGACCCCCGGACCCCTCCGGTGGTCCCGGTACACTACCGGTGATGCCCGGAACACTTGCGGTGGCCAAAACCATACTTCCTATATATCAATCTTTACCTATGGACCATTCCGAAACTCCTCGTGACGTCCGGGATCTCATCCGAGACTCCTAACAACATTCGGTAACCGCATACATACTTTCCCTATAACCCTAGCGTCATTGAACCTTAAGTGTGTGGGCCCTACGGGTTCGGGAGTCATGCAGACATGGCCGAGACAACTCTCCGGTCAATAACCAACAACAGGATCTGGATACCCATGTTGGCTCCCACATGCTCCACGATGATCTCATCGGATGAACCACGATGTCAAGGATTCAATCAATCCCGTATACAATTCCCTTTGTCTAGCGGTATAGTACTTGCCCGAGATTCGATCGTCGGTATCCCGATACCTTGTTCAATCTCGTTACCGGCAAGTCTCTTTACTCGTTCCGTAACACATCATCCCGTGATCAACTCCTTGGTCACATTGTGCACATTATGATGATGTCCTACCGAGTGGGCCCAGAGATATCTCTCCGTTACACGGAGTGACAAATCCCAGTCTCGATTCGTGCCAACCCAACAGACACTTTCGGAGATACCCATAGTGCACCTTTATAGCCACCCAGTTACATTGTGACGTTTGGCACACCCAAAGCACTCCTACGGTATCCGGGAGTTGCACAATCTCATGGTCTAAGGAAATGATACTTGACATTAGAAAAGCTTTAGCATACAAACTACACGATCTTGTGCTAGGCTTAGGATTGGGTCTTGTCCATCACATCATTCTCCTAATGATGTGATCCCGTTATCAACGACATCCAATGTCCATGGTCAGGAAACCGTAACCATCTATTGATCAACGAGCTAGTCAACTAGAGGCTTACTAGGGACATGGTGTTGTCTATGTATCCACACATGTATCTGAGTTTCCTATCAATACAATTCTAGCATGGATAATAAACGATTATCATGAACAATGAAATATATAATAATAACTAATTTATTATTGCCTCTAGGGCATATTTCCAACATTTTCACTATAAGACTAGCCACAATGGATAGTAACATAGAGCAGTAACATGCCCACGTTACTACTTTATGTTACTACCTCTATAGTGGGGAGTAACATATATGTGGTAGCATGTAATACTTCATTTATTATGCTATAGACTCATCTTGACTTGATATGTGTGATGTTACTCATACTACTAGTAACTAGCTATATTACTACATACCTCTCCTTCTTCATTTATTGCTTGTCACATCATCTATTTTATCTAGATATGTGTGATGTTACTACCTATGTTACTCCTATTGTGGGTAGGCTAACATTTTCAGCTTTTGTCACCAAACCACACTTTTTCTCTTCAAACACCCATCTCTTGAGAGGATCCCGCTTCCCTATCCGAACCTACTTTACGTCATATCTGATCCTACATGACATGCGAGGCATCATATTTTTTTTAAACTCATCACAGTTTTTATTTAACCATCCCACTCAGGGATCTCGTGTGAGACAATGTGCAAAATGAAATCTGGGGGCACATGCAGCCACACCTTGCATAATTTATTCGACACTGCTTCTCTAGCTAAAGAATGAGCCATTCTATTGGCCTCACGCCGTACCCAAGAAACTTTCCAACTTACCCTACAAGCCAACACTTGCTTGACATCCTCCACGATCGGCCCCAGCGCTGAGAGATCCTACTCCGTATTTTGAAGTTTGCATACAATTTCTCTACAATCCATCTCGATGTTGATCCTAGCAATGTTCAGTTCATCCGCAAGCTGGGCTGCTCTTTTGCATGCTAGGAGCTCTACCCTCGCTGGGTCACTCCCCAGTGGGAGGACGTGGCACGCTCCGCCCAAATAAGCACCTTCATGGTTTCTAATAATCATCCCAGCTCCCCCGCTGTCGCCCCCCTTCAACGTAGCGCTGTTGACATTAACTTTCACCCAGCCTTCTTCTGGGGGCTGCCACCTTTCCTTCATCACCGGCTGGGTCTGCTTGCTTTTGCGGCCATTTATGGCCTGCCACTCGCCCATGAGGTGAAAAACCCTTCGCGCAATCTCCTCTGCTTCTTCAATTCGTTTACCCTCCCATGCATTGTTCCTTGCAAGCCATAGCGCATATGTCCCTTGTACCATGACCGCCCATTCATCATCTGACGCCTTCTCGAACCACGACAGTAACCACCGTGACAACGCACTCTGGGGGCAAACTGACTCCGGTGGGATCGCCACCAGTACCCCCAACTCCGAATGCATTATCTTCCAGAACTTAGCCGAATGATAGCAGCCCTAGAAGCGATGATAGATCATTTCCTCCCTACCGCAAGCAACACAGAAGACGCCCTACTTAATCTTCCTTCTCAACAGTTCCGCTCCCACCGCCAGCCCGTTCCGAATCAGCCGCCACATGTGGATCTTAACTTTGCCCGGCGCCACTGTATCCCAGAGGTTCATCCATGCCCTATGATCCACCACCGAGGACGATGACTCCGGCCGTACGGAGCTCACCCTCTTCTGGCTCATCCGTAGATGGTACGCAGATTGGACAGAGAATATACCATTTTTGTATAGTTCCAAGCCAAGTAGTCATGTACACCTTGCCCCCCCCCACCGGGATTTGTAGTATCTCTTGCGCTTCATCCAGGGCAAACATCTCCCTCAGCTTGTTTCTGTCCCAAGAAATGCCATCATCCTCGAGTAGGTCCCCTACGCGAGTGATGCCGTTGATGTACATTTGGCCCAGTGGCCTCAGACTGCCCTTCCTCGGAATCTAGTTGTCATGGTGAATGGAGATTCGGGAGCCATCACCAATCCACCATATCAACCCATCATTAAGCAGGTCTCGACCGTGCAATATGCTTTGAAAGGTGTATGAACCCCCAGTGGGGCATGTAGCATTCAGAATTGATCCATCAGGGAAATACCGTGCCTTCAGGACCCTTCCACACAATGATTCCGGCACCTGTAGCAGTCGCCAAGCCGCCTTGGCCAGCATTGCTTGGTTGAAAGCCTCCGGGTCCCGAAAGCCTAGACCTCCCTCATACTTACGCGTACACATTTTTCCCATCCAATCCAATGCACCTTCTTACGACCATCTGCTTCACCCCACCAGAAGTTTGAAGAGATAGATGACAGATTCCCGCACATTTTCTTCGTGAGTTGAAAGCAGCTCATGGTGAAAGTCGGCGTGGATTGGAGGCCAGATTTCACCAACACTTCCCTAGCCATTTTAGATAAACCTTGACCCTTCCATCCAGAAACTTTCCCTTTGGCACTATCCTTAACATATTTGAAAGACCCGTCCTTTGACCTCCCCACCACCGTAGGGAGTCCTAGATAACGCTCGCTCAAGCCTTCCTCCGATATTTCAATCACCTGCTTGAGCTCCTCCTTAACATCATTCTGAGTATCCTCCCCGAAAAAATCGTAGATTTCTGTAAGTTAACCTTTTGGCCCGAGGCAACTTCATAGTCCTGCAGGATTAAGCGAAGCGTCTCAAAACTCTCTCTTGAGCCCTCCAGGAAGACCACACTATCATCGGCAAAGAGAAGATGGGTGACCATAGGTCCGCCCCCTCCAAAAGACACTCCTTTGATATTGTTCCCCCCTTGAGCATGCTTCAGCAAGGCGAAGAAACCCTCCACACAGATTAAGAACATATATGGGGAGAGAGGATCCCCCTGGCGAAGTCCACATGAGGGAAGAAACCGTTCAGATAGGCCTCCATTAAGCTTCTCCGAGAACGTTGTGGATTTCACACATCTCATAACCATCTCCGTCCAGTGACCAGAGAAGCCAAATTTGTGCAACATTTCTTCAAGGAAATCCCACTCAACTCTGTCATATGCCTCCATCATATCCAACTTAACTGCACACATGGGCTTCCTTCGTTTCCTCTTCCTTATAGCGTGCACACACTCATACGCCACCAGAACATTATCAGTGATGAGCCTTCCTGGTACAAACGCACTCTGCTCCTCAGAGATCATTAACGGAAGAACCACTTTAAGGCGATTGCCCAGTGCCTTCGCCGCAATCTTATATAGAACGTTACATAAACTGATAGGTCTGAACTGTGACAACAGTTCTGGTGACTTCACTTTCGGATCATTACTAAGACTGTATCATTAAAACCAGCAGGAGCGGCCGTCCCAGCAAGGAACTCACGCAATGCACCACAAACATCATTCTTGACTAGCCCCCAGTGGCGTTGGTAGAACATGGTCGGGAGGCCATCCGGGCCTGGAGCCTTTGACGGCCCCATCTGGAAGAGGGCCAACTCGATCTCATTATCTGTGAATGGAGCGCATAATTTTGCATTCATATCATTAGTCACCACTGCATCAATATGCTGAAGCACCCTTTTCCGCACTCCGTGATCCCTCCGATGCAAATAACTATGCATAGAACTAGGCCACCATCGCTCTCATCCCCTCGTCATCTGTGCACTTCGTCCCATCTTCTCGCCGTAGCGCCTTGACGGTGTTCTTCCTTTTCCGGTGCGAGGCCCGGTTTTGGAAGTACTTAGTATTCTGGTCTCCGTCCTGAAGCCAATCAACGCGCGAGCGCTGCTTATAATACACATCCTCCCTCTCGTAGAGCTCGTGAAGCTGGTCCTCTATATCCTTGATCTCCTGTCGATAACCCGTCCAAGCAAACCGCTCTTTTGCTTCCACCAGCTGTGCTTTGAGATGCGCGATTTTCCTCCTGATCGATCCAAAGACTCTTCGGCTCCATTCCTGCATCATCGTCATTGCAGCTTTTAGGGTGTTGCATGCTGTTGCAAGTCACCCCCTCTCTGATTGGCTGCATGCGCTTCCCCCCATGCAGCGGCCACCATGGCCTCATAATCATCATGTCGCGTCCATGCTGCTTCATAAAGAAATTGCCGCTGACCCCTCGCTCAGACGGCCCCCTCCGTCAATAGTGCTTTAATTACTAAAGCTCGGTGGTCGGACTCTTCTGTCATCACGTGTAGCACTTCCGTTGCTGGGAAAGCTTGAGCAAAATCCGCATTGCATGTCGCCCTGTCCAGCCGCACTTGGATATTGTCACCCGCATCCCGCTTGTTATCCCATGTGAACGGATACCCCAAAAAGGCGAGATCTGCCAAACCGCAGTCGGTCAGGCATTCTTCAAACACTACCATTTGCGCCCTGCTCCTTGGGTTACCTCCTTGCTGCTCATCCTGGCATAGTGCTTCATTGAAATCATCTGCACAAATCCATGGGAGGTTGTCTTGGGCACGGAGATAGCGCAGGACCTCCCAGGTCTTTGATCTTTTCTTGACACACGGCTCTCCATAGATTCTAATGAACCTAAAGGAGACCCCATCACAGACCATGGCCGCGTCGATATAATATTGGCACCACGGCCTAACAGTAACCTCAACCTGGTCTCTCCACCAAAGAGCTAAGCCACCACTCTTGCCCTTGCAATCCACCGCTACACCTTTGCTAAATCCCAAACTCCACTTGAGTCTATCCATCGCTCTCGCCCTCTTTTTGGTTTCCGATAAGAACACCACCGCTGGGTTGTATGACCTAATCAGGTCCCGAAGTTCGTCAACTGTCGAGTCCAACCCCAACCCTTGGCAGTTCCAGGCCATGATGATCATTGTTCTCGGCGGCCCCGCTCCCTGGCAGGGTCCGCCGTTAACTTCTCATGCTCTTCAATACGATCAAAAATGGAGGAGGTCTTCTGTCGAGTGTCCCGAATAAAGGATTCATCCCCCTCCTGCTTATCACCATCTCCTTTTGGCATCCATATTTGTCTCGGTCGCCATTTCCTAGAGTTAGGTGTGGTCTGAGGGCTGACTCCCCTTCCCCTTCTGTCGTCATGATCCTGCCTAGGCTTACGTACATAGTAGCCTCTCCTCCTTTTCAAGGGGTAAGATGGATGGTAACTGTATCTGTCATCACCCCCTCTGCTTGTGGACCCTCTTTCCCATTGACTCCTCACCACATAGTGATCGTGATCATACTCCCTCTGCCTCAGTTGTGACTTGAGCTGCTCCCTGAGGTCCCTCTCTTTCTTCCTCTCAATCTCATGTCTCAGATCTCTTTCTTCTGGCCAGTCTCGCCTCTGCCTCCCTTTAGTGGGAGAGATAACTATCCCTTTATCCGCCCACTAGTGTGGAGATTGGCCGGCCGATCAAATTCTGCACGCAAGTTGCATTTTACCGGGATGTCTCTACCATGAGCATGGACGTCCTGCTCTTTGGTATTGCCATAAGATTGGGTGCTCATGAAGCTGCTACTATTTGCATTATTGTTCTTCACTCCATATGCCTCGTTTTTGGAGCTAGTGCTCCTCCTAGGTGAAGCTCTTAGCCAGCCGCCCCACTGCACCGATTTGTCCACAGGAGGAACACAGTGCCCATCTACATGCACCAATCGTCCGCACTCGAAGCAAAAATGCGGGATTTTTTCATAATGAAAGTCGAACCACGTGCCCACCTTATCTTCTTGTGAGGTTTTAAGAACAAAGCCACGAACCAACTGACGAAGCTATGTACCTAGGGTAGGGTCATGGATCTGTCCAAGATACCCTCCCCAAGGACATCTCTGAAAGAACCAGAAGCAGTCGAAGAAATATCATCATCCACTCAACCATAAAGCCATGTTCCACCCGATAGTCTTGAAGACACTCGACCATGAGAACAACCACTCGACTACCAGAAGATGGAGAGCCACTCACTCTGCAACGGTCGGGATTAAGTCATAGCTTTAATAGTCATTTATAGCACTTTACTTCGGACGTTACCAGTGACGCTCCTTCTTTATGAACATTGAACCCTGTGTAACGGATGGGAGCTGGGGTCCTGGCGCACTCTATATAAGCCACCCCCTCCTCCGGGACAAGGGTTCGCACCTCCTGTAACTCACACGCATATATCCAGTCGACCACCTCCGGGCTCCGAGACGTAGGGCTGTTACTTCCTCTGAGAAGGGCCTGAACTCGTAAGACTCGCGTGTACAACTCTTCCATAGCTAGGATCTTGCCTCTACATACCTACCCCCATTCTACTGTCAGACTTAGAACCACGACAGTTGGCGCCCACCGTGGGGCAGGTGTCTTAGCGACTTTTTGGAGAAGTTGCAATTTTTCCGATCCCCTTCATCATGGTTTCAGGCGGAGGTTTGGCTGAGGGCCGCGAGATCCGTCTCGGCGCGCTCGTGTTTGTCGCCGACGACTCTGCTTGGCTTCAGGAGGCTCTACTCGACGTCGACGCACTCCCCGTTCGCGGGGCAACGCACTTTCGCGCTTGTGTCCGCGGCGTCCTCCTGCGGCAGCCATCGACCCAGTATCAGTCGGCTCCTACGGCTCCCCCCTCCCTGCGACCCGCCGGAGCAAATGTTCCGGTCGATCGAGGCTTCAGTGGTGGGTGAAGCATGTTGTGGCTCGCCAGTCGGCCACCCCTCAAGTCACGGCAATCGAGCCCGACGAAACCCTCTACGGCCTGTTCGATCTGTCGACTGGCTCCGTAGAGACTGCATCCGAGTGCGATAGCAGCGACCCCGTGGCAGAAGTTTTGATGGTCAATGGACCGCGCAGTCCTCCTGGCTTCACCTGTGAAGACGAAGGCGATGGGGGCAGCGATCCGTCGCCTATTCATGAAGAGTACCGCCTCGAAGCCCTCTCCTCGCAGTGGAGAGAAGAACTTCGCCGCCAGAACATGGATGCACTTCACACTCCTATCGTTGGAGAAACCCCTGAGGCCCAGGCCTTGGAGGAGGCGCGCCTGGCCAACTTGGCTGAGCGCACTCGACTGGAGAATCTCCAGCGTGCACTCGACGAGCGTGCTCGACAGCGTGCTCCTGAATCCAGTCAACGTCAACTCTTTCTGCCTCCGACTCAGATATACCGAACTCCGATCCAGAATCTCGCAGCTGCAGCCCGGATAGCGGAGTCGATCCAACCTTCCCAGTCAGAAGATGGTCGAGGTCTGGTGCAGATCCGAGCTTTGCTTCGTGCGGCAGGAGAGCAAAATACAACAGTATCTCAGTCGCGGAATAGGATCCATAGCAGGTCTGTGGTTGCAGACACAGTTCAGTTGGCTCACAGCCCAAGATCGCCCCCGAGGCGTGAGGGACGTGGAGACCGACGAGATCAGTACAGAAACCATGGGCAGTATGACCACCGAGTCGATCGCGATGATCATCGTCGAGTGCCCACACCTCCCCCAAGGAGTGGGTCGTACGTGCCTCGGCAACATGATGACAGGCGCCCTCATAGTATGGGGCGAGGGATTCCAGTCGACCCCGGAGAGCCGGGCTTTGATGCGAGATCTATTCTCGTTCAGGGCTTGGTCGATAGAAACAGAGCTCACCGAGAGGGTCATGACAGAGATCTACCAACCAACAGTAGAGTGCATGTCTCAGGTCCGGAGTGCTTCAGCAGAGCCATCAGGGCTGCAGTGATTCCCCCAACTTCAAGTTGGCGACTGGAGTCAGTAAGTTCACTGGTGAGTCCAAGCCTGATACTTGGCTTGAAGACTACCGAGTGGTTGTCCAGATTGGTGGCGGCAATGATGAAGTGGCCATGAAACACCTTACTTTGATGCTAGAGGGCTCGGCTAGAGCATGGCTGAATCAGTTAGCACCAAGCAGTGTTTATACTTGGGAAGATCTTGCCGGAGTATTTGTCAGAACATTTGAAGGTACTTGCAAACGGCCGGCAGGGCTGACCAAATTACAGTGTTGCGTTCAAAAACTGAATGAGTCTTTGAGGGATTATATCCAGAGATGGATCACATTGCATCACACGGTGGAGAATGTGTCTGATCATCAGGCAATTTGTGCCTTTAAAGAAGGCGTCAAGTATCGGGAGTTGAATATTAAATTTGGTCGGATAGGAGATATGACTCTGACTCGGATGATGGAAATTGCCACCAAATATGCCAACGGTGAAGAAGAAGACCGACTCCGGAGTGGCAAGCACAAAATAGTCGCCCATGAAACCGGAGGAGGAAACTCCAGTCGGAAGCAGAAGCGCAAAGCCAAGACAGCTGCTCCTGGTGAAGCCTTAGTCGTGACTCAAGGAAAGTTCAAGGGGAAGCCCAAGGGACCGTGGAACCCCAAGAAAGTAAAAGATCAAGATGGAAATGATGTGCTGGATTTGCCATGCCACATCCACACCAAAAAAAGACGAAGAGGGTAATTTCATTTACCCGAAGCATACCACTCGGCAGTGTCGACACCTAATCCAACAATTCCAAGAGAAACAACCCAAGGAAAAGGAGAAAGAAGCAAACAAGGTTGAGGATGAGGAAGAGGATGATGATGGTTATCCCCATGTGAATTCCACTCTGATGATTTTCGCTGACGTTGAGAGTAAAAGTCGATTGAAAGTCATCAACAGAGAAGTGAACATGGTCGCTCCGGTGACACCCAGTTGTTTGAAGTGGTCCCAGACTACCATTACATTCGACCAGTCCGATCATCCAGCGCACATAGCCACCCCCGGGAGGCAAGCGTTGGTGGTCGACCCAGTAGTCGAAGGCACCCGACTGACTAAAGTCCTGATGGATGGTGGCAATGGCCTGAATATACTATATGCAGAGACGTTGAAAGGAATGGGCATTCTGATGTCCAGAATCAGTGAAAGTAATATGAGTTTCCATGGGGTCATTCCCGACAAGAAGGATGCATCACTCGGCCAGATTGCTCTTGACGTGGTTTTTAGTGATTCCAAGAATTACCGCAGAGAAAAGTTGACATTTGAGGTTGTGGATTTCCAGAGTGCCTATCATGCTATTCTGGGCAGGCCGGCTTATGCATGCTTTATGGCTCGACCATGTTACGTGTACCTCAAATTGAAGATGCCTGGTCCCAAAGGGGTGATCACTATCACTTGTAGTCGGAAGAAGGCGGAAGAGTGCTTCCAAAAGGGCTCAAAGATTATCGATGCACAGATGGCCATAGTAGAATTGCAAGAATATCAAAAAAATGCAGATCCGAGTGATTTGTTGCGAGCCAAGAACCCCGCCACGAGTTCAGCATTCCAGTCGTCTGGCGAAACAAAGTCGATTCACATTCACCCGACGGATCCCAATGCTGCTCCGACTCACATTTCAACGACGCTCGACTCCAAATAGGAAGAAGCGCTCACCCAGTTCCTCCGTGAGAACTGGGACATCTTTGCATGGAAACCTTCAGACATGCCAGGTGTTCCCAGGGGATTGGCCGAGCACTGTTTGTGAGTCGACCCAAAAGTGAAACCAGTCAAAGAACATCTTCGACGGTCCATCGTACAGAAGAGGAAGGCAATTGGTGAAGCGGTGGCTCAGCTTTTGGCAGCTGAGTTTATCCGTGAGATTTACCACTCCGAGTGGTTAGCCAATGTTGTGATGGTCCCAAAGAAGGATGACTCACTTCGCATGTGCATCGAATTCAAACATATCAATCGGGCATCGACCAAATAGTCGACTCGACTGCGGGGTGCGAGCGTTCGTCCTTTTTGGACGCCTACTCTGGGTACCACCAGATCCGTCTGTACAGACCCGACGATTTGGGTGCTTATGTTATGTCACTATGCCATTAGGTTTGAAGAACGCTGGAGCCACATTCATGCGGATGATTCAGAAGTGCCTGCTCACTCAGATCAGTCGAAATGTGGAAGCACACATGGATGACATTGTGGTCAAGTCACGTAAAGGTTTCGACCTACTGACTGACCTTGCTGAAACCTTTGCCAACCTCATAAGGTATGATATCAAGCTTAATCCATCAAAGTGCACGTTTTGAGTTCCAGGCGGAAAATTACTCGGTTTTCTCGTTTCCGAACGAGGGATCGATGCTAACCCAGAGAAAGTGGGTGCTATACTCTGGATGAAACACCCTGTGCGTGTGCATGATGTCCAGAAGCTTACTGGTTGCTTGGCCGCCCTAAGTCGATTCATTTCTCGCCTCGGTGAAAAGGCACTGCCTCTTTATCGACTGATGAAGAAATCAGATAAGTTCGAGTGGAATCCTGAAGCTGATGCAGCATTTGCAGAGCTAAAAGCCCCGCTCTTCACCCAGCCGGTGCTTGTTGCCCCAATCAGCAAAGAGCCTTTACTGCTTTATATAGCAGCCACTGGACAAGTCGTCAGTACAGTACTTACGGTCGAGCGGGAAGAAGAGGGAAAAGCTTATAAAGTTCAGCGCCCGGTTTATTATATTTCTGAAGTCCTGACCCCATCAAAGCGGAGATATCCGCACTATCAGATGCTTGTTTATGGGATTTACATGACCACGAAGAAGGTTGCACACTATTTCTCTGATCACTCTGTTACAGTCGTCAGCGACGCTCCATTGTCAGAGATTCTGCACAATAGAGATGCAACTGGTCGAGTGGCAAAGTGGGCGATTGAACTCCTTCCCTTAGATATCAAGTTTGAGGCAAACAAAGCTATTAAGTCCCAAGCAATAGCAGATTTCCTCGTCAAGTGGATTGAACAACAATTGCCGACTCAAGTCCACTCGGAGCACTGGACCATGTTCTTTGATGGTTCCAAGATGTTGAATGGGTCTGGTGCTGGGGTGGTTCTGTTATCCCCCCGAGGAGACAAGCTCAGATATGTCCTCCAGATTCACTTTGATTCCTCCAATAATGAAGCAGAATATGAAGCACTCCTGTATGGGTTGCGTATGGCCATCTCACTCGGCGTCCGTCGCCTCATGGTCTATGGTGACTCAGATTTGGTAGTCAATCAAGTTATGAAGGAGTGGGACATCAGAAGCCCGGCCACGACTGGTTACTGCAACGCGGTGAGGAAGTTGGAAAAGAAGTTTGAGGGGTTAGAGCTCCATCACATACCCCGACTGAAAAATTAGGCAGCCAATGACTTGGCAAAGATAGGTTACAAGAGAGAAGCCATTCCCAGCAATGTGTTTTTGGAACATATTCACACACCGACAGTTCAGGAAGATTCCTTTTACTAAGGAACCCCCGCAACCTAAGAGCGCCACAGATCCGACTGAAGTCGAGGTCCCAGCCGTGGTCGACCTGGTCATGGAGGTTCTAGTCATTACTCCCGACTGGACAGTGTCGTACATTGCGTACATCCTTAGGAAGGAACTCCCAAAGGACGAAGAAGAGGCTTGACAGATCGTCCGTCGATCCAAGGCCTTTACTGTGATAAGAGGACAACTGTTCAGGGAAAGTGTGACTGGAGTCGGTCAGAAATGCATAATGCCAGAAGAAGGTCGAATGATCCTCAACGACATCCACTCAGGGACCTGTGGTCACCATGCATCCTCTCGGGCCATCATGGCTAAAGCATACCGAGCCGGATTCTATTGGCCACGAGCAAATGAAATGGCGAAAGATATAGTCGACAGATGTGAAGGCTGCCAGTTTTACTCTGACATGTCTCACAAGCCAGCGTCCGCCCTGAAGACCATTTCCCTCGTCTGGCCCTTTGCTATTTGGGGATTGGATATGGTGGTGCCACTAAGAACTGGTAGGAGCGGCTTCACTCATATGCTCGTAGAAGTTGACAAGTTTACCAAATGGATCGAAGCTAAACCTATCAAGAGTATTGAAGTCAGCACCGCTGTCAGTTTTATCAGAGAATTGACATTCAGATATGGAGTTCCACACAACATCATCACGGACAACGGGTCGAACTTCGATTCTGATGAGTTTAGAGCTTTCTGCGCTTCTCAAGGCACATGAGTCGACTATGCTTCAGTCGCTCACCCGCAGTCGAACGGACAAGCAGAAAGAGCGAATGGCCTAATTCTCAAAGGACTGAAACCCCGACTGATGCGTGATCTCAAACATGCAGCAGGTGCTTGGGTTGATGAACTTCCGTCAGTTCTTTGGGGTTTGAGGACAACTACCAATTGATCGACTGGACGAACTCCTTTCTTTTTGGTCTATGGAGCCGAAGCTGTTCTGCCAAGTGACCTGCTCCACAACACACCCCAAGTCGAGCTCTTCTCTGAAGAGGAAGCAGAGCAGGCCCGGCAAGATTCAGTCGACCTCTTAGAGGAGGAAAGAGAGATGGCCTTGATCCGGTCGACCATTCATCAGCAAGACTTGCGTCGATTCCACGCCAGAAACGTGAGGGGTCGAACCTTTCAAGAAGGAGACCTAGTTCTTCGAGTGGATCAACAGAAACCACACAAGCTCGCCCCGGCTTGGGAAGGCCCCTTCATCGTCACCAAAGTTCTCCACAATGGAGCATACCATCTTTACAGTGTTGAGCATCAGAGGGACGAGCCATGGGCCTGGAACGCGGAGCTGCTTCACCCCTTTTATACTTAAGCACTCATTCGAATAAAATGCAATAAGAAGTACCTTTGTAATTTGTTCGTCAAAGACAAGAGCTTTTCAGTCTTCTTGCACGATTGTTGTTGCTTTTCTTTACCTCTGAAATCCCCCAGTGGGTGGGCTTAGCCACGAATCCGTTTCGCCTAAGTTCGAAAGAAAATCCTACCGAGTGATGGGTAAGCCTCTCACTCGGGAGGCTTAGCCGCGAATCCGTTTCGCCTAAGTTTGAAAAAATCCTACCGAGTGGAGAGCAACCCTCCCACTCGGGGCCTTAGCTGCAGTCCAGTACTCGCCTAAGTTCTCCCACTCGGGGACTTAGCTACAGTCCAGTACTCGCCTAAGTTTGTAAAATCCTACCGAGTGGAGAGCAATTCTCCCACTCGGGGGCTTAGCTGCAGTCCAGTACTCACCTAAGTTCTCCCACTCGGGTACTTAGCTGCAGTCCAGTACTCGCCTAAGTTTGTAAAATCCTACCGAGTGGAGAGCAATCCTCCCACTCGGG
>NC_041380.1:434044685-434071804 GCF_002162155.2 Triticum dicoccoides
CGAGTGGGGAGCAATCCTCCCACTCGGGGGCTTAGCTGCAGTCCAGTACTCGCCTAAGTTCTCCCACTCGGAGTCTTAGCTGCAGTCCAGTACTCGCCTAAGTTTGTAAAATCCTACCGAGTGGAGAGCAATCCTCCCACTCGGCGGCTTAGCTGCAGTCCAGTACTCGCCTAAGTTCTCCCACTCGGAGGCTTAGCTGCAGTCCAGTACCCGCCTAAGTTTGTAAAATCCTACCGAGTGGAGAGCAACCCTCCCACTCGGGGGCTTAGCTGCATTCCAGTACTCGCCTAAGTTTAAAAAATCCTACCGAGTGGAGAGCAACCCTCTCACTCGGGGGCTTAGCTGTAGTCTATTACTCGCCTAAGTTAGAAACACATCCCTATCCGCAAGGACGATGAGGTGCAGGTCGACTGCAACCTTCTCCTTCGGAGCTATGCCACAAGTATAATGTGTGCTCCATCCCTATCCGCAAGGACGACGAGGTGCAAGTCGACTGCAACCTTCTCCTTCGGAGCTACGCCACGAGTACAATGTGCGCTCCATCCCTATCCGCAAGGACGACGAGGTGCAGGTCGACTGCAACCTTCTTCTTCGGAGCTACGCCACGAGTACATGTGCGCTCCATCCCTATCCGCAAGGACGACGAGGTGCAGGTCGACTGCAACCTTCTCCTTCGGAGCTACGCCACAAGTACAATGTGCGCTCCATCCCTATCCGCAAGGACGACGAGGTGCAGGTCGACTGCAATGCGTGCTCCGTCCCAATCTGCAAGGACGACAAAGTGCAGGTCGACTGGAGTCACCACCTCAGAGCTACGTCTCAAGCACAAAGATTATTCCGAGTAAAGAACAAAGTCCACTTGAAGGCAAAACGCAAGCATATTTGGAAATAAACCAAATTTGGATAAATCCTAAAGTTCCAAGCAGCAAAACAAAGTATTCGAGCATCAAGCCCGAAGGAGTTTAACAGTTACAGCAATCACTCGGCATCCCGAAGCAAATTTAAGGCAGATTCAAATCTCATAAGTTTGTTCACTCGGCAGGAGGAGGGCTGGCAGGTTCGACGAACTCGTCCAAGTCGATCCCATCCACGATCCGAGTAGCAGCAGCAATGAAAGTCTCCATAAAGGACTGGAAGTCATGCCTTTTGGTGTTGGCGACCTTGATCACCGCCAGCTTGTCTTCACGAGCTTCCTTGCAGTGGACTCGCACCAAGGACAGCGCCACGTCAGCACCACACCGGGTGGAGGACTTCTTCCATTCTTGCAATCGGTCAGGGATCTCGTCGAGTCGAGCCATCAGATATTCCAGGTCGTTCTGAAGCGTCGCCTTTGGCCAGAGCAATGAGTCGACTCGTGAGACTGCCACCTTCAGACGCGCGAGGTAACTTGTGACGCCGGCGACACGAGACTCCAGTCGGAGCACATTCATGGTAGTTTCATTGCAAACTGGAGAAGCGATAGGGTCCAGACCCGTCTCGACCCTTCCGTTTTCCTCGTCAAAGTCTTGATAGAAATCTGCAGCCAAAAAATTAGTGAGTCGACTGGACAGGATTCATTTGCAAGCATCAACATAGTCGGTTTGAAAGGAGTACCTTCAGCATCAGATAGAGCTTCTTGGCAAGAGTTCTCAGATAAGCTTCCATGTCATTCCTCTTGTGGACCGCAGACTCCAGCTTTTCATTCAGGACAATTTTATCCTTCTTCAGACGACTCACTTCTCAGTTGGACTCATTGGGGCAGGACTTCAATTTGTTCACCTCCCCTTCCAGCGCTCCGACTGAAGCCAGCTTCTGGTCTGCAACGGCAGTTTTATCTTGGGCTTCCTTTTGCGGAGCGGCGAGGTCCGAGTCCTTCTTCTCCAGAGCCAACTTCATTTTCTCTGCAAAAGAAGCAATCGAATCAAACAAGAGATCAAAGAAATATATTAAAAGACAGTCGACAGGCAGTTACCTTCCGTGCCAGCAGCTTCATCTTGAGCTTTCTTCAGATTCTGTTGGGCCAGCTCCAAGTCGAGGTTGAGTTGCCTCTGCTTCTCTTCAAGATCAACAAACTTGGAAATTAGAGTACAAGATTTCTGCAGGAGGCAAAAGACGTGTCAATCAACAAGATCAAAAATTATTTACTTCCGAGTGAATAAAACCTAAATAGTTCACTTAGACCCCAGTTGACTGCACGCAGTCGACTGCGGTCTCGGGGACTACACCCAGCGGGTGCACTTGGCGTGCCCCCGCTGATCAAGACCCCACTCGACCGGTCCGCCCGGGTCGAGTAAAAAAAACTATTCAGACCCCGGCCGACTGCCAGCAGTCGACTGCGGTCTCAGGGACTACACCCAGTGGGTGCACTTGACGTGCCCCCACTGGTTCAGATGCCATTCGACCAGTCCGCCCAGGTCGAGTGGAAGAAAAGAAAGGAAAAAGAACTCAGGCCCCAGTCGACTGCCAGCAGTCGACTGCGGTCTCGAGGACTACACCCAGTGGGTGCACTCAGCGTGCCCCCACCGGTTCATATCCTACTCGCCCAGACCGAGTGGAAGAACGCAAACACCAAAGACAACAAAACACCCAGTGGGTGTACAGATTCGACGCAAACAATAGGAGATCGTATGGAAGAAAATTTTTCGAGTAGCATATCCTGATAGAACAAGGGCAGTTGAAAGTTTACTTACCTGGACATTGGCCCGGAGAGCAGCGCTGGCATCGTAATGTTGGGGAACGTAGCGGAAATTCAAAAATTTTCCTACGTATCACCAAGATCTATCTATGGAGAGACCAGCAACGAGTAGAAAGGAGAGTGCATCTACATACCCTTGTAGATCGCTAAGCGGAAGCGTTCAAGTGAACGGGGTTGATGGAGTCGTACTCGTCGTGATTCAGATCACCGATGATCAAGTGCCGAACGGACGGCACCTCCGCGTTCAACACACGTACAGCCCGGTGACGTCTCCCACGCCTTGATCCAGCAAGGAGAGAGGGAGAGGTTGAGGAAGACTCTATCCAACAGCAGCACAACGGCGTGGTGATGATGGAGGAGCGTGGCAATCCTGCAGGGCTTCGCTAAGCACCTACGGGAGAGGAGATGTGTCACGGGAGGGAGAGGGAGGCAACCAAAGGCCTTAGGTATGATTGCTCCTCCTTTTCCCCACTATATATAGGGCCAAGGGAGAGGGGGAGGGCGCAGCCTTGCCCCCTCCTCCAAGGAAGGGGTGCGGCTAAGGATGGGGAGGAGTCCATCCTCCCCAAGGCACCTCGGAGGTGCCTTCCCCAATTAGGACTCTTCCCTCTCCAAATTTCCTTGCGCATGGGCCTCTTGGGGCTGGTGCCCTTGGCCCATGTAGGCCAAGGCACACCCCCTACAGCCCATGTGGCCCCCCGGGGCAGGTGGCCCCACCCGGTGGGCCCCCGGGACCCTTCCGGTGGTCCCGGTACAATACCGATGACCCCGAAACTTGTCCCGATGGCCGAAACAGGACTTCCTATATATAAATCTTTACCTCCGGACCATTCCGGAACTCCTCGTGACGTCCGGGATCTCATCCGGGACTCCGAACAACATTCGGTAACCACATACATGCTTCCTTTATAACCCTAGCGTCATCGAACCTTAAGTGTGTAGACCCTACGGGTTCGGGAGACATGCAGACATGACCGAGACGTTCTCCAGTCAATAACCAACAGCGGGATCTGGATACCCATGATGGCTCCCACATGTTCCACGATGATCTCATCGGATGAACCACGATGTCAAGGACTTAATCAATCCCGTATTCAATTCCCTTTGTCTAGCGGTATTTTACTTGCCCGAGATTCGATCGTCGGTATCCAATACCTTGTTCAATCTCGTTATCGGCAAGTCACTTTACTCGTTCCGTAACACATCATCCCGTGATCAAATCCTTGGTCACATTGCGCATATGATGATGTCCTACCGAGTGGGCCCAGAGATACCTCTCCGTTTACATGGAGTGACAAATCCCAGTCTCGATCCGCATAAAACAATAGATACTTTCGGAGATACCTGTAGTGCACCTTTATAGTCACCCAGTTACGTTGTGACGTTTGATACACCCAAAGCACTCCTACGGTATCCAGGAGTTATACGATCTCATGGTCAAAGGAAGAGATACTTGACATTCGCAAAGCTCTAGCAAATGAACTACTCGATCTTTTGTGCTAGTCTTAGGATTGGGTCTTGTCCATCACATCATTCTCCTAATGATGTGATCCCATTATCAACGACATCCAATGTCCATAGTCAGGAAACCATGACTATCTGTTGATCACAACGAGCTAGTCAACTAGAGGCTCACTAGGGACATATTGTGGTCTATGTATTCACACGTGTATTACGATTTCCGGATAATACAGTTATAGCATGAATAAAAGACAATTATCATGAACAAGGAAATATAATAATAATACTTTTATTATTGCCTCTAGGGCATATTTCCAACAGTCTCCCACTTGCACTAGAGTCAATAATCTAGTTCACATCGCCATATGATTAACACTCACAGGTCACATCGCCATGTGACTAATACCCAAGAGTTTACTAGAGTCAGTAGTCTAGTTCACATCACTATGTGATTAACACTCAATGAGTTTTATGTTTGATCATGTTGCTTGTGAGAGAGGTTTTAGTCAACGGGTCTGAACCTTTCAGATCCGTGTGTGCTTTACAAATCTCTATGTCATCTCCTAGATGCAGCTACCATGCTCTATTTGGAGCTATTCCAAACAACTGTTCTACTTGGAGCTATTCTAAATTATTGCTCCATTATATGTATCCGGTCTCTCTACTCAGAGCTATCCGGATAGGTGTCAAGCTTGCATCGTCGTAACCTTTACGACGAACTCTTTTACCACCTCCATAATCGAGAAAATTCCTTAGTCCACTAGTTACTAAGGATAACTTTGACCGCTGTCCTATGATCCATTATTGGATCACTCTTGTACCCCTTGACTGACTCATGGCAAGGCACACTTCAGGTGCGGTACACAGCATAGCATACTGAAGAGCCTACGTCTTAAGCATAGGGGACGACCTTCGTCCTTTCTCTCTATTCTGCCGTGGTCGAGCTTTAAGTCTTAACTTCGTACCTTACAATTCAGGCAAGGACTTCTTCTTTGACTGATCCATCTTGAACACCTTCAAGATCATGTCAAGGTATGTGCTCATTTGAAAGTATTATTAAGCATTTTGATCTATCCTTATAGATCTTGATGCTCAATGTTCAAGTAGCTTAATCCAGGCTTTCCATTGAAAAACACCTTTCAAATAACCCTATATGCTTTCTAGAAATTCTACATCATCTCTGATCATCAATATGTCAACAACATATACTCATCAGAAATTCTATAGTGCTCCCACTCACTTCTTTGGAAATACAAGTTTCTCATAAACTTTGTACAAACCCAAAATTTTGATCATCATCAAAGCAAACATTCCAACTCCGAGATGCTCACTCCAGTCCTTAGAAGGATTGCTGGAGCTAGCATACTTATTAGCATCTTTCGGGATTGACAAAACCTTCCGGTTGTATCACATACAACCTTTCCTCAAGAAAATCGTCGAGGAAACAATGTTTTGACATCCTATCTGCAAGATTTCATAAATAATGCAGTAATCGCTAATATAATTCCAACAGACTCTTAGCATCGCTACGAGTGAGAAAATCTCATTGTAGTCAACTCCTTGAACTTGTCGGAAAACATCTTAATGACAAGTCGAGCTTTCTTAATGGTGACATTTACCATCATTGTCCGTCTTCCTTTTGAAATCCATCTGTACTCATTAGCCTTACGACCATCGAGCCGTTCTGCCAAAGTCTACACTTTGTTTTCATACATGGATCCTCTCTCGGATTTTATGGCCTCAAGCCATTTATCGGAATCCAGGCTCACCATTGCTTCTCCATAGCTCGTAGGTTCATTGTTGTCCAGCAACATGACTTCCAAGACAGGATTACTGTACCACTCTGAAGTAGTACGTATCCTTGTCGTCCTACGAGGTTTGGTAGTGACTTGATCCGAAGTTTCATGATCAATATCATAAGCTTCCACTTCAATTGGTGTAGGTGCCACAGGAACAACTCCCTGTGCCCTGTCACACACTAGTTGAAGAGACGGTTCAATAACCTCATCAAGTCTCCACCATCCTCCCACTCAATTCTTTCGAGAGAAACTTTTCCTCGAGAAAGGACCCGATTCTAAAACAATCCCTTATTGCTTTCGAATCTGAGGCAGGAGGTATACCCAACTGTTTTGGGTTTCCTATGAAGATGCATTTTATCCGCTTTGGGTTCGAGCTTATCAACCTAAAACTTTTTCATATAAGCATCGCAGCCCCAAACTTTTAAGAAACGACAACTTAGGTTTCTCTAAACCATAATTCATACGGTGTCATCTCAACGGAATTACGTGGTGCCCTATTTAAAGTGAATGCGGTTGTCTCTAATGCCTAACCCATGAACGATAGTGGTAATTCGATAAGAGACATCATGGTACCCACCATATCCAATAGGGTGCAACTATGATGTTCGGACACACCATCACACTATGGTGTTCCAGGCGGTATTAATTGTAAAACAATTTCCACAATGTCTTAATTGCGTGCCAAAACTCGTAACTCAGATATTCATCTCTATGATCATATCATAGACATTTTATCCTCTTGTCACAATGATCTTCAACTTCACTCTGAAATTACTTGAACCATTCAATAATTCAGACTTGTGTTTCATCAAGTAAATATTCTCAACATCTACTCGAATCATCTGTGAAGTAAGAACATAACGATATTCACTGCATGCCTCAGCACTCATTGGACTGCACACATCAAAATGTGTTGCTTCCAACAAGTTGCTATCTTGTTCCATTTTACTGAAAATAAGGCTTTTCAGTCATCTTGCCCATGTGGTATGATTTGCATATCTCAAGTGATTCAAAATCAAGTGAGTCCAAACGATCCATTTGCATGGAGTTTCTTCATGCATATATACCAATAGACATGGTTCGCATGTCTCAAACTTTTCAAAAATGAGTGAGTCCAAAGATCCATCAACATGGAGCTTCTTCATGCGTTTTATACCATTATGACTTACATGGCAATGCCACAAGTAAGTGGTACTATCATTACTATCTTATATCTTTTGGCATGAAAATGTGTATCACTACGATCGAGATTCAATAAACCATTCCTATAGGTGCAAGAGCACTTATTCAGGTTTAATACTAATCTTGATGGTAGAGGGAGCGTGCGATGCTTGATTATATCAAACTTGGAAACACTTCCAACACATATCGTCAGCTCTCCTTTAGCTAGTCTTCGTTTATTCCGTAGCCTTTTATTTCGAGTTACTAACACTTAGCAACCGAACCGGTATCTAATACCCTGGTGCTACTAGGAGTACTAGTAAAGTACACATTAACACAATGTATATCCAATATACTTCTATCGACCTTGCCAGCCTTCTCATCTACCAAGTATCTAGGGTAATCTTGCTCCAGTGGTTGTTCCCCTTATTACAGAAGCACTTAGTCTCGGGTTTGGGTTTATCCTCGGGTTTCTTCATTTGAGCAGCAGCTGATTTGCCGTTTCATGAAGTATCCCTTCTTGCCCTTGCCCTTCTTGAAACTAGTGGTTTTACTTACCATCAACGATTGATGCTCCCTTTTGATTTCTACTTTCGCGGAGTCAAACATCGCAAATATCTCAAGGATCATCATATATGTCCTTGATATATTATAGTTCATCACGAAGCTCTAGCAGCTTGGTGGTAATGACTTCGGAGGAACTATCACTATTTCATCTGGAAGATCAACTCCCACTTGATTCAAGTGATTGTTGTGCTCAGACAATCTGAGCACAAGCTCAACGATTGAGCCTTTCTCCCTTAGTTTGTAGGCTAAGAAAATCGTAGGAGGTCTTATACCTCTTGACGTGGGCACGAGCCTGAAATCCCAATTTCAGCCCTCGAAACATCTCATATGTTCCGTGACGTTTCGAAAACGTCTTTGGTGCCTCTACTTAAACCATTTAACTGAACTATCACGTAGTTATCAAAACGTGTATGTACGATGTTCGTAACATCCACAAACGACGTTTGGGGTTCAGCACACTAAGCGGTGCATTAAGGACATAAGCTTTCTACTGATCGCATAATCGCTACTGTCAACTTTCAACTATATTTTCTCTAGGAACATAACTAAAACAGTAGAACTATAGCGTGAACTACGACATAATTTGCAAAAGGTCTTTTGACTATGTTCAGGATAATTAAGTTCATCTTATGAACTCCCACTTAGATAGACATCCCTCTGGTCATCTAAGTGATCACATGATCCGAGTCAACTAGGCCGTGTCCGATCATCACGTGAGACGGACTAGCCAACGTCGGTGAACATCTTCATGTTGATCGTATCTACTATACGACTCATGCTCGACCTTTCGGTCTCCGTGTTCCGAGGCCATGTCTGCACATGCTAGGCTCGTCAAGTTAACCCTAAGTGTTTTCGCTGTGTAAAACTGTCTTACACCCGTTGTATGTGAACGTAAGAATCCATCACACCCGATCATCACGTGGTGCTTAGAAGCGACGAACTGTAGCAACGGTGCACAGTTAGGGGAGAACACTTCTTGAAATTTTGTAAGGGATCATCTTATTTACTACCGTCGTCCTAAGTAAACAAGATGCATAAACATAATAAACATCACATGCAATTATATAGTTGTGACATGATATGGCCAATATCATATAGCTCCATTGATCTCCATCTTCGGGGCTCCATGATCATCTTGTCACCGGCATGACACCATGATCTCCATCATCATGATCTCCATCATCGTGTCTTCATGAAGTTGTCACGCCAACGACTACTTCTACTTCTATGGCTAACGCGTTTAGCAATAAAGTAAAGTAAGTTACATGGCGTTCTTCAATGACACACAGGTCATACAAAAATAAAGACAACTCCTATGGCTCCTGCCGGTTGTCATACTCATCGACATGCAAGTCGTGAATCCTATTACAAGAACATGATCAATCTCATACATCACATATCATTCATCACATTCTTCTTGGCCATATCACATCACATAGCATACCCTGCAAAAACAAGTTTGACGTCCTCTAATTGTTGTTGCATGTTTTACGTGGCTGCTATGGGTTTCTAGCAAGAACGTTTCTTACCTACGCAAGACCACAACGTGATATGCCAATTGCTATTTACCCTTCATAAGGACCCTTTTCATCGAATCCGTTCCGACTAAAGTGGGAGAGACTGGCACCCGCTAGCCACCTTATGCACCAAGTGCATGTCAATCGGTGGAACCTGTCTCACGTAAGAGTACGTGTAAGGTCGGTCCGGGCCGCTTCATCCCACAATACCGTCGAAACAAGATTGGACTAGTAACGGTAAGCATATTGAACAACATCAACGCCCACAACTACTTTGTGTTCTACTCGTGCAAAGAATCTACGCAATAGACCTAGCTCACGATGCCACTGTTGGGGAACGTAGCAGAAATTCAAAAATTTTCCTACGTATCACCAAGATCTATCTATGGAGAGACCAGCAACGAGTAGAAAGGAGAGTGCATCTACATACCCTTGTAGATCGCTAAGCGGAAGCGTTCAAGTGAACGGGGTTGATGGAGTCGTACTCGTCGTGATTCAGATCACCGATGATCAAGTGCCGAACGGACGGCACCTCCGCGTTCAACACACGTACAGCCCGGTGACGTCTCCCACGCCTTGATACAGCAAGGAGAGAGGGAGAGGTTGAGGAAGACTCCATCCAACAGCAGCACAACGGCGTGGTGATGATGGAGGAGCGTGGCAATCCTGCAGGGCTTCGCTAAGCACCTACGGGAGAGGAGATGTGTCACGGGAGGGAGAGGGAGGCAACCAAAGGCCTTAGGTATGATTGCTCCTCCTTTTCCCCACTATATATAGGGCCAAGGGAGAGGGGGAGGGCGCAGCCTTGCCCCCTCCTCCAAGGAAGGGGTGCGGCTAAGGATGGGGAGGAGTCCATCCTCCCCAAGGCACCTCGGAGGTGCCTTCCCCAATTAGGACTCTTCCCTCTCCAAGTTTCCTTGCGCATGGGCCTCTTGGGGCTGGTGCCCTTGGCCCATGTAGGCCAAGGCGCACCCCCTACAGCCCATGTGGCCCCCCGGGGCAGGTGGCCCCACCCGGTGGGCCCCCGGGACCCTTCCGGTGGTCCCGGTACAATACCGATGACCCCGAAACTTGTCCCGATGGCCGAAACAGGACTTCCTATATATAAATCTTTACCTCCGGACCATTCCGGAACTCCTCGTGACGTCCGAGATCTCATCCGGGACTCCGAACAACATTCGGTAACCACATACACGCTTCCTTTATAACCCTAGCGTCATCGAACCTTAAGTGTGTAGACCCTACGGGTTCGGGAGACATGCAGACATGACCGAGACGTTCTCCAGTCAATAACCAACAGCGGGATCTGGATACCCATGATGGCTCCCACATGTTCCACGATGATCTCATCGGATGAACCACGATGTCAAGGACTTAATCAATCCCGTATTCAATTCCCTTTGTCTAGCGGTATTTTACTTGCCCGAGATTCGATCGTCGGTATCCAATACCTTGTTCAATCTCGTTATCGGCAAGTCACTTTACTCGTTCCGTAACACATCATCCCGTGATCAAATCCTTGGTCACATTGCGCATATGATGATGTCCTACCGAGTGGGCCCAGAGATACCTCTCCGTTTACATGGAGTGACAAATCCCAGTCTCGATCCGCATAAAACAATAGATACTTTCGGAGATACCTGTAGTGCACCTTTATAGTCACCCAGTTACGTTGTGACGTTTGATACACCCAAAGCACTCCTACGGTATCCAGGAGTTATACGATCTCATGGTCAAAGGAAGAGATACTTGACATTCGCAAAGCTCTAGCAAATGAACTACTCGATCTTTTGTGCTAGTCTTAGGATTGGGTCTTGTCCATCACATCATTCTCCTAATGATGTGATCCCGTTATCAACGACATCCAATGTCCATAGCCAGGAAACCATGACTATCTGTTGATCACAACGAGCTAGTCAACTAGAGGCTCACTAGGGACATATTGTGGTCTATGTATTCACACGTGTATTACGATTTCCGGATAATACAGTTAAAGCATGAATAAAAGACTATTATCATGAACAAAGAAATATAATAATAACTTATTTATTATTGCCTCTAGGGCATATTTCCAACACGTAAGAAGCCTGGCTATTCTCGTGCACCGTCTTCATCCGCTCCATCATCACATTAGCCTGACGGATGGCTTCCGCAGCCGCATCCGACTGGTTTTCCGGGACAAGGTAGCTGGTGAAGAAGAGGGCAGACGACCCAGGTGCAGTAGCTTGGACCTCCGAGGCGTGTGATGAGACGACTGAAGGAATCACCGGTACAGTCGACCGTGCGGGGCGCTCACTCGACAAAAGTTTAGCGAAGGTTACAGAGGCCCCGCCCGCGTCTTCAGATTGATGGACGGTTGGTGTTGTCGTTGGTCCCTGCTGAGATGCCTTACCAGCCGCCACCTTTTTATTCTTTCTGGGCCTATGAGCCACATCTTCATCATCATCTGGGAGATCGATGACGTTGGGTGGAGCTGCAGAGAAGATTAGTCGACCCCAAAGTGAACTGCTAGAATTCAATCGACCGAGTAGTCAAGAACAAGATCATAAGAGTTTTAACCTGGGTTGGAGGTAACCGCATCTTCCATCTCCTCATCTCGGTACTGGTAAGAAGAGGTTCCTGATGTAGCAGCACTGCAAATGTCCGCACCCAGTCGGTTATGTTCTGTTGCTCGAGTCGACGAAAAGAACAAGTCAGATGATTACCCGGAGATGGTAGGGACGGTCACTTTGATCCTGGGCAAAGCCTTTGGCAGTTTGGAGGAGGTGGCTTTCGGTGCTTTTGGCGCTGGAGGCGGCACAACCTTGGGCTGCTTCGGGGCCTTCTCAATTGGCGCTGGGGAAGACGTCCGGGGGCGCTTCGAAGACTGCCCAGTCGGTGTGGTCGCCAGGTCTGGGGTGCTCGCTGGGTCGTGAGCGTGCTTGGATCTCCTCTCTCTGCGAGGAGGCGAGTCGACCTCTTCGTCATCACTCGAGTCGTCGCTCTCCTCGTCCTCCTCCGCATCCGAGTGCCACTCGCCGCTCTCGCCCCCGCTCGCTCCTTCATCGGCGTCTTGCCCCTGCACCCCATTGGGCATCGAGTACATATCAATGAGAGACTGAAAGGACAACGAGCGAAAGAAATACAGTCGACCATCAACAAGGTGCCACACAGTGAATCGAGAAGATACTTGGCAAAGTAGAATCGTACCTGTTCCGGCTGGCGCGAGTGGTCGAATGGAATCACCCTCCTAGACCCCCGGGGATTGTCTTTGTTGCTAGAGATTCCCCTCAGCCACTTCTCCAAGGTGTCTTCACCGACGTCCTCCGGGTGGATCCGAGTGGAGTCCTCGAGTCCCGAGTACATCCACATCGGATGGTCACGGGTCTGAAGCGGTTGGATGCGTCGACTGAGAAAGACCTCCAGCAGGTCCATCCCAGTCACCCCGTCTCGGACAAGTTGGATGACCCGCTCGACCAACACCTTGACCTGCGCCTTCTCTTCTGGGACCACCCTCAAGGAGGAAGGCTTCTCCACTCGAGCCAGGGAAAAGGGAGGAAGTCCAGTCGACTGACCCGGGGTTGGCTGGTCCTTACAGTAAAACCAAGTCGACTGCCAGCCCCGGACCGAGTCGGGAAGGATCATCGCTGGGAAGGTGCTCTTGTTCCTCATTTGGATCCCAAGGCCCCCACACATCTGGATCACGTGTGTCCTCTCGTCACTCGGGATGGCCTTCTTGACCGACTGGGAGCGACAGGTGAAGATGTGTTTGAAGAGACCCCAGTGCGATCGACAACCCAAGAAATTTTCACACATTGACACAAAAGCAGCCAGATAAACTATGGTGTTTGGAGTAAAGTGGTGGAGTTGAGCCCCGAAGAAGTTCAAAAAGCCACGGAAGAAAGGATGGGGAGGCGGAGAAAACCCGCGGTCGACGTGAGTGGCGAGGAGAACGCACTCACCCTCCCGCGGCTGTGGCTCGGTCTCGTTCCCCGGGAGCCGCGCCGATTTGTGGGGGATCAGTCCCCCCTCCACCAGATCGTCGATGTCGTCCTGGCTGATCGTCGAACGGATCCAGTCGCCCTGGATCCAGCCCGGCGGCAGGCCGGATCTTGACGAAGATCCGCCCCGGCTGGTCCTCTTGCCCTTCGCCTTCGCGGTCGCCTTCTTCGCGCGCTCCAGCGCCACCGTCTTCTCTCTTCCCATGGCGGTGGATCGAGTCCGAGCGAGGTTGTGACACCGAGAGCAGAAGCGAGCGCGGCGGAGAAGCCTGAGGAAGAAGAAAGAGAATGGGATCGCGCTGTTCATAGGCCCGGTCCGGTTCCTTTTATAAGGTCATTCCCCGAGTGACTGACTGGTAGGCCCAGACGATCTAGACAAATCCCGTAACAGTCGCGCGCGTGATACGTGCCGAAAAAGGTGGCGCGGGGATCGAGGTGACCCGCCTAATCCGTCCCGATTACCACGGCCTCGCCCGTCTGGCGTGCTTCCCGGAATTCGAATCCCGCGAAATCCGCGGAGAGCAGAGCAACTTGTCAGACTGAAAACATCCTCCACATCATCATTCGGAACTCTACCGTGAAAGTTCATTCAACAAAAACAAAGAATGGACCAAGGCGACTGAAAAAGAAGTTGATGTTATCCCCTCAGTTCATTGATCCAGAGCAAGATATACTCATAGCACGAAGAATGAATCGAAAGTGTTCTCAACTCCTTCCTCACCCAAACCTTGATCCATTCGGGGGATAATGACGAAGCTATGTACCTAGGGTAGGGTCGTGGATCTGTCCAAGATACCCTCCCCAAGGACATCTCTAAAAGAACCAGAAGCAGTCGAAGAAATACCATCGTCCACTCGACCATAAAGCCATGTTCCACTCGACAGTCCTGAAGACACTCAACCATGCAAACAACCACTCGACTACCAGAAGATGGAGAGCCACTCACTCTGCAACGGTCGGGATTAAGTCATAGCTTTAATAGTCATTTATAGCACTTTACTTCGAACGTTACCAGTAACGCTCCTTCTTTGTGAACATTGAACCCTGTGTAACGGAGGGGAGCTGGGGTCTTGGCGCACTCTATATAAGCCACCCCCTCCTCCGGGACAAGGGTTCGCACCTCTTGTAACTCACACGCATATATCCAGTCGACCGCCTCCGGGCTCCGAGACGTAGGGCTGTTACTTCCTCCGAGAAGGGCCTGAACTCGTAAAACTCGCGTGTACAACTCTTCCATAGCTAGGATCTTGCCTCTATATACCTACCCCCATTCTACTGTCAGACTTAGAACCACGACACCAGCGGCTCGAAAAGAGGGATTCTTGCTCTAACCCGCAGCTGATTACCTCTGGCCATGCCATCCTTATCAACGTCCACTCTAACAACCTCTCCCAACCAGTTGCCCAGTGCTCGTCCAAACGCATCCGTCCTCTTTCCGGGTGGGAGATCCTTAACTTTGACCCAGACTTCAATACTGTCGAAGACCATCTCAGAAGGCCTAACATTGCTCTCATACTCCTTCAAAGCCAAAACACTAAAATCATATTGCCAAGGGCCACTGTTCATAGCGTTTCTCCAATCCCCCTTGCTCCCAAAGTGGACAACGAAGATGTTGTCGCCCATGTCACGGAACCTTGCCTCGTGGTGAAGCCCCCAAGCCCTATGCATTGTCTTCTCAAGCACTATCCTGTTCAGCGGTCTCTGGGAGAACGATTTCCCCACCGTTGACCACTTCATATTCTTGGGCAAGATCTGATCTGGTTCTTCATAGACGAAACCCTCCGCCTCCTTGTCCAACAACACCATCCCTCCCAATCTCGTTGAGAGGCTCGCAGTGGGATCCGGCGTCTTGCACGTGATCGGGGACTTTGAGGATCACGCACTGTTTGTTTTCCCCGGGGTCGCCTTCTTCGCCGGGGTCACCACTGGAGTCGCCTTCGCCTCCTCCGCCATAGCGCCGCTCCGTGGAGGAGAGACTACACTAGTCCGTGTCGAGGGAGACGCAGTCGCCACCCTAGACACCACCGTAATCACACCACCCCAGCCGCCAAAAACCTAACCCTAGCGCCAGCAGGAGATCGCCAAGCAATCGCCCTCCCGGTCGCCCCTTAGCGTTTCGCGCGTGGTGGACCCCCTACAGGAATCGACACCTTTTGTTAATGATTCTGTGAGGCATCATCTTGAGGCTATGCATTGTACATGCCCTCATGTTTGGTGGCTGGTCTGGTTGCCGCGAGTCGGACACAAATACGACGAAACCGACCCCGTCGCGTGGCGCGTCAGCGCTGGATGCTCTCACCAACACCAATCGCCTCACGTTTCCTTTCCAAGCATGTGTTGTTTCGCGCACAAGCGACGATGCGACGCGCCCTGCGCCGCATTTCCCTCCCCACCCGCGCCAAACAAAGAATTCCACTTCTATTCCCCCGAGCCCCCATCCCGGCCGTCCGACGGAGATCCCGCGGCAGCCAGGCGCACCACGCGCCCAAGGCAATATCTGGACCGCACAGGGACCGATCCGGGAAAGAGCTAATCGCTGGACGCTGGTTGGATCCTGCTCCGGACTAGCAGCGCAGGTGACTAGCGGCGTCCGTGCGCGTTAACAATATTTTCCCGTCGCGAAATATTTCCCCCTTTCTCCTCCCCGCTTCCTCCGAGAAGAACGCACCCAAAGGCGACGAGCGAGAAAACACAGGAAAATAAAATAAAGATCTAAATAAAAAACGACGCAGGATACCCTAGGCGGCGGCGGCGGCGGCGGTGATCTCGGCGGCGCGGGGCGGCGCGTCCGCGGTTTCCGGAGAAGCTGTTGGGGCGATCGCCGGGGATCGCTCCGCGCCGATGTGAGATGCTGGGCGGCGGGGCGCGGAGGGGGGCGGGCCACGAGGAGGGGGAGCTCGAGCTCGAGGACGGCCAGGCGTTGGGCGGCGACGGCGGCAGCCCGGACGCGGGCGGCCACGAGCTCCTTGATCCCGACTCGCTCACATACATCGTAAGCGACGCTCTCTTGCTTCGTGTTTTTCTCCTTCTCTCTCCGTGCGGGTGGATTGGATTGGATGGTTGATGAGCTGGTGGCACCCTGGTGTACTGTACTTGCCTTATTGTTTCGTGCACTAGTAATTGCGCTAGCTCGCTTGCAGCATTACGAATTTTTGCGTGAATTCTGCTGCGTATCAGCTGCCGGGTTTTTATTTCTGGTTCATAATGGAGGTGATTACTAACCGGTATGGTTGTTTGTATAATCCAGAACAGTTATCATGGCTGTTGTGCCCATGGGGGTTTCTGAGGTAATTGCCTGCCCCCCTGGTCAGATGAAATGTGGTTAATGTGTTGGCTTTAGCTGATTTCCTGCAAATTATGTGTTGGCTTTGGAGCTGATGCTGGGGAGTCCAGTTAGTTTCTAAGTTTTTATTCTGCCACCCATGTTTGTTTACAGTGATTTTTGGTACATCTTTTAAGTGAATTCAGGAGCTTTCATAATTTAACACACAAACAGGTTTTTGTCACTTGCATCGGTTTAGCCCATGATGATACTTTAACAGTTTACAGAATTGATTATATGCCTGCTTTCAGTTACATTTCCTCTTGGTCAAAACTGTCTGAGATGATCGCTGACTGTGTATAAATAGAATGAAGTAAATGGCGTGGGAGATGGGCTGATGCAGGGTGTTTTTGAGCCATGGATATGTTTTCGTGCAAAGTTCATGCTTATCAAATAAGAGATGAATATTTATCTCGTGATGCTAGATTCTGTTGTGATAGGTAGCAGAACTGCTATGTGAAGAAGTTGTGCCAGTCGAGCCAAACCATTTGCTATTGTCTCCTAGTTGCTTTTGATAAACTTTCTCTAGTCCTAATCTAGAGGCTCACTAAACCTGCCAAGACATAACCCATAATTGTTTTCTAGTAGAAGTCTGTCTTGTATGATCTGAAAGTATAGAAGTTTTTATAGGCGAGCGATCTGATTCTATTAATCAAGGGAACATGTTACATCATAAAGTATAAACTATCTATAAGAAGCTCCACATTTATGCCAACTAAAGGTTAGACCTATATTTTTGTTGTATTTGTTGACTACCTGTCTATTCACATGGACTCCTTTGTCAAACAAGGTACCAACCGCAGCAGTAGCATAATCAAAAACCTTAGGTGATGCAAATTTCTATACGATTAGATGACATGTAGTTGTATTTGACTAAAACTCTCTCTATTGACATCCTACACTTTATCATTATTATTTTTATTTCACATGTAAACATGTGTGCTGGTAGGATTGGTAGAATGTACAGAAATAAGAACACTGTTTTGTGCATCAGGAATTTCAGTATTAGAATGCATACAGAAAGTTTTGCTTTTGACAAAAGTATAGTCTTCTAAAAACGGATCAACTTGGCCATGTACAATTAATTGGTGCTCCTGCTTGTACCGTATAATCACCATTACTCTGCATAATCACTACTAGGTGGGTGATGAGACAGATAATAGTTGCATTTTTTTGGAACCTTGCAGAAATATATTATGGAATAGTTATCATTAGGAAGGCAGTATCATATGAGATTCTCTGTGTTTTAGAAATTTCATGTGATGTTGCATGATATGCCTGTTCCTACGCAATGCCATATTGAGGCTATGGTCTAAAAGGACATATGTACATACCATATTCCATATATCTATTCATGGTTTGCATTCTTGATCCTGCTTTCATTACTGAACAGTGAGGTACGTGATGATGTTGCCTCTGGCATATGGAGGATGTAACTCATATGAGTTTGTTTGGATTGAGGGGATCCAATCTATCTGTGACATGGAGGTCTCAAACCTCTAGGGTTCTTACCCCCTGGTTAATATTTGAATTTTTGGGAAATGTTAGGGCATGGACAATTTTTGATAGACTATATTTAACTACTGCTAATGAGGCCTAGATATTAGGTATTCAACTTTAGTTGGCATATATACATATATACTCTTAAATAGCGGCTTTCTCCCACGTATGCTCCTTATTTTATATGAACTGAACTGTTAAATAAGTACTTCTTTCTTTGTGAAAGATTTATAACTTCTAAATGAAATATGATGTACAGGATGAAAGACTTCAAAATGTGTTGGGTCATTTCCAGAAGGACTTTGAAGGTGGAGTGCTTGCTGAAAACTCGGGTAAGGGGAATAAAAGCTGCACCCTGTTTCCCCTGTAGGGTTATTATTCTTGTATACTGATGCATGTGAAAAATCGTTCACACTACATAGGGTCACTATATGGGGGTTATGGTTCATTCTTGCCTCCGAACCAGCATTCCCCTTCTGTCGCAACTCAATCTAGAAGCCCTGCAGTTCCACCAAACCGTGGCAGTGCCTCTAGATCACCTTATGTTCCAGTGGAGGTATACTTATGCAAATTTCTCCATTGCATGTTTACTTAGTAGGATCCATGTGGTACATAAACATTAGCATCCTATTAAATTGTTCTGATGTGATTCCAGAGTGCACAGAAGAGCCATTTTGTTAAGAATGGATTAGATAGCAGGGGAAAGGATGATTATTGTCAAAGAACATCCAATGGAACAAATGGTAATCCTCAGCAACGGATGTTGAACAGAGCAGTGAATGGTCCTGAACAAAAGGCGCCGAAAATACATATCAAGGTGAACAACAATAGACACTTGGCAAGAAATACTGCTGCTATCTACAGTGGTCTGGGCCTCGACATTTCCCCTTCCTCTTCTATGGATGACAGCCTTGATGGGTGCGCCGGGGCTCCTGAGCCGAAAAATCTGCCCGACGAATCTCCGCATACCATTTTGCAGGTTACATGTTTCCCATCAGTTTATTTGCCTTGGTAAAACCCTTTGTTGATTGATTTTAAAGAGCTAATCACTGTGTTGTTTGAACAGATAATGACCTGCCATCCTATTCCTGGAGGACTCTTGCTTTCACCCCTTACAGAAAATATTCTGGCACTGAGAAAGAAGTCAGCATCTGCAAGAAAGAAACACGAAGCACCTGCATTTGATGATGACAAAACAGAATTAAACCGAGACTGGTGTCATACGACCTCTGCTGCACAAGGTGACCAAGGTCAGATGGTGCATAAATATAACTATGATGAAAAGAAGGATCACCTTCTGAATATTAAGAGTTCAAAAAGCAAGCGTGACAATTCAACGATTATGAATAATGGGACTATGCCTGATTTATTGGATATTTCAGATGATCAAGATTCAATTGTACCTGGAAGTATACAGACAGAACAACATTCACTTGAGGCATCAGCAAAATTGGTGCCTGATGTTTCAAATCATCTGAATCTGAAGGAAACAAAGAATGTTCCACTGAAAGGACGAATTAGGGACAAGATCCCTTTGAGAGATATTGAGTCAGTACATGTAAAAGCTGTTAATTTGGCAAATGATGGTAATCACCCTAAGGGTAAAGCAAATTCAGAAGCATGTACAGCGAGAAATAGCTTTGACAACTTGAGCAAGGACAGTAAGACAGAACCTACACTTGGTCAAGGACTTGTTGATAAAGTCAAACATGATTCTGATGGATACGATCATCGACTTTCTGCAACTTCAAGTCAACCAAACAATCTTCCTCCTAGTGGTACTGCTACATCAGCTGACAGAGACAAAAGAAAAGTGGTGCATGTAAAAGATGAACCATCACAGTGCAAAAGGGAGGAATCGGGGAGTCTAGTTAATGCAGATTCCATGGATATTATCACCGAAAATGTAGGTGGAAATCCTTCTGGAATGCCGAAACGAAAAATGAAAATTTCCTCATTGCAAACTGCTCCGTCCGGGAAGAAGCTCAAGGTTAAAGCACACAAGCAATTGAGCAATGGCATCACTCGAAAATCTCATGGTGAAGATAAGAGTGTGAAGCCTGAGAAGGAGACTGTTTCATCCGGAGAAACTGATAATGGCAGGTCGGATGGTGTAAATGATGGTGACCACAAGATATCTCACTTGAATTTTGACAGATCAGCTCCTGTGCCATCAGCATGCATGACTGGAGCTATGGAATCATCTGTGGCAGTGCCTGTGGAACCTGTTTTAATAAACGAACAGTGGGTATGTTGTGATAAGTGTGAGAAATGGCGCCTTTTACCCTATTGGATGAATCCAGATATACTTCCAAAAAAATGGCGGTGTAACATGCAGAGTTGGTTGTAAGTTTCTCCAAGAGACATTTTCTTCAGTTTTAGATATTTTTATGCATTTTCGTAGTATCTATATCCTCTAATTTCTCTGAATTGCAATAACTCTGGAGTAAGTTTTCCTTCCATTCTATTTTTAGATTTTATTTGTGCAATATTTTCAAACCATTACCTTAGAAACTCCTGCAAATATCTCTAGTTATGTGGTCATTTATAAATTTACAGTGCGCAAGTGTTGCTCGAATATCTTGTTTACTATACATCTGCATGATATTTTTAATTGATAGGTATTTGTAACTTGTAGGCATGGAATGAATAACTGCAAAATAAGCGAGGATGAGACCACAAAAGCCCTTCGTGCAATGCCCCCTGCACCTGAAAATAATATTAGTGTGGATGTTTGCCATGATATTGCTACATCAGGTGTATGCGCAGCTACGATTCCACCAACTATCCAGGGCGATATAAAATCCATCGCTACATCAGGGACACTGAAAGTTGATTCCAGTGCAAATACATCAAATAATTTAAAGATGGGTGAGATGTCAAAATCTTCGAAGAAGCTAGAGGCTCCTACAAGTAGAAATCCTGATGATGTTGACTGCTTCCCTAAAAAGAAGGGAAAACGGAAGCACATAGGATCGTCAGATGATGGTGCAAGTCTTAAGCATTTTCTCTCTTTCTAATTTCAGTCATTTGATTCTAATGGTTCAATTTATGCAGGTGAAACTGTTGCGGTAGACCGGCTGCATCCAGAATCGAAGAGCAGCCGTGTAGGGTTTGATCATGATAGCCTTAGGGCATCAAAGAAAATGAACAAGGAACCTAATGAGCCAGCCAAGCATCATCCCTCTGAGTTTGAGATTAGCAAAAGCAGTCCTTCAGTCAAGGGAACTCCAAAAAGCTTACATCGGTATAGTGGTGTTTCACCTAGCACGGGAAAGTATGGTTCATCTTCATTAGTTAAGTGCAATGATGATAAAATTATCTCAAATGGGGGCATCAGGACTTCAGATGTAGGACGATCCGATGTTCCAGAATTGTCCATTAAGAATAGAAAATCGAAACAAAGGCAACTAAGCAAGCGTGGTCCTGACCCTATAGTTAGCAATGCCCTTCCGAAGCATACTGTGGAAGAAGCTTTAAGTGAAAGTAATCATGCCAAGGAAAACCCTATGCCAGAGCTGAATTTTTTGAAGGCAGCTGATAGGAAAGTTGCCCATGCCAGAGGCCCCATTGCTGGAACTGATAGTGACAAAGAGTGTTTAAGTGAGCAACACCAAGAGAATACTCATCTCCAGCAGCATTCACTGCTCTCTCAAAACTCCATGAAGAAAAATATGTGTTATGCACAAGCATCTGCAGCTGCTACCTCCAGTTCATCTAAGGTGTCTAGCTCCCACAAGAGTAAAGTTGATTTTCAAGAAACAAGGGCCTCTCCTGTAGAGTCAGTTTCTTCTTCACCCTTGAGAACTACGGATAAGAATCTTGTGGATCAGCATAAAAGGTATCCAAGTGCAGTTGCAGAAAAAGTACTTTCTCAAGAATCAGGGAAAAGCTGTTTGTCATTTTCCAAGGAAAAAAATGATTTTGGATCTGGTTCAGATCATGCTAAGGCTCATGGTTCTGGCTGCCTCAGTGGAGATATGCATCATCATGTTTTGAAGGATGGGGAGTTGCAGAAGGATAAACAAGACAATGAATGCTCAAAAAATGATGATTCCGAACTTGGTACAAGGAATGGTCTGCTGAATCCAGTAAAGGTACAGAAAGTTAATTCACATGTCCTTTCAATACGTGGCAATGGTGATGACAAACTGCCACCATCCCTTCAAAACGGGAAAACATCACCTCATCTTAATTCAAACCAATGTGACCATGCAAAGTTGACTTCTGGGAAACATCCAGTACAGGTTAAGCCTGATAAAGGGGATGCAGAACAGAAGGATATAAAAACAAATCCATCAACTGTTAAAGGAAGCAAGCAGCATCCAGCATTAAATGATTCATCAAATGGCGATCTTTCGTACAAGGCAAAGCAACTAAAGAAGGCTGTTCTCGAAAATACAAAACAAGCAACTCTTAGTCGTGATGCTTTGAATCCAGTAAACACATCTGTGCTACTGAAGGAGGCTCGGGATTTGAAGCACTTGTCTAAACGTTTAAAGGTTTTGAATATTTAGTAAATTACTTGAAACCTTTGTGTCTATGTTTTCATCCAGAGTGTTGCCCCTCATGTGCATCCCTTGTTGCAGGAAAAGGGAGATGACCTTGAGAGTGCTAACATGTGCTTTGAGGCTGGCCTGAAATTTCTCCATGTTGCATCTCTGTTGGAAGCTCCGAGTATTGATAGCTCCAAGCAAGGGGATTCTATACAAGCTATTAGACTATATTCTGAAACAGGAAACCTCTGTGGGTAAGCAACAATGCCGTCTCTTTAAGATTCAGACAGTATGTCTATCTCTTAATAGTATTTGGTTTGATATAGCCTGTCTTCATTGCTACTTATTCCTGTAGCTAGTATTTTAGGGCTTCCATCCTTTGTAATCACCTGTTGCTTTCTTGCGGACAAGCCTTCATATTTAGTTGCTAATTGATGGCAGTTCTACTTATTTCCTCTAACTCTTGCATACATATTTTAATGCCATATGATGCTCGCCTGCAATGAACTATACTAATGTCTCACTGTTGATTTGTTTCATTAGATTTTGTGCCCGTGAATTTGAGCGACTTAAGAAAATGGCAAGTGCTGCTTTGGCCTATAAATGTGTGGAAGTGGCATATATGAAGGCTGCCTTCTACAAGCATCCTGGTGCTATTAAAGATAAACATGCATTGCAAGCAACATCTTTGATGGTTCCTCCAGGTTTTCCCTCGAGTTGCATAGTTATTTAAATAATTCTTGCAACCTGTCATAATAAGGGCCTGCTTGAGTGTTTGGTTTGAGAAATAGATTGGTCTATCATGAGGCAAGTGATCTGGGTTTTTTTATCCGGTTAACCTTCTTCCTCAATTTCTATAAAATTGCATGGTGAACCAATAGACCTTATTTTTCGATCACACATAAAGTCCACTTTAAGGGTTATTAACGGATGATCCTAGGACTGACACATTCCTCAAACCAAATATACCTCCAAATTAGGCACACTTAATGTCTGATCGATATTAATAAAGCGCAAGTGTATCAGCTTTTATTTGGAAGTTATCTTTCCTGTGAGATTTATTAGACAAAGGCAACCTTCATTTTATCTTTGTCATATCAATGCGAATAAGTACACCATTCATCTTTGTTTGAAACGATTGACCTTCTGATTGTTTAATTTCTTCTTTTGGGGCTAGCTGAGTCACCGTCATCTTCTGCCTCAGATGTTGATAATCTGAATAACCAGAGTACAGCTGCTAAGGCTATTTCAAGAGCTTTGTACTCTCCTAAAATTGGTGGCAATTCCATACCCCGGAACAATCATCACTTGATGGGGTTGCTTGCTTATGTAAGTTACTCTTTTTGACATTCAATATCAGTATCATGAGTCCTATTATATTTGTTGGAGCTAAGGCTTTTGATAAATGTGAACAGACTGTTGGTTGATATAACTTATAAAAACTTAGCATTGAACAAGCTAGCAATTTTCTACTCCGTGATTTATCATTCAGTTTACTGCGAAACAATGCATTTTTTGCTGTAGAAACACGATATTCTCATGGAGCTTAATGATTGCAAAAAAATCATCTCGCTTCCTGTTCTGGCAGAATGTTTTCCCGTGATCTCTTCAGTTTGCTAGATAAGGTGAAGTATGGCGCCTGATGGTACTGAAGAGTGGATATATAATTAGAAAAACTGTCTGTGCTGAAAATTAATGATGAAGGGCATCCAACTTCTCCTTTTGTTTCTTTACTATCTAAGTATGTGACAGGCCACTACCTACCAAAAATATGTCCCTCATATATGGTAAAAACTAGAATATTACTTCCTTCTATTCTTCATCAGATTAGTTTGACTTCATTCTCGCACAGACTGTGTAGTCATTTGCTCTTATTGTGCAAGTGCACTTGTTTTACAACTGTAGTGGCATTGCCTGCGCTAATTTCTAGTAGTTCAGAATAATTAGGTCTTGTAATGGAAACGAATTGAAAGATGCTACTAGATACTTAATATTCCATGTAATTCAAATTTAAATAATACTAATAATCTTCAACTATTTGGTTTGATGTTACAAGTTATCTTGTTAGTTCAGGCTGACTAGTTATCTAATTCACGGTAACTAAAAGACAACATATATCCCGGTAACTGAAGTACTGAACTACTCTAATACACTGCAATGCATCACAAAATTTCTTTATGATCATTCAGTAAAATGTCTGTTTAATTTGCTAATAGACTATTTTATTTCTTGACTGTTCTTTGCAGGCAGATGACATAAATTATGCATTTGATGGAACCAGAAAATCACAAAGTTCATTAGCTGCTTATGTTACTGATATGGGAAAGGGTCAGGCTGAGGGTATTGCTCTTGTTAGGGAAGTCCTTGAATTCAGTTTTCACAATGTCAAGGGCCTGCTACAACTGATTCGCCATTCATTGGAATCTATCAACCATGAAAGTGTTAAATAATAGAACAAACATATTCCCTGTGAATAGTGATATATGATGGCAGGTTGCTTCGGCATTTCTGTTATAATGATACCACCAAATGGGTATAAGTGTGAACCGGGATGAATCAGTATATTAGTGTGAATGGAGGGAGAAGGGGTCACATTGCCATCGTTATTGCCTGGAAATATTCTTTTAGGGTGATCATTTTGACCTCTGCCAAATGGGTTTTAAACCAAGAGTTAGCCTGCAGATGTAAATTGCTACATTCCAAGTTCTCAGTTTTGATGTATGTCGAGTTACGGAATTCAAGTTATTGAAGGCAACCCAACTGTTAACTGTTGTACCGGTAAGAAATATTTGTGAAATTTCCTTTTTCTTTCTTTCTTTGGAACATTGCGTCCTTTTCTTTTTCTGTATCATCATCATGCCTGAGTGCCCTCTACTGCCTTGCATCTATGTTTATTTGTCACGGACATAATGATTTGTTAAACAGGGAGAAGATTGCAGTAGGAGCATGTTAAACCTACAATTTTTTAAATGAGTGGCCACAGGAGCTTAGGTGAGGGCTCAGGAGAGCGGTCTAATTTCTCCCTTCTGCAATTGGTCTATTTATGAAGGTTCCAACAGGCAAGAATCTCTACCATCTCTCAATATCTATTTGCTTAGTTTAATCATACATTTTTAATTGATGATAATTAAAAGGAAAAAGTTTTGCATGATTGCATCTTGTTGGTGTTTCTGCACTAGATATGTTTGATAGCCATCGAGTAACAACGGTGGCAAACTAAATGTATGTGATTCCTTATTCTGATTATCATGGAGAAAAGGGGAACATGAACTTTAATGGGTGTTAACCAACTAGCATGCAATGATTAATTGTGATTACGTGTTAGAGAAAGACTAATTTGTGCTTCCTATTTGAATTTGTTTGAAGCCTTTTTTGTAAAAGCCATGGTAACTTTATGTTGTAACACGAGAGGGAATGGATTCAGTCTTGGTTTTGGTCAATCTTGTTGGTTCCCTCAGGACCACCACACACATATATATACCACAACACTAGGGTTACATAAGCAGTACTGGGCCTGGGCCACCATGGGCCTCCCATATGTACCAACACTCCCCCTCAAGATGATCATGGGTGAACACCCATGACCATCTTGCAACAACTACATAACTCAAACTACGACGACTCTAATGAACATAAAACTTAACCAACTACGATACATGAGAGCCATTGCCCTCTCCATCATCTTCTCACCACCTCCAACTTGTGATGGCCAACTGAGCACCATGCACCTCCTCAACAACCCCGGCTGCCTCACCACACAGGTTCCGTAGAACCATCCACACTCGCCTCAATGCCCTCAGCCCGTCTTCTCCACAGGCACGACGGCCTCTTCGGCCACTGACCTCTTCCGTCTTCTCCACAGGCACGACGGCCTCTCCGGGCAACTCCTGCCCCAGCCATCTTTGCCTCAGGCACGACGGCCTCTCCCCTGGTCAGGCCTCAACCATTCTCACCTCAGGCACGACAGCCTCTCTCCCGGACACTTCCTCATCACCAACCACACTCAAGCCACAACCTCATCATCTCCATCATCACCACATCTCCCTCTCCCCCCCTAAAAGAAAATCCATCTGGCTGCCATCAGTAGCAACATCTCTCTCCTTGGTCCTTGCAGCGGACCAAGCAATCTCTCCCCCTCTGCTCCTTGCAGCAAGCACGGAGCAGCAACAACACCACAGCCAGCGCAGCATCTCATCCTTCTCCCCCATCTCATCCTTCTCCCGCTCAGCAGCACCAGCAGCTGCGACCAACTCCTCTTCCAAACAGCAGCAGCAACTAGCACACAGGAGCCACAAGCAGCTGCCCTTCTCTTTCTCCTCTGCCTCCTCTCCGTCTCATGCAGCAGCAGCACACAACCTTCCTTCTTACTCTTTTGTCAGCAGCAACAGCAGAACACAGCAGCCGCCAGGACCACAGCGCCCAGCAGGAGCTTCTCTCCTCTGCAGCCGTGCACCTCCTCTTCCTCACGCGCCGCTGCACCTGGCCGCACCCACAGCAGCTGCAGATGCAGCCACAACAGCAGCAGCAACAGAGTCAGCCTCCTTCTCCTCTTCCTCCTTGGCTGCTCCTCCTCTGTTGCCTTCTTGCCGCGCACAGCCTCACCTCCTCCTCTGCACCAGCAGTTCAACTCCTCTTTTTTTTT
>NC_041380.1:434071814-434113592 GCF_002162155.2 Triticum dicoccoides
TTTTTTTTTTTTACTTCCAGCAGCAGGCAGCACCAGGATAGCAGCAGCACTTGGCGCGCGCGCAGGCGCACCTCAGCTCCTCTTCTTCCTTTTCTTTCCCTCTTCTGCCCGCAAGCAGCCTCTCCACGCCTCACTTGCCACGCGCGCAGCCGCTTGCCAGCGCCACGCCGCCTGTCCCGCGACCCACAGCTGTGGCCAGCGCGCGCGCCGCGCATCCCAGCGCCTTCTCGCAGCGCCGCCCAGAGCACGAGCACGAGCTCGAACTCCAAGCCCCAGATCCGCACCTCCCGGCCTTTTGCACACGCCCACCGTGCCGAGCTCGCCAGATCCAGCCCGCACACACGCTCCTCGCGCCCGCGCCTTGCTCACGCGTGCAGCTCGCCGCCGCCACCCGCGCACAGCTCCCAGCCAGCCGCCGCCGCGAATCCGCGCCGAGAGCAGCTCCTGGACACCGCGCCCAGATGCCGCCTCCGCTTCTGCCGGCCACCGCCGACCGCGCAGCTCCGCCCGGATCCGCCTCCTTCCTTCACGTCCCCGCCGCCTCCTTCCCCAGCAGCCGTGGGCTTTGCCCACAGCCACCTCAGGAGACGGCGAGGGGAGCGGCTACAACCTGGCTCTGATACCATGTTGTAACACGAGAGGGAATGGATTCAGTCTTGGTTTTGGTCAATCTTGTTGGTTCCCTCAGGACCACCACACACATATATATACCACAACACTAGGGTTACATAAGCAGTACTGGGCCTGGGCCACCATGGGCCTCCCATATGTACCAACACTTTAACTAAACTCTCCCAGGTCTGGTGGAAATTTATGTACCAAAGTCTAATTACATGTTTATAGCTTTAGTGACGTAGGAAGAAGCACACTGACCTCTCTGTTGTGTTTCAGTTTGGGAGACACACCGGGAGATGAAACCGCTAATGAGCAAACTCGCAGAGGCTGGACGAGGACGTCGGCAACCACCTGACTCTTAAACTTGTGTACATATGCATCACCTTAAGCTAATTGCTGCCCATTTTTGCCCCATACCTGTGTACATTTACATAGAACATCACAGTAAAGAAATGTTTTTTTTACCGATTTTGGTTGACATGTGTTGTTCTTGTTGCCTGACAAAGTTCATTGTTTTGCTTAGAATTAACTGATTATCGAGGCGCCATGTAACCAAATGTTTTTTTTCTCTTTTTTTGCTGCTGGAAGCACAATTTTTGGGCTGACCTAGCAACAAATGGTGACGGCAGTGTGCTTGTCTGACTGTTGTTCGGGGTCCTGCTTCAGCGATGCCGTTGTAGTGAGTATGAGTGATGTAAATGCTCCTGCTGTTATTAATAAAGAAAGGCATTTTTTGTTTTGTTTTTTTAACTGCTTGTCTTTGGGTTGCTTTTGTTGTTGGTGCTGCATTGAGAGGATTAGGAATAACGCGTAGGCCAACTTCCGAGAAAATGAAATGTCATGCTTTGTGGACGGATCCTTCCTGCATAAATTGAAAAGTCGATTTGTTTTGTACCGAGCAAATCAAGTCATATACATCAATCTATTACAGGTTCTAGAATTTAAAAACTGCAACAACAAAAAAAGTTCTGTCCCGATGAAGCTTGATTAGACATTGCGTGGTAGCGAATGTGTGTAGATTGAGCACCATGGTTACCACTCCAAGCGCTGAGCCGAGAGAACAGTATACCATGACAAAGGACAGACCCAGTGCATAGAAGCTCCCACACAAGGTGGGGTCTGGGGAGGGATTATTGGAACCTAGTCTTACCCCTGCAAAGTGCAATGCAGAGAGGCTGGTTCGAACCCAGGACCTCTTGGCACAAGTGGGGAAGACTTCACCACTGCGCCAGGCCTGCCCTCTAACAGTATACCATGACACCGTCGCAAATTTTACGAAGACAAGATATCAACGTCATTAACATCTCATCGTGTCATAAGAAGACAAGATATCGACGTTAACATCTTGTCGTGTCATAAAAATACAGCACGATAACTAAATTGGAAATATTTGCTATGAACTATGCCAAATATCTACTACTTCCCTTCTCTATCTACTTTATCTATCTATATATACTATTTAAAAAAAGAGTAGCGTTCCTTTTTCTGTCAGCATAACGCTTCGTCTACCGGTTCTCTCCCTTCCCACCATGTCTCTCGATCGATTTTTTTTGTTTTTTGTCCCATCACATCCTTTGTCCGCACCTTACCCAGTATGCTAATCAATCATCTTAATTTACTTATCTTTGAGATCAATTGCATATTAATTTACTTACCAAACATTTTATCAAATTATAACACAGATGTCGGGGGCTCTGGGACCGGGGGTACCCAGGCCCGTCTGCCCGCGGCCCATCGCGTGCCATCGTCAAAGGCCCGGTACGGCCCAGCGCCACGTCTTCATGAGCAATACCTTCGTGAGGGCCCTCGTCTCCTGAGGTGGCCTCACGAGGGCGGATACTCCTAGGCTCGCCACCCAGCCTCATGAGGCGCGTGGTGACCGTGAGCCATGATGAGCGGAGCCAGGAGGGCGCCAGCGGGCGCAGGCAAGGACACTTTTCTCTTTGGTGCTAAGGAGGCAAGGACGTACACGGGTTCCCGAGGAATCCCCCAAAGGTTGCCATTCTGGTGCAACGAGACCAAGACCACGGGCACGTCAGGACGGAGGTCATCACCGAGCCCACCCGCGCGTCACGGCCAGAAGCTTTGCAGGCGAAAACCACCTTTTAGTCAAGATAAGGGGTACTACTTTCCCCCTTCAAAATTGGCCGCTGTGGTATCCCTTCCCGCCTAGAGCCTTGGGGGAAGAGGATCGGGCCAGTATAAGTATAGGCCAGCCTCCACCGTAGAGAGGGAGGGAGAGAGAAGTGAGATCGGTAGAGACCACCGAATCCATTCACCCCCCGAGCCCTCGTGAGGCAGCTCACCCCTTGTACTAGTTCGTACTCATCCTCCTCGCGAGGCAATCCACCACAAAGTAGGAATAGGTTCTTACACCGCAAGGTGCCCCGAACCTGGGTAAATCATCGTGTTCCTTTCTTCTTCCGCTCGCTCAAGCACGACGGAGCATCGCCGTGGGGGAGTGAGCAGCAAGCCATAGCCTAGCGGAGTCCTTCGCGCACGCCCAGAGTTCGCCCGTAGTATGGGTAAGTAAATCACAAACTAACATATTAGGATATTTATATCAAACTAAAAGTGAACAATGATATTTTCCTTTTCCTGTTTGTCATTGTGTTCATCAGATTTCGGTTTCTTTTTTTGTGGGATCGAGTATTAACCCATGACTTAAGGTTTGAACATTTTCATCATCCTGGCAAAGCCAATTTGACTATCACCTAATGCAATCATTACTTCAAATGTAAGACCCAACATGCATATAAAAATTGGGTAGAAAGTACAATGTTGCATACTGTAGACATAATATGAAAGTACAATGTTTTATTATTTAGTAGTGAGTAGCCAATGGTTAATAAATTTGCACTTCTAGGTACATATAAATTTTATAGATGTAGTGAAAGCAGAGGCATTCACATAGTTGCAATATAGAGGCTAATTTTCATCACAAGAGTGCAAAAATGATATAGGAGCAAACATTTTTCAAACAAGTGTCTTATCACAATATGCTTTAAAACGTACTTCATTAAAATGTGTAGATCGAATGGATATGTAATATCATGTCACTAAAATTACACTTTTTTTATTTTCGGAGCACACGTGGTCATATCTTTGCACAACATGTCGTGTACTTTCTTGTGTGACCTTGTACTTGTTGTAGCACAAGATTCCATTAACTGTTTTTTTCCCACACTTTACACTGTGTATACAAAATCACTTTGCAAATATAGAGCATGGGTGCCATGTGTGGGCTCAAAAATCTTGACAAAATGTTAAAGCAACTCTTACGTAACCCCCATTTTCGCAAGCAAGAAGTGGCAGAGTTCGAGCACAGTTGCAGGAAGCAGCGACGATCACCGAAAATGGGGGAGAGTTGTGTTTCTCCCCATACATGGGGGTGAAATGAGGTGGGACGGGAAATATCAACGAAAAAGTTGGTTACATGAATGTAAGACAACAAAGGCTATAACTATGCCAAGGGGCCTCAGAGTGGTGGAAGAGCTGGGATGCAAGCATGTCATAATGGAGACAAATTCCCTAGAGATTATACAAGCATGCAATCGAGTAACCGAAGTGTGAAGTTCCTATACGACAATTCTTGCAGACTGTTTTCGGAGGGTTCATAGAAATCGGCTCAATGATTTTCACTCGCTGCCTTAGGGAAGCTAATCTGATGTCACATAATATTTTCAGATGTGTGCATGACTCAAAAGCAGGCCCGAGCCCATGGGTGTGCCCAAGGTTGTCAGAATCGTGATTTTGAATCGGATCGGAGCTCCAATGGTAGGATCGCAAATCGTAGAATCTTCACTATTAGGATCGTAGAAACGTAGATTCTATGAAGTAAAATCGTAGAATCATAGGGGTTAGTTTGGATCATAAAGTCGTAGAATCGTATAACAGAATCGCGATTCTGACAACCTTGGGTGTGCCACCTGTGCGCCCGCACAGGGCCTCCACTTTCCAGGGGCCCCGATTTTCGAAACTGCAGCCCACTGCACACGAGCGGGCCCAGTGGCCGGCTGGCAGCTTAATTCACTTTTGGGCTGTGCATGCAATGTGCGAGATGAAGCAGCCAGCAGGCCACCGATTCGATTCGACAGCCCATAGTCCCCTGTCAAACCGTTCGTTTCGAGGAGATCCAAACCTCCGGCGACCACGCTGCAGTGGCGGCTCGTGATCTTCTTTTCCTCTCTTCCTCCGCGACGCTGATCGAGTCATCAGTCAGGACGACACCACCAAAAACTTCTTCTTCCTCCTCGAACACGTGACGAAGGCATCCCAAAGATCACAATTTTTTTATTCTACTAGGTTTGTTCGTTTTTCTCCTTACTCTCCATCTGATTCCATAGTATTGCTCCCTTAGTTCTCCCCTAATCCTCATATTCAATACGTTTTAGAGAGAGTTCAAGAAGGTGGGCAGCGGAAAGGGATTGTTGGCAGCCACATCTTTTGGGGCTGTCCAACTCTCCAAAGGCAAGGTCCCGTGGGATTTGGATTCATGTTATTAAGGCATGGTTTTATTCTTGCAGCAACACCACAACAGGACATAGGCGACAGACCTAGTCTTGATCCTTCAGGTGCTTTTATTTCAACTTCATTTTATAAGTTGCGTATTTTCAGTGTCATGTTTCATACTAAGATACCATGTACAAAGTAATGTCTGGGTACAGAAAGAAAATGTACCAGCTGTTTGCTTCAATTCAACATTGTCATAATAAGATGATGAGTAGTTTCCATCCGGTTATTATATAGTATAACTTATGAGCAAAGATAATATTTATATGATATGTTCAATATTGTAGTTGTTACTGAAATATAAGCAAGCCTTCTAAAAATATATATGTGGAGAGGCCTCATTTTATCAAATTGACAGAGAGGCTCACACGTGTCAAGACTAGGCCTAGATATACTATTGCTAGTTTTATAAAGATAGGCCTCATTTTAAAGTTTGGCACAGGGTTCCTGATTTTGCCGGCTCAGCCCTGCTCAAAAGTAGTGGTGGGTGGAACATCAATTCTCCTAGCTTTGTTTTACCGGACATTTTGTTCGATACAACTGTCATTTGAGCATGAACAAAGTGCGCACAAGGCCATTCCCTAAAAAATGAGGAGTTGGTTAAAATAAGTGTATATTTTAGCTTTTTCTAGTCTAAGTGTATTTTTAGCTGCCCCCAGCCCGAAGTAGAGACGACAAGGAGATGTGGCAAACAGCTAGATTTTTTACACTTCGACAAAGAGAGGAAGACGGGACCAATGCATTTTTTTTGCCTACTCTTTACACTGTTTATATTTTTAGCGGAACCCTCCTCGTACCGGATAGAATGGGCCTTCACAAAGCAGAAGGTGAAGCCCAAAGAGGCCCTAACCATCCAAACCCTCCCCCGAACCCTAGCCCACCAGTCTCTCCTATATAAGCTGAAGGTTCCTAACTTCACAATCTAACCTATCGGCTGACCAACTTCCTCCCCTTGCGCCGCCGTCCCCTCCCCCATGAGCAGTTGAGCACGATGCATCTCTTCTTGTAGCCCCTGAGCTACAAGTTCGCTTGTTTTTGCTCGTCGTTTTCGCTCTTGCCTTTTATTTTTGGCTCAATCTTGTTGGCGGCTGTGATGCGCAACGGTAAAGGGATTTTCTGAGGGACGGGAACTTAGTTTTCCTCCTCCTGATTGAGAGAAACCAATGGATCCTTCTGAGCCTGCCCAATACACCAATGTTTTACTGATTTTTTACTGTTTCTTTTCTGCTTTCGGTTCTCCCTGGGATGTTTTCTTGTATCTTGCTTCAAAGGCGATTATTCTTTGCTTTGGTTGAGGTGAGGATAAACCTGTACAGAAACTTGACTGTTGTGTTGACCAAAATACAGACTACAATTATCTGATCAACCGAAAAAAGTTATTGCTTCTGTCTGCATCTTCATTTCTGTTTTGAATCTGTGCCGTGCACAACAAGCCGATGCTCTGGATCGAGGGAGGAAGGAAGCATGGTAATGTGCACGGAGAGTACCGATACAGGTGGTCTGCATATGTCTGCTCGTCTTGACGCCTTCGGGCTTTGATCTCGCGGGCCTGGATTTGACCAACATTCATTTACTTGTTTGACTTCTTGAGAGGGAGACCTTGTTTGCTTGGTGCTCATGGGATTATGTCTTTGGGAACGATTGTGCTTGTTTGATGTTGAATCAAAGGCTGGCTTCGTCGCAATAGTAACAAACGAAGATTGTATTTATGTCCAACAGCAAACTTAAAACAGCAAGACAAAGTTTCTTGCAGCAAGCACTGCACTTTTTTTCATTACTGGCACCACGTTCATTTTTTGATTAAAATGAAACGAATTTTAAACACAAATAACTATCCCACGCCCAAATACAGAAAGCTAATGGCTCCCATAATAAATTGTTAACAAAATGAAGCAAACAATTTTGTTTCTGGAATACAGCTTCCCACCGATGGATTTGGGCTTGCCTTAAGGGCATGTACGAACGTGCCGGTTAAGCTGTCGTCAGAACTTACATTGGACCGTATCAAATATACAACCTTGACATCTCATGGTCACTTTGACATTCATTAATTATATCTCATAATTGAAATATTTAGTAATTGCAACGTAAATACAATCTTGTCACAATGGTCATATTGGTGAAATAATTAATGTCATCTTTGATTGCACCATGTTATACATAGCTTGATTACATCTATTCAAAACACTCTACTCTTAGTATTGTTTCTAGGAGGTGCAAGCTATAAAATATTTTTTTACAGCTTATCAGACATTTGCTAAATTCGTAACTCAAATATACTTTTCAACAATCCAATTGTAGAAACATAGTTTTCTTATTGCAATAATTTCTACTTTGTTCTTAGAATTTTTTGAAACATTTCAAAAGATCTAGATTTATGTTTCAATTAGTAAATATAAATACCTACTTCGGTCATCCTTGAAGATAGATAAATCCTTTGGTTTTGTTCTTTAAGTTCTTACCATCAACTCATGACTGGAGTTCTTACGGATCTTACAAATTTTAGTCTCAAACATAGTTGAATGCTTCACTAGAACTTGCAAGCAAATCACTTCTTTAGATAATATATATCTTTTAACCTTTGTTTGTTTTTGAAAACAATTTTTAGTTGCAAAAATATCACATAACTATTCCAAACATTTTGAACAGCCTTTTGGATTGAAAGACGCAAGTATCATCATCCATAGCATTAGCAGGAGAACATTGGAAGTATGCAGTAAGGAAAAATCCTTCTTGACACTCTTAAAGGACAATCCTCTCAATCATAAAAGATTCAACCAGATAAATAACAATCAATCAATTTCAACAACAAAGGTGGAATTGTGAGCCATAATTTTATAATTATATTGCAAACTACACATAGATATTGTTCATAATTAATTTGCACTAGTGATTAAACCTAATTAATACATAATTATGCTCCCACTCAAATCAATATATCTCATAACTGATAGTGAGTGATTGAAGATCTAAATCTAGTTCGTAGCCATTGATGACGAGAATTTTGACCAATGGGCAAACTTTTGCCGATCATATCTCAATATCAATCTTGTTCATCTTTTGATGCTTGATTTTCCGAGCTCAGAATGATTCTGTCAAAACTTCAAGATAATTGAGTACTATTTGCATGCATTGTCTGACCATCTTCGTCCTACACATCTCATCTCGTTTGTACTCATGTGGGATGTACTCTGAGATGCTAGAATGTCGTAGATGGTTGCAACAACGGGAAGAGCACTTTTAATTTTTATTTTAGTTGTGAGAGATTACCCTAATAATTGATTACTGCGCAATCAAAGGGTGCGAACAAAAAAGGAATAAACATCTCAGGCAATTCATAAAAGTATGATATGGTATAGCCCTAGGCGCCGGGAATCCTTCATGCCCATCTTCAATCTTCAGTTGAAGCGTCGTGACGGCCAATATTTTGTTGTCGTGGCAACTGTTTTAAAAATGCTGCTGTGGCGGCAATTTCAGAAAACGTTGCCGTGGCGACCATTTCAGAAAACGCTGTCATGGTACCAAATTTAACAATTTTACCGTGGCATGGAATTATAGCTCCTCGTCCCTCCCCTTAGTACACCTTCTCCACTTCGGGGTCCTCCGTGTACGCTTGCCATCGTCGCCTGTAACTTGTAGGGTATCTCTATGATATTTACATTAACGTGGCAATTTCGTTGCTCCAACCATTAGTTATGTGGTTAACCAGTTTTAACAATAATATTAGCTACCTACGTCCACAACATAAGACGATAATTCTTGATGCTAGATTAAGTTTCGGGGTGAGTGAAAGAAGAGACTTAATTAAAATCTCTAGTCCCATACTAAACTTCGTCTAATACGCATGACCCCTTAGAAGATCATCCATCTACGGCACTCTCTTGTGTACGCTGGTTCACTATTCTCGACTATGATGAAGCTCTAAACTGTTAGCAAAGAAGATCATCCATCTACGACACTCTCTTGTGTACGCTGGTTCACTATTCTCGACTATGATGAAGCTCTAAACTGTTAGCAAATCATCGACAACCAGAGTTGATCGATTGTTAGAACCTTGTAGCAAAGCTACATCATACTATCGATGAACTGAACCGAAGCAACACTCGAGGGAAGCATGGCAAGGACATCAAACTCTCACATCCACATGTGATCTAGATTGCAACCTGCATCTACTGAGCATCTCCAACAGGCGCCGGTCGCGCCGCGCGCAAAAAACAGATATGCCACGCGCGCATCGCCTGGTTTGGCGCGGCGCGCAGCGCTGGCTCCAGCAGCCGCGCTAAAATGCAGCGCGCGTGCGCCGCTCCAGCAGCGCGCAAAAATGCAGCGCGCGCGACTCGCCGGTGCATTGCATATGGCATTTTTAACATAAAATGATAAACATTTTCAACACAATAAAAATTGCACACAAACAAGTTGATGAAGTTCATGCCCACAAGTTTAAAATCATGCCCACAAGTTCATCCAACCAAGTTTAAAATGCAAATCAAGTTCAATACACAAATGAAAGACACATCATTCCTTGTCCTCGTCCTCGTCTTCGTCCTCGTCCTCATCTTCGGAAGACGATGCTTCCGCCTCCGAAGAGGAATCTTCCTCCCTCTCCTCATCGCGCACCGCATCACGTGAAGCTCCGACGGTGTTGGCAAGATCTTCAACGACATCTTCATGGGAATGTGTGCGAGGAGGCACATCAAAAGACATTTCGCCCATGGCGGCCGAAGGTGCACCCATGCCTCCCATGAGAGAAGCAAAACTCATGCCTCCCATGGTGGCCATAGCGTTGGGGGGTGCTCCAAAGCCAGTCATGCCTCCCATTGCACCTAAACCGCCCACGGTACCTCCGAAGCCACCCATGCCACCCATGGCGCCGAGGCCACCGCCACCCATGGCGCCGAGGCCACCGCCACCCATTGCGCCGAGGCCACCGCCACCCATTGCATGAACCATGGCTCTTTTTTGGATCAAGACTTCTTCTTGGACAAGATTGACATACTCCTTTTGCGCCGCATTGAGGTTAGTTGTGTCCAAGAAGAACAAGTGCTTCTCCCATTCCAACAATCTAGTTCGCTCCTCATTGCTCACCTTCCTCTCCTCCAAAGCCACCTTCCTCTCCTCGGCCACCACCCTCCTCTCCTCGGCCGCCAACCTCCTCTCCTCGGCCACGGCATCTTGGGTCCTTGCCATTTTCCTCGCCTCATTGGCTTCTTTTCTTGCCTTCACAATAGCTTCCATAGCATTTTTGAGCTCATCATCTCCTTTCCTCTTCTTCTTTTCGGTTTTGTCTTTCTTGCACCCATCCGGTCGCTTTGGCTTCGAGTATGAAACCGAGTTGGGTGTGGGGCTTCTCTTGCCGTCATCACTTGATGCATCATCCTCATCATCATCATCATCCAACTTAATTGTTCGCTTCCGTTTGTCGCTCAAATGCAAATCATCCAAATCTTCACGCTTCTTCCATTTCTCATCATCCTTCAACACTTCATAGCAATGAGGCAAAGTAAATACCCTTCTTTCTTGATCTTCCCCTTCTTGGTTTTCCTCTCCTCTTCTTTGAACAAGTTTTGCGCAATGTTGTACTACATGAAAACAAAGCAAGTTAGCACCAACAACAAGCAAAACAAAGCAAGTTAGCACCAACATGTAAGATGAATGGCACTTACTCTATCGTCCTCATTTGTGCCACTTGGGTTCAACTTGTCAACCTCCTTTTGACAGGCCGCCCACCTTTGACAATCCGAGTTGATTATCGACCACCGGGACCTAAGTGATCGGTTGGAGCGGTCAATTCCACTCATGTTGCGAGCATCAAAGTGTTCCTTCATCGGTTCCAATAAGCATCTCTACTTTGATCACCTCCAACGGATGGATCCCTCGACACTTGCAACCAAGTATTGCATAGTAAGATGTCATCGGCGTTGGTGTAATTGCCCGCTCTTCCTTTCGGTGCGTCAACAATGCCCTCACCCTCCTCGTCCACCTCGAACTCATGGTCTTCAAAATGCATGTCATTGGTTTGAGACCAATGCGAATTGTTGGAGCCAACACCCATCGTTGACATGTATGCATCATCATTGAGACTACAATTTTTTTGCACAATGCAAATAAGCTATCTATATGTGACGAATGCATTCAAAAATAACAAAAAAATGAAAAGTTAGATTTTTTTTACCTTGGAGGCATTTCATCGAACATGTTGTGCGCGTCGGCCGCCGGCTCAACGAGTGAGCTTGCCGGCGCTTCGGCAGCCGCCGCGCCTGTCGCACGCCCCGCAAGCTTCTTCTTCCTCGGCTTGGAGGTGCGGAGCCGTCCGCCACCTTGTTTTTCTTCGCCGATGTCTTGCCCTTTGGCCGCGCCGCATTAGGGAGCTTTGAGGAGGAGGGGGCGGCGGCTCGGGCCGGCGCCGGCGCGACGCCACCCGCCGCCGAGGTCATCCGCGGCGACATGAAGAGGCCACGCGCGAGGCCGCTGGTCGGAGGAGCTCCGGCAGAGGCGAGGCCAACGCCACCCGGGCTAGGGTTTGTGGCGGCGGCGACGGGGGCGGGGGGGTCGCGGCTATAGGACGGGGTGAGCGGGGTGCCAGCGCATGCGTCCATGGGTGCGGGTTGCCGGCGCCGGCGCGCGCGGGGCTTTGGAGGGGGAGAAGAAGAGCGCAGCGCGAGTGTCGAGTGTGCCGCGCGCAGAAGCGGGCGCCGCAAATACACCGCGCGAGGTACTGCTTCCTGCCGCGCGCCCAACTGGTTATACCGCGCGCGCGGTTATTGCGCGCCCGCTGGAGCCATCCGCCAGGTTGCGCGCGCGCTAAAGTGGGTCTATTTACGGCGCGGCGCCTGTTTAGCGCGCCTGTTGGAGATGCTCTCATATAACTAGTCATGATGCCATTGTTGGGAAACATAGTAAGAAAGCAAAATAAAATCACGCCTATGCACACCTGATACGTCTCCAATGTATCTATAATTTATGAAGTATTCATGCCATGTTTACAATAGTTTCATATGGTTTTGTTGCACTTTTATATTATTTTTATGGACTGACTTGCCTAGTGCTAGTTCCTGGTTTTTTTGCATGTTTATTGTTTCACATAAAATCCATACCGAACGAAGTCCAAACACGATAAAAATTTACAAGATTTTTTATGGAATATATGTGTTTTTTGGGAGGAAGAATCAACGCAAGGCGGAGCTCGAGGGCCCCACAAGGCAATAGGGCGTGATCTACCTCCTAGCTGCGCTGGGATGCCTTGTGGGCACCTTGTAAGTCGGTTGGAGTCCTTAATTTGCCGCAAGAAAGATAATTTCTGGATAAAAACCCACTCAAAATTTCAGCCTAATAAGAGTTACAGATCTCCGGGAATATAAGAAATAGTTTTCGCTAGAAAACAACAACGAATAGAGAGATTAAATTTAGGGGAGAGGTCCCTCTCCCCCCGGAGGGCCAAGGAAGAATAAGAAGGAGGGGCCCCCTTCTCCCTCTCCTCCAGTGGCACGGGGATGCTGCATGTCGTGGAATTATCATGGCAGATGTCCTAGTAGAAGGACTTAGTCGTGGAGCCATTGCAACAGGGTTAGCTTAAAGGGGTTAAATGAGACAAAGGACACAAGGAGTTTATACTGGTTCGGCCCCTTGCAGTGAAGGTAAAGGCCTAATCCGGTTTGAGGTGGTATTGCTTATGTCTCGATTACCAGGGAGCGAATACGCTTGACCTAGCTTATGATCTGTTGTTTCTTGCCCTAAGCTACCGCCTGAAGGAAATATGCCCTAGAGGCAATAATACAGTTATTATTTATTTCCTTATTTCATGATAAATGTTTATTATTCATGCTAGAATTGTATTAACCGGAAACATAATACATGTGTGAATACATAGACAAACAAAGTGTCACTAGTATGCCTCTACTTGACTAGCTCGTTAATCAAAGATGGTTATGTTTCCTAACCATAGACATGTGTTGTCATTTGATTAATGGGATCACATCATTAGGAGAATGATGTGATTGACTTGACCCATTCCGTTAGCTTAGCACTCGATCGTTTAGTATGTTGCTATTGCTTTCTTCATGACTTATACATGTTCCTATGACTATGAGATTATGCAACTCCCGTTTGCCGGAGGAACACTTTGTGTGCTACCAAACGTCACAACGTAACTGGGTGATTATAAAGGAGCTCTACAGGTGTCTCCAAAGGTACATGTTGGGTTGGCATATTTCGAGATTAGGATTTGTCACTCCGATTGTCGGAGAGGCATCTCTGGGCCCTCTCGGTAATGCACATCACATAAGCCTTGCAAGCATTGCAACTAATGAGTTAGTTGCGAGATGATGTATTAAGGAACGAGTAAAGAGACCTGCCGATAACGAGATTGAACTAGGTATTGAGATACCGACGATCGAATCTCGGGCAAGTAACATACCTATGACAAAGGGAACAACGTATGTTGTTATGCGGTCTAACCGATAAAGATCTTCGTAGAATATGTGGGAGCCAATATGAGCATCCAGGTTCCGCTATTGGTTATTGACTGGAGACGTGTCTCGGTCATGTCTACATTGTTCTCGAACCCGTAGGGTCCGCACGCTTAAGGTTTCGATGATAGTTATATTATGAGTTTATGAGTTTTGATGTACCAAAGTTAGTTCGGAGTCTCGGGTATGATCACGAACATAACGAGGAGTCTCGAAATGGTCGAGACATAAAGATTGATATATTGGACGACTATATTCGGACACCGGAAGTGTTCTGGAGAAGTTTCGGATAAAACCGGAGTACCGGGGGGTTACCGAAACCCCCCGGGGGGTTAATGGGCCTCATGGGCCTAAAGTGGAGAAGAGGAAAGGCAGCCAGGGCAGGCCACGCGCCCCCTCTCCCCCTAGTCCGAATTGGACAAGGAGGAAGGGGCGGCGCCCCCCCTTTCCTTCCTCTCCTCTCTCCCTTCCTTCCCCCTCTCCTACTTGGACAAGGAAAGGGAGGGGAGTCCTACTCCCGGTAGGAGTAGGACTCCTCCTGCGCGCCTCCTACTAGGGCCGGCCGCACCCCCCTTGGCTCCTTTATATACGGAGGCAGGGGGCACCCCTAGACACACAAGTTGATCTTCGTGATCGTTCTCTTAGCCGTGTGCGGTGCCCCCCTCCACCATACTCCTCGATAATATTGTAGCAGTGCTTAGGCGAAGCCCTGCGACGGTAGAACATCAAGATCGTCACCACGCCGTTGTGCTGGCGGAACTCTTCCCCGACACTTTGCTGGATCGGAGTCCGGGGATCATCATCGAGCTGAACGTGTGCTAGAACTCGGAGGTGCCGTAGTTTCAGTGTTTGATCGGTCGGATCATGAAGAAGTACGACTACATCAACCGCGTTGATATAACGCTTCCCCTTTCGGTCTACGAGGGTACGTGGACAACACTCTCCCCTCTCGTTGCTATGCATCACCATGATCTTGCGTGTGCGTAGGAAAATTTTGAAATTACTACATTCTCCAACAGTGGTATCAGAGCCTAGGTTTTATGTGTTGATGTTATATGCACGAGTAGAACACAAGTGAGTTGTGGGCGATATAAGTCATACTGCTTACCAGCATGTCATACTTTGGTTCGGCGGTATTGTTGGATGAAGCGGCCTGGACCGACATTACGCGTACGCTTACGCGAGACTGGTTCTACCGACATGCTTTGCACACAGGTGGCTGGCGGGTGTCAGTTTCTCCAACTTTAGTTGAACCCCGGTCCTTGCGAAGGTTAAAACAGCACCAACTTGACAAACTATCGTTGTGGTTTTGATGCGTAGGTAAGAACGGTTCTTGCTAAGCCCAGTAGCAGCCACGTAAAACTTGCAACAACAAAGTAGAGGACGTCTAACTTGTTTTTGCAGGGCGTGTTGTGATGTGATATGGTCAAGACATGATGAGATATAAGTTGTTGTATGAGATGATCATGTTTTGTTGAAGTTATCGGCAACTGGCAAAATTCTTATGGTTGTCTCTCTATTGCATAAGATGCAAGTGCCCAATAATTGCTTTACTTTATCGCTATGCGATAGCAATAGTTGCAAGAGCAATTGTTGGCGAGACAACCATGTGACGACACATTGATATAGATCAAGATGATGGAGATCATGGTGTCATGTCGGTGACGATATAGTTCATGACAGTACTTTGGAGATGGAGATCAAAGGCGCAAGATGATGATGGTCATATCATGTCACATACTTTGATTGCATATGATGTTTATCTTTTTACATCTTATCTTGCTTTGATTGACGGTAGCATTATAAGATGATCTCTCACTAAATTTCAAGATAAAAGTGTCCTCCCTGAGTATGCACCGTTGCCAAAGTTCGTCGTGCCCAGACACCACGTGATGATCGGGTGTGATAAGCTCTACGTCCATCTACAACGGGTGCAAGCCAGTTTTGCACACACGGAATACTCAGGTTAAACTTGACGAGCCTAGCGTATGCAGATATGGCCTCGGAACACGGAGACCAAAAGGTCAAGCGTGAATCATATAGTAGATATGATCAACATAGTGATGTTCACCATTGAAACTACTCCATCTCACGTGATGATCGAACATGGTTTAGTTGATTTGGATCACGTGATCACTTAGAGGATTAGAGGGATGTCTATCTAAGTGAGAGTTCTTAAGTAATACGATTAATTGAACTTTAATTTATCATGAACTTAGTCCTGGTAGTATTAGCATATCTATGTTGTAGATCAATAGCTCGCGTTATTGCTTTCATATGTTTATTTTGATATGTTCCTAGAGAAAATTGTGTTGAAAGATGTTAGTAGCAATGATGCGGATTGGATCCGTGATCTGGGGTTTATCCTCATTGTTGTACAGAAGAATTATGTCCTTGATGCACCGCTAGGTGACAGACCTATTGCAGGAGAAGATGCAGACGTTATGAACGTTTGGCTAGCTCAATATGATGACTACTTGATAGTTTAGTGCACCATGCTTAACACCTTAGAATCGGGACTTCAAAGACGTTTTGAACGTCATGGACCATATGAGATGTTCCAGGAGTTGAAGTTAATATTTCAAGCAAATACCCGAGTTGAGAGATATGAAGTTTCCAACAATTTCTATAGCTAAAAGATGGAGGAGAATCGCTCAACTAGTGAGCATGTGCTCAGATTGTCTGGGTACTACAATCGCTTGAATCAAGTGGGAGTTAATCTTCCAGATAAGATAGTGATTGACAGAATTCTCTAGTCACCATCACCAAGTTAGTAGAACTTTGTGATGAACTATAGTATGCAAGGGATGACGAAAACGACTCCCGAGCTTTTCATGATGATGAAATCGATGAAGGTATAAATCAAGAAAGAGCATCAAGTGTTGATGGTTGACAAGACCACTAGTTTCAAGAAAAGGGCAAAGGGAAGAAGGGGAACTTCAAGAAGAACGACAAGCAAGTTGCTGCTCAAGTGAAGAAGCCCAAGTCTGGTCCTAAGCCTGAGACTAAATGCTTATACTGCAAAGGGACTGGTCACTGGAAGCGGAACTACCCCAAGTGATTGGCGGATAAGAAGGATGGCAAAGTGAACATAAGTATATTTGATATACATGTTATTGATGTGTACTTTACTAGTGTTTATAGCAACCCCTCAGTATTTGATACTAGTTCAGTTACTATGATTAGTAACTTGAATCGGGAGTTACAGAATGAACAAAGACTAGTTAAAGGGTGAGGTGACGATGTGTGTTGGAAGTAGTTCCAAGATTGATATGATCATCATCGCACACTCCCTATACTTTCGGGATTAGTGTTGAACCTAAATAAGTGTTATTTGGTGTTTGCATTGAGCATAAATATGATTTGATCATGTTTATTGCAATACGGTTATTCATTTAAGTAAGAGAATAAATTGTTGTTCTGTTTACATGAATAAAACCTTATATGGTTACACACCCAATGAAAATGGTTCGTTGGATCTCGATCGTAGTGATACACATATTCATAATATTGAAACCAAAAGATGCAAAGTTAATAATGATAGTGCAACTTATTTGTGGCACTGCTGTTTAGGTCATATTGGTGTAAAACGCATGAAGAAACTCCATGCTGATGGACTTTTGGAATCACTTGATGCTTGCGAACCATGCCTCATGGGCAAGATGACTAAGACTCTGTTCTCTGGAACAATGGAGCGAGCAACTGACTTATTGGAAATAATACATACTGATGTATGCGGTCCGATGAGTGTTAAGGCTCACGGCAAGTATCGTTATTTTTTGATCTTCACAGATGATTTGAGCCGATATGAGTATATCTACTTAATGAAACACAAGTCTGAAATATTTGAAAAGTTCAAAGAATTTCAGAGTGAAGTGGAGAATCATCGTAACAAGAAAATAAAAGTTTCTACGATATGATCGCAGAGGTAAAAATATTTGAGTTACAAGTTTGGCCTTCAGTTAAAACAATGTGAAATAGTTTCACTACTCACGCCACCTGGAACACCACAGTATAATGGTGTGTCCAAACGTCAAAACCGTGCTTTATTAGATATGGTGCGATCTATGATGTCTCTTACCGATTACCACTATCGTTTTGGGGTTATGCATTAGAGACATCTACATTCACGTTAAATAGGGCACCATCTAAATCCGTTGAGACGACACCGTATGAAATGTGGTTTGGCGAGAAACCTAAGCTGTCGTTTCTTAAAGTTTGGGACTGTGATGCTTATGTGAAAAAGTTTCAACTTGATAAGGTCGAACCCAAATCGAAGAAATGTGTCTTCATAGGATACCCAAAAGAGACTGTTGGGTACACCTTCTATCAAAGATCCAAAGGCAAGACATTTGTCGCTAAGAATGGATCCTTTCTGGAGAAGGAGTTTCTCTCGAAAGAAGTGAGTGGGAGGAAAGTAGAACTTGATGAGGTAACTGTACCTGTTCCCTTATTGGAAAGTAGTACATCGCAGAAACAGGTTTCTGTGACACCTACACCAATTAGTGAGGAAGCTAATGATAATGATCATGAAACTTTAGAACAAGTTACTACTGAACCTCATAGATCAACCAGAGTAAGATCCGCACCAGAGTGGTACGGTAATCCTGTTCTGGAAGTCATGCTACTAGATCATGATGAACCTGCGAACTATGAAGAAGCGATGGTGAGCCCAGATTCCGCAAAATGGCTCGAAGCCATGAAATCTGAGATGGGATCCATGTATGAAAACAAAGTATGGACTTTGGTTGACTTGCCCAATGATCGGCAAGCAATTGAGAATAAATGGATCTTCAAGAAGAAGACTGACGCTGACGGTAATGTTACTGTCTACAAAGCTCGACTTGTCGCAAAAGGTTTTCGACAAGTTCAAGGGATTGACTACGATGAGACCTTCTCACCCGTAGCGATGCTTAAGTCTGTCCGAATCATGTTAGCAATTGCCGCATTTTATGAAATCTGGCAAATGGATAAACAAAACTGCATTCCTTAATGGATTTATTAAAGAAGAGTTGTATATGATACAACCAGAAGGTTTTGTCAATCCTAAAGGTGCTAACAAAATGTGCAAGCTCCAGCGATCCATCTATGGACTGGTGCAAGCATCTCGGAGTTGGAATATGCGCTTTGATGAGATGATCAAAGCATATAGTTTTATACAGACTTGCGGTGAAGCCTGTATTTACAAGAAAGTGAGTGGGAGCACTACAACATTTCTGATAAGTATATGTGAATGACATATTGTTGATCAAAAATAATGTAGAATTATTCTGCAAAGCATAAAGGAGTGTTTTGAAAGGAGTTTTTCAAAGAAAGACCTCGGTGAAGCTGCTTACATATTGAGCATCAAGATCTATAGAGATAGATCAAGGTGCTTGATAAGTTTTTCAATGAGTACATACCTTGACAATATTTTGAAGTAGTTCAAAATGGAACAGTCAAAGAAAGAGTTCTTGCCTGTGTTACAAGGTGTGAAGTTGAGTAAGACTCAAAGCCCGACCACGGCAGAAGATAGAAAGAGAATGAAAGTCATTTCCTATGCCTCAGCCTTAGGTTCTATAAAGTATGCCATGCTATGTACCAGATCTATTGTATACCCTACACTATTTTTTGGCAAGGGAGTACAATAGTGATCTAGGAGTAGATCACTATACATCGGTCAAAATTATCCTTAGTGGAATAAGGATATGTTTCTCGATTATGGAGGTGACAAAAGGTTCGTCGTAAAAGGATTACGTCGATACAAGTTTTTGGCACTGATGCGGATGACTCTAAGTCTTCATCTGGATACATATTGAAAGTGGGAGCAATTAGCTAAAGTAGCTCTGTGCAGAGCATTGTAGACATAGAAATTTGCAAAATACATACGGATCTGAATTTTGGCAGACTCGTTGACTAAGCATCTCTCACAAGCAAAACATGATCACACCTTAGTACTCTTTGGGTGTTAATCACATATAGATGTGAACTAGATTACTGACTCTAGTAAACCCTTTGAGTGTTGGTCACATGACGATGTGAACTATGGGTGTTAATCACATGGTGATGTGAACTATTAATGTTAAATCACATGGCGGTGTGATCTAGATTATTGACTCTAGTGCAAGTGGGAGACTGAAGGAAATATGCCCTAGAGGCAATAATAAAGTTATTATTTATTTCCTTATTTCATGATAAATGTTTATTATTCATGCTAGAATTGTATTAACCGGAAACATAATACATGTGTGAATACATAGGCAAACAAAGTGTCACTAGTATGCCTCTACTTGACTAGCTCGTTAATCAAAGATGGTTATGTTTCCTAACCATAGACAGGTGTTGTCATTTGATTAACGGGATCACATCATTAGGAGAATGATGTGATTGACTTGACCCATTCCGTTAGCTTAGCACTCGATCGTTTAGTATGTTGCTATTGCTTTCTTCATGACTTATACATGTTCCTATGACTATGAGATTATGCAACTCCTGTTTGCCGGAGGAACACTTTGTGTGCTACCAAACGTCACAACGTAACTGGGTGATTATAAAGGAGCTCTACAGGTGTCTCCAAAGGTACATGTTGGGTTGGCGTATTTCGAGATTAGGATTTTTCACTCCGATTGTTGGAGAGGTATCTCTGGGCCCTCTCGGTAATGCACATCACATAAGCCTTGCAAACATTGCAACTAATGAGTTAGTTGCGAGATGATGTATTAAGGAATGAGTAAAGAGACTTGCCGGTAACGAGATTGAACTAGGTATTGAGATACCGACGATCGAATCTCGGTCAAGTAACATATCGATGACAAAGGGAACAACGTATGTTGTTATGCGGTCTGACCGATAAAGATCTTCGTAGAATATGTGGGAGCCAATATTAGCATCCAGGTTCCGCTATTGGTTATTGACCGGAGACGTGTCTCGGTCATGTCTACATTGTTCTCGAACCCGTAGGGTCCGCATGCTTAAGGTTTCGATGACAGTTATATTATGAGTTTATGAGTTTTGATGTACCGAAGTTAGTTCGGAGTCTCAGATATGATCACGGACATAACGAGGAGTCTCGAAATGGTCGAGACATAAAGATTGATATATTGGACGGCTATATTCGGACACCGGAAGTGTTCCGAGGAAGTTTCCGATAAAACCGGAGTACCGGGGGGTTACCGGAACCCCCCGGGGGGGTTAATGGGCCTCATGGGCCTAAAGTGGAGAAGAGCAGCCAGGGCAGGCCGCACGCCCCCTCTCCCCCTAGTCCGAATTGGACAAGGAGGGAGGGGCGGCGCCCCCCTTTCCTTCCTCTCCTCTCTCCCTTCCCCCCCCCCTCTCCTACTTGGACAAGGAAAGGGAGGGGGGTCCTACTCCCGGTAGGAGTAGGACTCCTCCTGCGCGCCTCCTACTAGGGCCGGCCGCACCCCCCTTGGCTCCTTTATATACTGAGGCAGGGGGCACCCCTAGACACACAAGTTGATCTTCATGATCGTTCTCTTAGCCGTGTGCGATGCCCCCCTCCACCATACTCCTTGATAATATTGTAGCGGTGCTTAGGCAAAGCCCTGCGACGGTAGAACATCAAGATCGTCACCACGTCGTCGTGCTGACGGAACTCTTCCCCGACACTTTGCTGGATCGGAGTCCGGGGATCGTCATCGAGCTGAACGTGTGCTAGAAATCGGAGGTGCCGTAGTTTCGGTGCTTGATCGATCGGATCGTGAAGAAGTACGACTACATCAACCGCGTTTATATAACGCTTCCGCTTTCGGTCTACGAGGGTACGTGGACAACACTCTCCCCTCTTGTTGCTATGCATCACCATGATCTTGCGTGTGCGTAGGAAAATTTTGAAATTACTACGTTCCCCAACACCGCTAGGTCGTCCCTTTTATATACATAGGTCGACGCCCAACGGCTTACAGAGTCACGGCCGGATCATAAACAACGTGTCCGGTCGGGGACATCTCCTCCGTCACCATCATCACCAACTTTTTCTTCGTTCTCGTAGTGATGTGTGAGTAGTTCACCCCCGAGGCTAAGGGTATGTACTGGTAGCTATGTGTTTGATCTCTCTATCTCTCTTTTGTGTTCTTGATTTGACACGATCTTGATGTATCATAAGCTATGTTAATATAGTTGGATCATATGGTGTTCTTCCCTCTCTATCTTGTTGTGATGAATTGAGTCTTTCCCTTCAAGGTTTCGTTATTATTAAATTGAATATTGGATTTGAGATCACCTTTTCTATGTCTTGCATGCGGATACCCATGGTGACAATGGGGTATTCAATTGAGTCACTTGCAGATTCCCGTGGTGACATTGGGGTAATCTAGGCATAGGGGTTGATACACATTTTCGTCCTACTTTCTCCGATAGAAACTTTGAGGTACTCTTTGAAGTTCTTTGTGTTAGATTGAATATTATGAATTTGAAATTATTTGGTGTTATTGTAGTATGAACTCTAGGCTGTTTGTGACACTTATAGGTATGGCTCAATAGATTGATCGGAAAGATAACTTTGAGGTGGTTCGTTGATACGTCTCCAATGTATCTATAATTTATGAAGTATTCATGCTGTTATATCATCATTCTTGGATGTTTTACAATCATTTTATAGAAACTTTATACCATTTTTGGGACTGACCTATTGACCTAGTGCCCAGTGCGAAACACCGCGAAACAGAGTCCAAACACCAAACTTTTTGGAGATTTTTTATGGACCAGAACACCCAGGATGGGTCAAAGAAGCACCTGGGGGAGTGCGTCAAGGGGGGCACAACCCACCAGGGCGCGCCTGGGGGCCCAGTCGCGACCAGGTGGGTTGTGCCCACCTCTGTGGCCTCACGCACCCCCTCTTTACCCTATAAATTCCCAAAAATTCCAGAAACCCTCGGGGTTACACTAGATCAGAAGTTTCGCCGCCGCAAGGCTCTGTAGCCACCAAAAACCAATCTAGACCCCATTCCGGCACCCTGACGGAGGGGGAATCATCACTGGTGGCCATCTTCATCATCCCGGTGGCCACCACGATGAGGAGGGAGTAGTTCACCCTCGGGGCTGAGGGTTTGTACACGTAGCTATGTGTTTAATCTCTCTCTCTCTCTCTCTCTCTCTCTCTCTCTTGTTCTTGAGATGTCACGATCTTGATGTATCGCGGGCTTTGTTAATATAGTCGGATTATATGGTGTTTTCCCCTTTATCTTGTTGTGATGAATTGAGTTTTTTCCTTTGAGATTTCGTTGTTAACGGATTGAATACTTCTATGGATTTGAGAACACTTGATATATGTCTTGCAATTGAATACTCGTGGTGACAATGGGGTATTGTATTGATTCACTTGATATATGTTTTGGCACTCAACTCACGGATTCCCGAGGTGACATTGGGGTAATCTATGCATAGGGGTTGATGCACGTTCTTGTCTTTGTTTCTCCGATAGAAATCTTGGGGCACTCTTTGAAGTTATTTGTGTTGGATTGAATATTATGAATCTGAATTTGCTTTGGTGTTATTTTAGTACGAACTCTTAGTTAGATCGATCGGAAAGAATAGCTTCGTGTTATTTTAGTACGAACTCTAGGATAGATTGATCGGAAAGAATAGCTTTGAGGTGGTTTCCTACCCTACAAACAATTTATTCTTATGTTCTCCGCTAGATAGGAACTTTGGAGTGATTCTTCATCGCATTTTGAGGGGGTGGTTATATGATCCAATTATATTAGCACTGTTGAGAGATTGCACTAGTGAAAGTACGGACTCTAGGCCTCATTTTCAAGCATTGCAATACCGTTTTTGTGCCTGTTTACTATTTTCTACCTTGATGTTTTTATTTATTCAGATTATAAAAATATATTTCTACCATCCATATTACACTTTTATCACCATCTCTTCGTCGAACTAGTGCACCTATACAATTTGCCATTGTATTGGGTGTGTTGGGGACACAAGAGATTTCTTGTATTTGGTTGCAGGGTTGTTTGAGAGAGACCTTCTTCACCCTACACCTCTCACGGATTGATAAACCTTAGGTCATCCACTTGAGGGAAAATTGCTACTGTCCTACAAAACTCTATGCTTGGAGGCCCAACACGTGTCTACAAGAATAAAGTTGCCTAGTAGACATCATGCTCTTTTCTGGCGCCGTTGCCGGGGAGGTGAGTGCATAAAGGTATATCTTTAGATCTTGCAATTGAATCTTTTAGTTTCTTGTTTATCACTAGTTTGGTCTATAAAATAAAAGTACATAAAAATGGAATTGAGGTTGCATCATATTATTGATTACCTTTATAATATCTTCCTTGAAAATGATGATTCGGAAAATTGTGCTCAATTGATAGAAGAAGAATTCAATAGAATGTTTGGTATAAATGATGAGCATGATTGCAATGTTATTAGTATGAATTCTTTGAATATCCATGATGCTAATGATACGCAAAGCCATAAGCTTGGGGATGCTATGTTTGATGAAGATGATATTTTTAGTCCCCCAAGATTTGATGTGCAAATTTGTTATAATGATTGCATGCCTCCTATTTATGATGATTATAAAGAAAGCGGCTTTGGAGAGGTCATGACTTTATTTAGTGATGAATCCACTATTCCGGAAGAGGTTGCAATTGACTATGACAACAAAGTTGCTATTTATGATGATTATGGTGATGACATGTATGCTATAAAGAATAATGATAATCATCAAACTTGTCATCATGATTTTAATTTTCAATCACATGATAGTTATTTTTTGAGTTTTCTCCCATTACTATTGATGAGAATAAATTTGCTTATGTGGAGAGTAATAAAATTTCCATGCTTGTAGATCATGAAAATAATGCTTTATTTGATAGTTATATTGTTGAATTCATTCATGATGCTACTGAAAATTATTATGAGAGAGGAACATATGCTTGTAGGTATTGCAACAATATCAAGTTTCCTTTCTATGTGTTGAAAATCTTGAAGTCTTGCTTGCTTTGCCTTCCTATGGTAGTTGATTCTTGTTCCCATAAATTGTTTGCTCACAAAATCCCTATGCATAGGAAGTGGGTTAGCCTTAAATGTGTTTGTCATGTGCTTCATGATGCTCTCTTGTTATGTTTCAACTCTTATCTTTTATGCGAGCATCATTGAAATTATCATGCCTAGCTAAAAGGCATTAAAGAAAAGCGTTTGTTGGGAGACAACCCAACACTTTTACCTACTATTTTTGTGTGTTCACATGATTAGGATACTGTAGTAATCATTTTTATTGCTTTTGTTTCAATAAAGTGCCAAATAAGACATTTGGGATGGCTTACGGTGATAGTTGATTTGATCTTGCCAAAAAACAGAAACTTTTGCGCTTAGGAAACAATTCTCATTTTTAACAGAAGCGTGATAAAATGTTGATTATTTTCGCAGAATATTAATATACAAATCACCCAGGTTTTCCAACTTTTTCAGAATTTTTGGAGTAATAGAAGTATGGTTGGAGTACAGATTACTACAGACTGTTCTGTTTTGACAGATTCTGTTTTTAATGCATAGTTTGCTTGTTTTCTAGTTTCTATGGCTTATATTGGTCAATATAAATTATGGAAATTATATTCTACAGTAGGCATTGTGTGAGAAAAATTATGAATCTTATCTTTGACAATACCAAAGTGAAATGGTTTGCTCTTTATCGTACTAACCTATCTCACGAAGTTCCGTTAAGTTTTGTGTGATTGAAGTTTTCAAGTTTTGGGTGAGATGTCGATATGAGAAGCATAAGGGGTGACAAGGCCCTAAGATTGGGTATGCCCAAGGCATCCCAAGTTAATATCTAAGGAGGATCCATGCAACTAAGCTTGGGGATGCCCCAGAAGGCATCCCCTCTTTCGTCTCCAACATTATCGGTAACCTCACTCGGAGCTATGTTTTCATTCGTCACATGATATGTGTTTTGTTTATAATTGAAGGAAATATGCCCTAGAGGAAATAATAAAGTTGTTATTTATATTTCCTTATATCATGATAAATGTTTATTATTCATGCTAGAATTGTATTAACCGGAAACTTAGTACATGTGTGAATACATAGACAAACAGAGTGTCACTAGTTTGCCTCTACTTGACTAGCTCGTTGAATCAATGATGGTTATGTTTCCTAACCATAGACATGAGTTGTCATTTGATTAACGGGATCACATCATTAGATAAATATTTGATTGACTTGACCCATCTGTTAGCTTAGCACGATGATCGTTTAGTTTGTTGCTATTGCTTTCTCCATAACTATACATGTTCCTATGACTATGAGATCATGCAACCCCCAAATACCGGAGGAACACTTTCTGTGCTACCAAACGTCACAACGTAACTGGGTGATTATAAAGGTGCTCTATAGGTGTCTCTGATGGTGTTTGTTGAGTTGGCATGAATCAAGATTAGGATTTGTCACTCCGATTGTCGGAGAGGTATCTCTCGGCCCTCTCGATAATGTACATCACAATAAGCCTTGAAAGCAATGTAGCTAATGAGTTAGTTACGGGATGTAGCATTACATAACGAGTATAGAGACTTGCCAGAAACAAGATTGAACTAGGAATTAAGATACCGACGATCGAATCTCGGGCAAGTAACATACCGATGACAAAAGGAACAAAGTATACCGTTATGCGGTTTGACCGATAAAGATCTTCGTAGAATATGTAGGAGCCAATATGGGCATCCAAGTTCCGCTATTGTTTATTGACCAGAGACATGTCTCGGTCATGTCTACATATTTCTCGAACCCATAGGGTCCGCACGCTTAACATTCGGCGACGATCGATATTATGAGTTTATGTGTTTTGATGTACCGAAGGTAGTTCGGAGTCCCGGATTTGATCACGGACATGACGAGGAGTCTCAGATTGGTCGAGGCATAAAGATCGATATATTGGAAGCCTATATTTGGACATCAAAATGGTTCTGAGTGGTTCAGGCATTTTTCCGGAGTACCGGGAGGTTACTGGAACCCCCCGGGGAGTATATGGGCCTTATTGGGCCTTAGTGGAATAGAGGAGAGGGAAGGGAAAAGAGGGAGGCGCGCCCCAAGCCCAATCCAAATTGGGAGGGGGCAGGCCCCCCTTTCCTTCATCCCTCTTTCCTTCTTCCTTCCTCTCCTACTCCTACTTGGAAGGGGGGAATTACTTCCCCAGGGCGCGCCATAGAGAGGGCCGGCCCTCCTCCTCCTCCACTCCTTTATATATAGGGGAGGGGGGAGTACCCCATAGACACACAAGTTGATCATTGATCTTTTAGCCGTGTGCGGTGCCCCCCTCCACGATAATCCACCTCGGCTATACCGTAGCGGTGCTTAGGTGAAGCCCTGTTCCGGTAGCAACATCATCACCGTCATCACGCCGTCATGCTGACGAAACTCTCCCTTGAAGCTCTACTAGATCGTGAGTTCGCGGGACATCACCGAGCCGAACATGCGCAGATCATGGAGGTGCCGTACCTTCGGTGCTAGATCGGTCGATCATAAAGACGTACGATTGCATCAACCGCGTTGTCATAACGCTTCCTCTTACGGTCTACGAGGGTACGTAGACGATACTGTCCCCTCTCATTTCTATGCATCATCATAATCTTGCATGTGCGTAGGAATTTTTTTGAAATAATCGTGTTCCCCAACAATGGCATCCAAGCCAGGTTTATGCGTAGATGTTATATGCACGAGTAGAACACAAAGGAGTTATGGGCGTGGGTATATACATATTGCTTGCCGTCACTAGTTGATTCTTGATTCAGCGACATTGTTGGATGAAGCGGCCCAGACCGACATTACGCGTACGCTTATGCGAGATTGGTTCTACTGACATGCTTCACACAAAGGTGGCTAGTGGGTGTCTGTTTCTCCAGCTTTAGTTGAATCAGATTCAATGAACAGGGTTCTTTCCGAAGATCAAAAAGAAATCACTATACCGCGTTGTGGTTTTTTTGATGTGTAGGTAAGAACGGTTCTTGCTCAGCCCGTAGCAGCCACGTAAAACTTGCAACAACAAAGTAGAGGACGTCTAACCTGTTTTTGCAGGGCATGTTGTGATGTGATATGGTCAAGACATGATGCTAAATTTTATTGTATGAGATGATCATGTTTTGTAACACAGTTATCGGCAACTGGCAGGAGCCATATGGTTGTCGCTTTATTGTATAAAATGCAATCGCCATGTAATTGCTTTACTTTATCACTAAGCGGTTGCGATGTTCACCATTGAAAACTACTCCATCTCACGTGATAATCGGACATGGTTTAGTTGATATGGATCACGTGATCACTTAGATGATTAGAGAGATGTCTATCTAAGTGGGAGTTCTTAAGTAATTTGATTAATTGAACTTTAATTTATCATGAACTTAGTACCTAATAGTATTTTGCATGTCTATGTTGTTGTAGATAGATGGCCCGTGCTATTGTTCCGTTGAATTTTAATGTGTTCCTAGAGAAAGCAAAGTTGGAAGATGATGGTAGCAACTACACGGACTGGGTCCGTAACTTGAGGATTATCCTCATTGCTGCACCCGGCAGAGCAAAGCTCATGACTACTCGATAGTTCAGTGTGCCATGCTTTATAGCTTAGAACCGGGACTTCAATGACGTTTTGAACGTCATGGAGCATATGAGATGTTCCAGGAGTTGAAGTTAATATTTCAAGCAAATGCCCGGATTGAGAGATATGAAGTCTCCAATAAGTTCTACAGTTGCAAGATGGAGGAGAATAGTTCTGTCAGTGAACATATACTCAGAATGTCTGGGTACCACAACCACTTGACTCAACTGGGAGTTAATCTTCTTGATGATAGTGTCATTGACAGAGTTCTTCAATCATTGCCACCAAGCTACAAGAGCTTCGTGATGAACTATAATATGCAAGGGATGGATAAGACGATTCCCGAGCTCTTCACAATGCTAAAGGCTGCGGAGGTAGAAATCAAGAAGGAACATCAAGTGTTGATGGTCAACAAGACCACCAGCTCCAAGAAAAAGGGTAAAGGGAAGAAGCGGAACTTCAAGAAGAACAACAAGCCATTTGCTGCTCAGGTGAAGAAACCCACGTCTGGACCTAAGCCTGAGACCGAGTGTTTCTACTGCAAAGGAACTGGTCACTGGAAGCGGAACCGCACCAAGTATTTGGCGGAGAAGAAGGATGGTGATACGTCTCCATCATATCTTTAATTTTTGATTGTTCCATGCCAATATTATATAACTTTCATATACTTTTGGCAGATTTTTATACTATTTTTTGGACTAACATATTGATCCAGTGCCCAGTGCTAGTTCCTGTTTGTTGCATGTTTTTTGTTTTGCAGAAAATCCATATCAAACGGAGTCCAAAGGGGATAAAAATCGACAGAGATTTTTTTGGAATATATGTGATTTTTGGGAAGAAGAATCAACGCGAGACGATGCCCGAGGGGGCCACGAGGCAGGGGGCGCGCCCCAGGGGGTCAAGCGCGCCCTGGGCCCTCGTGGCCACCCCGTGAGGCGGTTGGTGCCCTTATTTCGCCGCAAGACAGCTAATATCCGGATAGAGATCGTGTCCAGAATTCAGCCCAATCGGAGTTACGGATCTCCGGGAATTTAAGAAACGGTGAAAGGACAGAATCAGGAACGCAGAAACACAGAGACAGAGAGACAGATCCAATCTCGGAGGGGCTCTCGCCCCTCCCATGCCATGGAGGCCATGTACCAGAGGGGAAACCCTTCTACCATCTAGGGAGAAGGTCAAGGAAGAAGAATAAGAAGGGGGGATCTCTCCCCTCTCTCCCGGTGGCGCCGGAACGCCGCCGTGGCCATCATCATCACCGCAATCTACACCAACAACTTCACCGCCATCATCAAAAACTCTTCCCCCCTCTATGCAGCGGTGTAACCCCCCTTTTACTTGCTGTAATCTCTACTTAAACATGGTTCCCAACTCTATATATTATTTCCTAATGATGTATGGCTATCCTATGATGTTTGAGTAGATCCATTTTGTCCTATGGGTTAATTGATGATCGTGATTGATTTGAGTTGCATGTTTTATTATTGGTGTTGTCCTATGGCGCTCTCCGTGTCGCGCAAGAGTGAGGGATCCCCGCTGTAGGGTTTGCAATATGTCCATGATTTTCTTATGGTGGGTGGCGTGAGTGACAGAAGCACATACCCGAGTAAGTAGGTTGTTTGCGTATGGGAGTAAAGAGGACTTGATGCCTTATAATGCTATGGTTGGGTTTTACCTTAATGATCTTTAGTAGTTGTGGATGCTTGCTAGAGTTCCAATCATAAGTGCATATGATCCAAGAAGAGAAAGTATGTTAGCTTATGCCTCTCCCTCAAATAAAATTGCAATAATGATTACCGGTCTAGTTATCGATTGCCTAGGGACAAATAACTTTCTTGTGTGACAACAAGCTCTCTACTAAAACTAACTTAGTTGTGTCTTCATCTAAACAGCCCCTACTTTTTATTTAAGCGGTTGCGATAGTCGTAGAGGCAATAGTTGGCGAGACGAAAACGATGCTTCGATGGAGATCAAGGTGTCAAGCCAGTGACGATGGTGATCATGACGGTGCTTTGGAGATGGAGATCAAAGGCACAAGATGATGATGGCCATATCATATCACTTATATTGATTGCATGTGATGTCTATCCTTTATGCATCTTATTTTGCTTAGTTCGGCGGTAGCATTATAAGATGATCTCTCACTAAATTTCAAGGTATAAGTGTTCTCGCTGAGTATGCACCGTTGCTATAGTTCGTCGTGCCGAGACACCACGTGATCATTGGGTGTGATAAGCTCTATGTTCACATACAACGGGTGCAAGCCGGGTTAAACTTGACGAGCCTAGCATATGCAGATACGGCCTCAGAACACTGGAGATTGAAAGATCGAGCATGAATCATATAGTAGATATGATCAACATAGTGATGTTCACCATTGAACACTACTCCATCTCACGTGATGATCGGACATGGTTTAGTTGATATGGATCACGTGATCACTTAGATGATTAGAGAGATGTCTATCTAAGTGGGAGTTCTTAAGTAATTTGATTAATTGAACTTTAATTTATCATGAACTTAGTACCTAATAGTATTTTGCATGTCTATATTGTTGTAGATAGATGGCCTGTGCTATTGTTCCGTTGAATTTTAATGCGTTCCTAGAGAAAGCAAAGTTGAAAGATGATGGTAGCAACTACACGGACTGGGTCCGTAACTTGAGGATTATCCTCATTGCTGCACCCGGCAGAGCAAAGCTCATGACTACTCGATAGATCAGTGTGCCATGCTTTATAGCTTAGAACCGGGACTTCAACGACGTTTTGAACGTCATGGAGCATATGAGATGTTCCAGGAGTTGAAGTTAATATTTCAAGCAAATGCCCGGATTGAGAGATATGAAGTCTCCAATAAGTTCTACAGTTGCAACATGGAGGAGAATAGTTCTGTCAGTGAACATATACCCAGAATGTTTGGGTACCACAACCACTTGACTCTCGCCCCTCCCATGCCATGGAGGCCATGTACCAGAGGGGAAACCTTTCTACCATCTAGGGAGAAGGTCAAGGAAGAAGAATAAGAAGGGGGGATCTCTCCCCTCTCTCCCGGTGGCGCCAGAACACCGCCGTGTCCATCATCATCACCGCAATCTACACCAACAACTTCACCGCCATCATCAAAAACTCTTCCCCCCTCTATGCAGCGGTGTAACCCCCCTTTTACTTGCTGTAATCTCTACTTAAACATGGTTCCCAACTCTATATATTATTTCCTAATGATGTATGGCTATCCTATGATGTTTGAGTAGATCCATTTTGTCCTATGGGTTAATTGATGATCGTGATTGATTTGAGTTGCATGTTTTATTATTGGTGCTGTCCTATGGTGCTCTCCGTGTCGCGCAAGAGTGAGGGATCCCCGCTGTAGGGTTTGCAATATGTCCATGATTTTCTTATGGTGGGTGGCGTGAGTGACAGAAGCACATACCCGAGTAAGTAGGTTGTTTGCGTATGGGAGTAAAGAGGACTTGATGCCTTATAATGCTATGGTTGGGTTTTACCTTAATGATCTTTAGTAGTTGTGGATGCTTGCTAGAGTTCCAATCATAAGTGCATATGATCCAAGAAGAGAAAGTATGTTAGCTTATGCCTCTCCCTCAAATAAAATTGCAATAATGATTACCGGTCTAGTTATCGATTGCCTAGGGACAAATAACTTTCTTGTGTGACAACAAGCTCTCTACTAAAACTAACTTAGTTGTGTATTCATCTAAACAGCCCCTACTTATTATTTAAGCGCTCTTTATTATCTTGCAAACCTATCCAACAACACCTACAAAGTACTTCTTGTTTCATACTTGTTCTAGGTAAAGCGAACGTCAAGCGTGCGTAGAGTTGTATTGGTGGTCGATAGAACTTGAGGGAATATTTGTTCTACCTTTAGGTCCTCGTTGGGTTCGACACTCTTACTTATCGAAAGAGGCTACAATTGATCCCATATACTTGTGGGTTATCAGATGGCAAAGTGAAATGTATATTTGATGTACATGTTATTGATGTGTACCTTACTAATGCTCGCAGTAGTGCCTGGGTATTTGATACTGGTTCAGTTGCTAAAATTTGCAACTCGAAACAGGGGCTATGTATTAAGTGAAGATTGGCTAAGGACGAGGTGATGATGTGCGTGGGAAATGGTTCCAAAGTCGATGTGATCGCCGTCGGCACGCTACCTCTACATCTACCTTCGAGATTAGTATTAGACCTAAATAATTGTTATTTGGTGCCAGCGTTGAGCATGAGCATTATATCTGGATCTTGTTTGATGTGAGACGATTATTCATTAAAATCAGAGAATAATGGTTGTTCTATTTATATGAGTAATATCTTTTATGGTCATGCACCCCTGATGAGTGGTCTATTTTTACTAAGTCTTGATAGTAGTGATACACATGTTCATAGTATTGAATCCAAAAGATGCAGAGTTGATAATGATAGTGCAACTTATTTGTGGCACTGCCGTTTAGGTCATATTGGTGTAAAGCGCATGAAGAAACTCCATTCTGATGGACTTCTGGAATCACTTGATTATGAATCACTTGGTACTTGTGAACCATGCCTCATGGGCAAGATGACTAAAACTCTGTTCTCCGGAACAATGGAGCGAGCAATAGAGTTATTGGAGATCATACATATTGATCCATGTGGTCCAATGAACATTGAAGCTCGCGGCGGATATCGTTATTTTCATACAACGGGCTACTGTTCATCCACCGTCGACCTCCTCCAGCCTCCACCTGCGACTGTTCATCCACGGGCTCCTGTTCATCCAGCCTCCACCGCGCGCTACTCCACCGGCTACTGTTCAACCAGCCCTCTCCACGGGCTCCTGTTCAACCACCCCTTCACAGGCTACTGTTCATCCAGCCCTCCATCGTCTACTTTTCATCCTGCCCTCCATGGGGTCGTCCTGTTCATCCAGCCATCCATGGGGTCCTGTTCATCCAGCCCCAACCGGCTCGATCGATCGGGGTCCTGTTCTTCTAGAGGCAACACCACGGGGTCCTATTCATCCACCCCCACCGGGAACTGTTCATCCAACCCCACCAGCAACGCTCACTGTTCATCCAGAGGCAGCATCGATCGGCTTCAGTTAGCAGCAGTAGCGAAGGAATCGCTCGATTGGGTCCAGTTAACACCCATCGATCGATCGCTTGGGTTCAGTAATGCGTAGCCTGCAGTGCAATCGCTCGGGTTTAATTAGAGCCCAACGCCTCGCTCGGGTTCAGTTATAGCCCAACGCCTCGCACCCACGTGCATGCGTGTACAAGAGAAACGCGCATCGCTCGGCCCCGACCACCCACCGTAACCGGGAACACCCCGATATTTTCCTCGCCCTCGCTTCTACCATGGTTTTTTCCGTCATGGACGGCCCAAAGAATGTCATGCAACCGCGTCTTCGGCCCGCCCAGGACGAAAAGCCCATTTTGTCATGATTTTTTGTCATAAAAGTAGGACCCCACCACATCTATGATGATACCGGGTTTTCTCACAATTATCGTCATAGAAGTGTCATAAGTATGACATAATTTTTTTTCATTCAGCCCAAAATGTCATAGATGTGTCTTTTTTGTATTGCTACCAATGTGAGTTTAGTGATAATGGAATCGTATCTTCGTATGCTAAGGGTGTTTATAATTACTATGATGTTCAACAAATTGAAGAATTTGTTGCTTTTAAGGGTGCTTATGAAATTGCTTCTTTGATTGAAAAGTATGATGCTACTCTTTACAAATCTGAAAATTTTGCCATACTTAAATATTGTTATGATAGTTATGCCTCTAATGCCTATGTTAAACCATATATCGAGGACTCCTCCGTTGTCCAAGAAGAGACTAATATTTTGCAGGAGTCTATGGAAGAAGAGATTGATGAAACTGTGAGCTCATTAGATGAAAAAGATGATGAGGAGAGCGAAGAACAAAAGGAGGAAGATCGGATTAGCTACCCGTGCCCACCTTCTAATGAGAGTAACTCTCCAACTCTTACATTATTTAATGTCCCTTTGTTCTTACCGAAGGATGATTGCTATGATGATTATTATGATCCCATTGATTCTTTTGAAATACCCCTTTTTGATGAACTTGATGCTTGCTATGCTTGTGGCCATGATGCCAATATGAATGATGCTTATGGTGATGAACTTGCTATAGTTCCATATGTTAAACATGCAATTTTTGCTATTGCACCCACACATAATAGTCCTATTATCTTTTTGAATTCTCCAAACTACACTATATAGGAGAAGTTTGCTCTTATTAAGGATTATGTTGATGGGTTGCATTTTACCGTTGCACATGATGATTTTGATGAATGTTATATGCATGTGCTTGCTGCTCCTACTTGCAATTATTATGAGAGAGGAACTACATCTCCACCTCTCTATGTTTCCAACAAGATAAAATTGCAAGAAACTGTTTATACTATGCATTGGCCTTTACTATGTGTGCATGAATCATTCTTTTATGACATGCTGATGCATATAAGAGAGTTAGAGTTCGTAATTGCTTGATATATGTTGCTTTGTGCTCACTACTGAATGCCAAATCAATGCTAATTCAAATTGGCTTTGATATACCTTGGGATCCGGGTGGATCCATTACTTGAGCACTATATGCCTAGCTTAATGGCTTTAAAGAAAGCACTGCCAGGGAGACAACTCGGAAGTTTTAGAGAGTAATTTATTTCTGTTGAGTGCTTTTATATATTTTAAAAACACAAAAATAAAGAGGGGAACCCAAAACTTTTCAAAAAGGAAAGTGAAAGTGAGAGAGACAAGCATTGTTGAAGTGGGGGAGCTCCTTGAACTTTGTTAATGCTCACAGAAACTTTGTGAATCTTGATTACATGAACTTTTCAACAAAAATAATTATCCCCTTGTACAATTCCATTGTATTATAAAAATAATGTGCCAAGATTTGCCTTTAGGATGTTTACATTGCTTGTTGGTTTGTGCGGTGCAGAACAGAAACTTTGCCTGTAGTGCGTGATTTTACATTTTGTACTGGAATGTCAAACGGTTCTGAAACTTTTTGCACTGTATTTCTATACAAATTGTTTATTTTTCCGAATTTTAGCAGAATGTTTTGAGTACCAGAGGTATGGTGAATGTTCAGATTACTACAGACTGTCCTGTTTAAGACAGATTTTGTTTTTGATGCATTGTTTGCTTGTTTTGATGAAACTATCGATTTCTATCAGTGGATTAAGCCATGTAAAAGTTATATTACAGTAGCTACAGTGCAAAATAAAATATGAATTGGTTTGCAACAGTATTAGAGTAGTGATTTGCTTTATTATACTAACGGATCTTACCGAGTTTTCTGTTGAGTTTTGTGTGGATGAAGTGTTCGAAGATCGAGGAGGTCTCGATGTGAGGAGGAGGACGAGAGGCAAGATCTCAAGCTTGGGGATGTCCAAGGAACCCCAAGTAAATATTCAAGGAGACTCAAGCGTCTAAGCTTGGGGATGCCCCGGAAGACATCCCATCTTTCTTCAACAAGTATCAGTATGTTTTCGGATTCGTTTTGTTCATGCGATATGTGCAAACCTTGGAGCGTCTTTTGCATTTTGTTTTCACTTTTCTTTTATGCACCGTGCTGGTATGAGATAGTCTTTGGTTGATTTATAGAGAGAGGAACATATGCTTCTAGGTATTGCAATAATATCAAGTTTCCTTTCTATGTGTTGAAAATCTTGAAGTCTTGCTTGCTTTGCCTTCCTATGGTAGTTGATTCTTGTTCCCATAAATTGTTTGCTCACAAAATCCCTATGCATAGGAAGTGGGTTAGACTTAAATGTGTTTGTCATGTGCTTCATGATGCTCTCTTGTTATGTTTCAACTCTTATCTTTTATGCGAGCATCATTGAAATTATCATGCCTAGCTAAGAGGCATTAAAGAAAAGCGTTTGTTGGGAGACAACCCAACACTTTTACCTACTGTTTTTGTGTGTTCACATGATTAGGCTACTGTAGTAATCATTTTTTATTGCTTTTGTTTCAATAAAGTGCCAAGTAAGACATTTGGGATGGCTTACGGTGATAGTTGATTTGATCTTGCCGAAAAACAGAAACTTTTGCGCTCAGGAAAACAATTCTCATTTTTAACAGAAGCGTGATAAAATGCTGATTCTTTTTGCCGAAGATTAATAGACAAATCACCCAGGTTTTCCTATTTTTTCAGAATTTTTGTAGTAACGGAAGTATGGTTGGAGTATAGACTACTACAGACTGTTCTGTTTTGACAGATTCTGTTTTCAATGCATAGTTTGCTTGTTTTCTAGTTTCTATGGCTTATATTGCTCAATATAAATTATGGAAATGATATTATACAGTAGGCATTGTGTGAGAAAAATTATTAATCTTATCTTTGACAATACCAAAGTGAAATGGTTTGCTCTTTATCATACTAACCTATCTCACGAAGTTCCGTTAAGTTTTATGTGATTGAAGTTTTCAAGTTTTGGGTGAGATGTCGATATGAGAAGAATAAAGGGTGACAAGGCCCTAAGCTTGGGGATGCCCAAGGCAACCCAAGTTAATATCTAAGGAGGATCCAAGCAACTAAGCTTGGGGATTCCCCAGAAGGCATCCCCTCTTTCATCTCCAACATTATCGGTAACCTCACTCGGAGCTATGTTTTCATTCGTCACATGATATGTGTTTTGTTTGTAACTGAAGGAAATATGCCCTAGAGGCAATAATAAAGTTGTTATTTATATTTCCTTATATCATGATAAATGTTTATTATTCATGCTAGAATTGTATTAACCGGAAACTTAGTACATGTGTGAATACATAGACAAACAGAGTGTCACTAGTTTGCCTCTACTTGACTAGCTCGTTGAATCAATGATGGTTATGTTTCCTAACCATAGACACGAGTTGTCATTTGATTAACGATATCACATCATTAGAGAATGATTTGATTGACTTGACCCATCCGTTAGATCGTTTAGTTTGTTGCTATTGCTTTCTCCATAACTATACATGTTCCTATGACTATGAGATCATGCAACTCCCAAATACCGGAGGAACACTTTGTGTGCTACCAAATGTCACAACGTTACTGGGTCATTATAAAGGTGCTCTATAGGTGTCTCTGATGGTGTTTGTTGAGTTGGCATGAATTAAGATTAGGATTTGTCACTCCGATTGTCGGAGAGGTATCTCTGGGCCCTCTCGGTAATGTACATCATAATAAGCCTTGAAAGCAATGTAGCTAATGAGTTAGTTACGGGATGTATCATTACATAACGAGTATAGAGACTTGCCAGAAACGAGATTGAACTAGGTATTGAGATACCGACGATCGAATCTCGGGCAAGTAACATACCGATGACAAAAGGAACAAAGTATACCGTTATGTGGTTTGACCAATAAAGATCTTCGTAGAATATGTAGGAGCCAATATGAGCATCCAGGTTCCGCTATTGGTTATTGACCAGAGACATGTCTCGGTCATGTCTACATAGTTCTCGAACCCATAGGGTCCGCACGCTTAACGTTCGGTGACGATCGGTATTATGAGTTTATGTGTTTTGATGTACTGAAGGTAGTTCAGAGTCCCGGATTTGATCACGGACATGACGAGGAGTCTCAGATTGGTTGAGACATAAAGATCGATATATTGGAAGCCTATATTTGGACATCGAAATGGTTCCGAGTGGTTCAGGCATTTTTCTGGAGTACCGTGAGGTTACCGGAACCCCCCGGGGAGTATATGGGCCTTATTGGGCCTTAGTGGAATAGAGGAGAGGGAAGGGAAAAGAGGGAGGCGCTCCCCAAGCCCAATCCGAATTGGGAGGGGGGCCGGCCCCCCTTTCCTTCCTCCCTCTCTCCTCCTTCCTTCCTCTCCTACTCCTACTTGGAAGGGGGGAATTACTTCCCCAGGGCGCGCCATAGAGAGGGGCGGCCCTCCCCCTCCTCCACTCCTTTATATATAGGGGAGGGGGCACCCCATAGACACACAAGTTGATCATTGATCTTTTAGCCGTGTGCGGTGCCCCCCTCCACGATAATCCACCTCGGTTATATCGTAGCAGTGCTTAGGTGAAGCCCTGTTCCGGTAGCAACATCATCACCGTCATCACGCCATCGTGCTGAAGAAACTCTCCCTCGAAGCTCTACTAGATCGTGAGTTTGCGGGACGTCACCGAGCCGAACGTGCGCAGATCGCGGAGGTGCCGTACCTTTGGTGCTAGATCGGTCGATCGTAAAGACGTACGATTACATCAACCGCGTTGTCATAACGCTTCCTCTTACGGTCTACGAGGGTACGTAGACGATACTGTCCCCTCTCATTGCTATGCATCATCATAATCTTGCATGTGCGTAGGAATTTTTTGAAATAATCGTGTTCCCCAACAATGGCATCCAAGCCAGGTTTATGCGTAGATGTTATATGCACGAGTAGAACACAAAGGAGTTATGGGCGTGGGTATATACATATTGCTTGCCGTCACTAGTTGATTCTTGATTCAGTGACATTGTTGGATGAAGCGGCCCAGACCGACATTACGCGTACGCTTATGCGAGATTGGTTCTACTGACGTGCTTCACACAAAGGTGGCTAGTGGGTGTCTGTTTCTCCAGCTTTAGTTGAATCGGATTCAATGAACAGGGTTCTTTCCGAAGATCAAAAAGAAATCACTATACCGCGTTGTGGTTTTTTTGATGTGTAGGTAAGAACGGTTCTTGCTCAGCCCGTAGCAGCCACGTAAAACTTGCAACAACAAAGTAGAGGACGTCTAACCTGTTTTTGCAAGGCATGTTGTGATGTGATATGGTCAAGACATGATGCTAAATTTTATTATATGAGATGATCATGTTTTGTAACACAGTTATCGGCAACTGGCAGGAGCCATATGGTTGTCGCTTTATTGTATAAAATGCAATCGCCATGTAATTGCTTTACTTTATCACTAAGCGGTTGCGATAGTCGTAGAGGCAATAGTTGGCGAGACGAAAACGATGCTTCGATGGAGATCAAGGTGTCAAGCCAGTGACGATGGTGATCATGACGGTGCTTTGGAGATGGAGATCAAAGGCACAAGATGATGATGGCCATATCATATCACTTATATTGATTGCATGTGATGTCTATCCTTTATGCATCTTATTTTGCTTAGTTCGGCGGTAGCATTATAAGATGATCTCTCACTAAATTTCAAGGTATAAGTGTTCTCCCTGAGTATGCACCGTTGCTATAGTTCGTCGTGCCGAGACACCACGTGATCATTGGGTGTGATAAGATCTATGTTCACATACAACGGGTGCAAGCCGGGTTAAACTTGACGAGCCTAGCATATGCAGATACGGCCTCAGAACACTGGAGATTGAAAGATCGAGCATGAATCATATAGTAGATATGATCAACATAGTGATGTTCACCATTGAACACTACTCCATCTCACGTGATGATCGGACATGGTTTAGTTGATATGGATCACGTGATCACTTAGATGATTAGAGAGATGTCTATCTAAGTGGGAGTTCTTAAGTAATTTGATTAATTGAACTTTAATTTATCATGAACTTAGTACCTAATAGTATTTTGCATGTCTATATTGTTGTAGATAGATGGCCTGTGCTATTGTTCCGTTGAATTTTAATGCGTTCCTAGAGAAAGCAAAGTTGAAAGATGATGGTAGCAACTACACGGACTGGGTCCGTAACTTGAGGATTATCCTCATTGCTACACCCGGCAGAGCAAAGCTCATGACTACTCGATAGATCAGTGTGCCATGCTTTATAGCTTAGAACCGGGACTTCAACGACGTTTTGAACGTCATGGAGCATATGAGATGTTCCAGGAGTTGAAGTTAATATTTCAAGCAAATGCCCGGATTGAGAGATATGAAGTCTCCAATAAGTTCTACAGTTGCAACATGGAGGAGAATAGTTCTGTCAGTGAACATATACCCAGAATGTTTGGGTACCACAACCACTTGACTCTCGCCCCTCCCATGCCATGGAGGCCATGTACCAGAGGGGAAACCTTTCTACCATCTAGGGAGAAGGTCAAGGAAGAAGAATAAGAAGGGGGGATCTCTCCCCTCTCTCCCGGTGGCGCCAGAACACCGCCGTGGCCATCATCATCACCGCAATCTACACCAACAACTTCACCGCCATCATCAAAAACTCTTCCCCCCTCTTTGCAGCGGTGTAACCCCCCTTTTACTTGCTGTAATCTCTACTTAAACATGGTTCCCAACTCTATATATTATTTCCTAATGATGTATGGCTATCCTATGATGTTTGAGTAGATCCATTTTGTCCTATGGGTTAATTGATGATCGTGATTGATTTGAGTTGCATGTTTTATTATTGGTGCTGTCCTATGGCGCTCTCCGTGTCGCGCAAGAGTGAGGGATCCCCGCTGTAGGGTTTGCAATATCTCCATGATTTTCTTATGGTGGGTGGCGTGAGTGACAGAAGCACATACCCGAGTAAGTAGGTTGTTTGCGTATGGGAGTAAAGAGGACTTGATGCCTTATAATGCTATGGTTGGGTTTTACCTTAATGATCTTTAGTAGTTGTGGATGCTTGCTAGAGTTCCAATCATAAGTGCATATGATCCAAGAAGAGAAAGTATGTTAGCTTATGCCTCTCCCTCAAATAAAATTGCAATAATGATTACCGGTCTAGTTATCGATTGCCTAGGGACAAATAACTTTCTTGTGTGACAACAAGCTCTCTACTAAAACTAACTTAGTTGTGTCTTCATCTAAACAGCCCCTACTTTTTATTTAAGCGCTCTTTATTATCTTGCAAACCTATCCAACAACACCTACAAAGTACTTCTTGTTTCATACTTGTTCTAGGTAAAGCGAACGTCAAGCGTGCGTAGAGTTGTATTGGTGGTCGATAGAACTTGAGGGAATATTTGTTCTACCTTTAGGTCCTCGTTGGGTTCGACACTCTTACTTATCGAAAGAGGCTACAATTGATCCCATATACTTGTGGGTTATCAGATGGCAAAGTGAAATGTATATTTGATGTACATGTTATTGATGTGTACCTTACTAATGCTCGCAGTAGTGCCTGGGTTTTTGATACTGGTTCAGTTGCTAAAATTTGCAACTCGAAACAGGGGCTATGTATTAAGTGAAGATTGGCTAAGGACGAGGTGATGATGTGCGTGGGAAATGGTTCCAAAGTCGATGTGATCACCGTCGGCACGCTACCTCTACATCTACCTTCGAGATTAGTATTAGACCTAAATAATTGTTATTTGGTGCCAGCGTTGAGCATGAGCATTATATCTGGATCTTGTTTGATGTGAGACGATTATTCATTAAAATCAGAGAATAATGGTTGTTCTATTTATATGAGTAATATCTTTTATGGTCATGCACCCCTGATGAGTGGTCTATTTTTACTAAGTCTTGATAGTAGTGATACACATGTTCATAGTATTGAATCCAAAAGATGCAGAGTTGATAATGATAGTGCAACTTATTTGTGGCACTGCCGTTTAGGTCATATTGGTGTAAAGCGCATGAAGAAACTCCATTCTGATGGACTTCTGGAATCACTTGATTATGAATCACTTGGTACTTGTGAACCATGCCTCATGGGCAAGATGACTAAAACTCTGTTCTCCGGAACAATGGAGCGAGCAATAGAGTTATTGGAGATCATACATATTGATCC
>NC_041380.1:434113602-434114360 GCF_002162155.2 Triticum dicoccoides
TGTGGTCCAATGAACATTGAAGCTCGCGGCGGATATCGTTATTTTCATACAACGGGCTACTGTTCATCCACCGTCGACCTCCTCCAGCCTCCACCTGCGACTGTTCATCCACGGGCTCCTGTTCATCCAGCCTCCACCGCGCGCTACTCCACCGGCTACTGTTCAACCAGCCCTCTCCACGGGCTCCTGTTCAACCACCCCTTCACAGGCTACTGTTCATCCAGCCCTCCATCGTCTACTTTTCATCCTGCCCTCCATGGGGTCGTCCTGTTCATCCAGCCATCCATGGGGTCCTGTTCATCCAGCCCCAACCGGCTCGATCGATCGGGGTCCTGTTCTTCTAGAGGCAACACCACGGGGTCCTATTCATCCACCCCCACCGGGAACTGTTCATCCAACCCCACCAGCAACGCTCACTGTTCATCCAGAGGCAGCATCGATCGGCTTCAGTTAGCAGCAGTAGCGAAGGAATCGCTCGATTGGGTCCAGTTAACACCCATCGATCGATCGCTTGGGTTCAGTAATGCGTAGCCTGCAGTGCAATCGCTCGGGTTTAATTAGAGCCCAACGCCTCGCTCGGGTTCAGTTATAGCCCAACGCCTCGCACCCACGTGCATGCGTGTACAAGAGAAACGCGCATCGCTCGGCCCCGACCACCCACCGTAACCGGGAACACCCCGATATTTTCCTCGCCCTCGCTTCTACCATGGTTTTTTCCGTCATGGACGGCCCAAAGAATGTCATGCAACCGCGTCTTC
>NC_041380.1:434114833-434243228 GCF_002162155.2 Triticum dicoccoides
GCCCGCCCAGGACGAAAAGCCCATTTTGTCATGATTTTTTGTCATAAAAGTAGGACCCCACCACATCTATGATGATACCGGGTTTTCTCACAATTATCGTCATAGAAGTGTCATAAGTATGACATAATTTTTTTTCATTCAGCCCAAAATGTCATAGATGTGTCTTTTTTGTATTGCTACCAATGTGAGTTTAGTGATAATGGAATCGTATCTTCGTATGCTAAGGGTGTTTATAATTACTATGATGTTCAACAAATTGAAGAATTTGTTGCTTTTAAGGGTGCTTATGAAATTGCTTCTTTGATTGAAAAGTATGATGCTACTCTTTACAAATCTGAAAATTTTGCCATACTTAAATATTGTTATGATAGTTATGCCTCTAATGCCTATGTTAAACCATATATCGAGGACTCCTCCGTTGTCCAAGAAGAGACTAATATTTTGCAGGAGTCTATGGAAGAAGAGATTGATGAAACTGTGAGCTCATTAGATGAAAAAGATGATGAGGAGAGCGAAGAACAAAAGGAGGAAGATCGGATTAGCTACCCGTGCCCACCTTCTAATGAGAGTAACTCTCCAACTCTTACATTATTTAATGTCCCTTTGTTCTTACCGAAGGATGATTGCTATGATGATTATTATGATCCCATTGATTCTTTTGAAATACCCCTTTTTGATGAACTTGATGCTTGCTATGCTTGTGGCCATGATGCCAATATGAATGATGCTTATGGTGATGAACTTGCTATAGTTCCATATGTTAAACATGCAATTGTTGCTATTGCACCCACACATAATAGTCCTATTATCTTTTTGAATTCTCCAAACTACACTATATAGGAGAAGTTTGCTCTTATTAAGGATTATGTTGATGGGTTGCATTTTACCGTTGCACATGATGATTTTGATGAATGTTATATGCATGTGCTTGCTGCTCCTACTTGCAATTATTATGAGAGAGGAACTACATCTCCACCTCTCTATGTTTCCAACAAGATAAAATTGCAAGAAACTGTTTATACTATGCATTGGCCTTTACTATGTGTGCATGAATCATTCTTTTATGACATGCCGATGCATATAAGAGAGTTAGAGTTCGTAATTGCTTGATATATGTTGCTTTGTGCTCACTACTGAATGCCAAATCAATGCTAATTCAAATTGGCTTTGATATACCTTGGGATCCGGGTGGATCCATTACTTGAGCACTATATGCCTAGCTTAATGGCTTTAAAGAAAGCACTGCCAGGGAGACAACTCGGAAGTTTTAGAGAGTAATTTATTTCTGTTGAGTGCTTTTATATATTTTAAAAACACAAAAATAAAGAGGGGAACCCAAAACTTTTCAAAAAGGAAAGTGAAAGTGAGAGAGACAAGCATTGTTGAAGTGGGGGAGCTCCTTGAACTTTGTTAATGCTCACAGAAACTTTGTGAATCTTGATTACATGAACTTTTCAACAAAAATAATTATCCCCTTGTACAATTCCATTGTATTATAAAAATAATGTGCCAAGATTTGCCTTTAGGATGTTTACATTGCTTGTTGGTTTGTGCGGTGCAGAACAGAAACTTTGCCTGTAGTGCGTGATTTTACATTTTGTACTGGAATGTCAAACGGTTCTGAAACTTTTTGCACTGTATTTATATACAAATTGTTTATTTTTCCGAATTTTAGCAGAATGTTTTGAGTACCAGAGGTATGGTGAATGTTCAGATTACTACAGACTGTCCTGTTTAAGACAGATTTTGTTTTTGATGCATTGTTTGCTTGTTTTGATGAAACTATCGATTTCTATCAGTGGATTAAGCCATGTAAAAGTTATATTACAGTAGCTACAGTGCAAAATAAAATATGAATTGGTTTGCAACAGTATTAGAGTAGTGATTTGCTTTATTATACTAACGGATCTTACCGACTTTTCTGTTGAGTTTTGTGTGGATGAAGTGTTCGAAGATCGAGGAGGTCTCGATGTGAGGAGGAGGAGGAGAGGCAAGAGCTCAAGCTTGGGGATTTCCAAGGAACCCCAAGTAAATATTCAAGGAGACTCAAGCGTCTAAGCTTGGGGATGCCCCGGAAGACATCCCATCTTTCTTCAACAAGTATCAGTATGTTTTCGGATTCGTTTTGTTCATGCGATATGTGCAAACCTTGGAGCGTCTTTTGCATTTTGTTTTCACTTTTATTTTATGCACCGTGCTGGTATGAGATAGTCTTTGGTTGATTTATAGAGAGAGGAACATATGCTTCTAGGTATTGCAATAATATCAAGTTTCCTTTCTATGTGTTGAAAATCTTGAAGTCTTGCTTGCTTTGCCTTCCTATGGTAGTTGATTCTTGTTCCCATAAATTGTTTGCTCACAAAATCCCTATGCATAGGAAGTGGGTTAGACTTAAATGTGTTTGTCATGTGCTTCATGATGCTCTCTTGTTATGTTTCAACTCTTATCTTTTATGCGAGCATCATTGAAATTATCATGCCTAGCTAAGAGGCATTAAAGAAAAGCGTTTGTTGGGAGACAACCCAACACTTTTACCTAATGTTTTTGTGTGTTCACATGATTAGGCTACTGTAGTAATCATTTTTATTGCTTTTGTTTCAATAAAGTGCCAAGTAAGACATTTGGGATGGCTTACAGTGATAGTTGATTTGATCTTGCTGAAAAACATAAACTTTTGCGCTCAGGAAAACAATTCTCATTTTTAACAGAAGCATGATAAAATGCTGATTCTTTTTGCAGAAGATTAATAGACAAATCACCCAGGTTTTCCTCTTTTTTCAGAATTTTTGTAGTAACGGAAGTATGGTTGGAGTACAGATTACTACAGACTGTTCTGTTTTGACAGATTCTGTTTTCAATGCATAGTTTGCTTGTTTTCTAGTTTCTATGGCTTATATTGCTCAATATAAATTATGGAAATGATATTATACAGTAGGCATTGTGTGAGAAAAATTATTAATCTTATCTTTGACAATACAAAAGTGAAATGGTCTGCTCTTTATCATACTAACCTATCTCACGAAGTTCCGTTAAGTTTTGTGTGATTGAAGTTTTCAAGTTTTGGGTGAGATGTCGATATGAGAAGAATAAGGGGTGACAAGGCCCTAAGCTTGGGGATGCCCAAGGCAACCCAAGTTAATATCTAAGGAGGATCCAAGCAACTAAGCTTGGGGATGCCCCAGAAGGCATCCCCTCTTTCGTCTCCAGCATTATCGGTAACCTCACTCGGAGCTATGTTTTCATTCGTCACATGATATGTGTTTTGTTTGTAACTGAAGGAAATATGCCCTAGAGGCAATAATAAAGTTGTTATTTATATTTCCTTATATCATGATAAATGTTTATTATTCATGCTAGAATTGTATTAACCGGAAACTTAGTACATGTGTGAATACATAGACAAACAGAGTGTCACTAGTTTGCCTCTACTTGACTAGCTCGTTGAATCAATGATGGTTATGTTTCCTAACCATAGACACGAGTTGTCATTTGAGTAACGGTATCACATCATTAGAGAATGATTTGATTGACTTGACCCATCCGTTAGATCGTTTAGTTTGTTGCTATTGCTTTCTCCATAACTATACATGTTCCTATGACTATGAGATCATGCAACTCCCAAATACCGGAGGAACACTTTGTGTGCTACCAAATGTCACAATGTTACTGGGTGATTATAAAGGTGCTCTATAGGTGTCTCTGATGGTGTTTGTTGAGTTGGCATGAATTAAGATTAGGATTTGTCACTCCGATTGTCGGAGAGGAATCTCTGGGCCCTCTCGGTAATGTACATCATAATAAGCCTTGAAAGCAATGTAGCTAATGAGTTAGTTACGGGATGTATCATTACATAACGAGTATAGAGACTTGCCAGAAACGAGATTGAACTAGGTATTGAGATACCGACGATCGAATCTCGGGCAAGTAACATACCGATGACAAAAGGAACAAAGTATACCGTTATGTGGTTTGACCAATAAAGATCTTCGTAGAATATGTAGGAGCCAATATGAGCATCCAGGTTCCGCTATTGGTTATTGACCAGAGACATGTCTCGGTCATGTCTACATAGTTCTCGAACCCATAGGGTCCGCACGCTTAACGTTCGGTGACGATCGGTATTATGAGTTTATGTGTTTTGATGTACCGAAGGTAGTTCAGAGTCCCGGATTTGATCACGGACATGACGAGGAGTCTCAGATTGGTTGAGACATAAAGATCGATATATTGGAAGCCTATATTTGGACATCAAAATGGTTCCGAGTGGTTCGAGCATTTTTCTGGAGTACCGTGAGGTTACCGGAACCCCCCGGGGAGTATATGGGCCTTATTGGGCCTTAGTGGAATAGAGGAGAGGGAAGGGAAAAGAGGGAGGCGCGCCCCAAGCCCAATCCGAATTGGGAGGGGGGCCGGCCCCCCTTTCCTTCCTCCCTCTCTCCTCCTTCCTTCCTCTCCTACTCCTACTTGGAAGGGGGGAATTACTTCCCCAGGGCGCGCCATAGAGAGGGGCGGCCCTCCCCCTCCTCCACTCCTTTATATATAGGGGAGGGGGCACCCCATAGACACACAAGTTGATCATTGATGTTTTAGCCATGTGCGGTGCCCCCCTCCACGATAATCCACCTCGGTTATATCGTAGCAGTGGTTAGGTGAAGCCCTGTTCCGGTAGCAACATCATCACCGTCATCACGCCGTCGTGCTGAAGAAACTCTCCCTCGAAGCTCTACTAGATCGTGAGTTTGCGGGATGTCACCGAGCCGAACGTGCGCAGATCGCGGAGGTGCCGTACCTTTGGTGCTAGATCGGTCGATCGTAAAGACGTACGATTACATCAACCGCGTTGTCATAACGCTTCCTCTTACGGTCTACGAGGGTACGTAGACGATACTGTCCCCTCTCATTGCTATGCATCATCATAATCTTGCATGTGCGTAGGAATTTTTTGAAATAATCGTGTTCCCCAACAATGGCATCCAAGCCAGGTTTATGCGTAGATGTTATATGCACGAGTAGAACACAAAGGAGTTATGGGCGTGGGTATATACATATTGCTTGCCGTCACTAGTTGATTCTTGATTCAGTGACATTGTTGGATGAAGCGGCCCAGACCGACATTACGCGTACGCTTATGCGAGATTGGTTCTACTGACGTGCTTCACACAAAGGTGGCTAGTGGGTGTCTATTTCTCCAGCTTTAGTTGAATCGGATTCAATGAACAGGGTTCTTTCCGAAGATCAAAAAGAAATCACTATACCGCGTTGTGGTTTTTTTGATGTGTAGGTAAGAACGGTTCTTGCTCAGCCCGTAGCAGCCACGTAAAACTTGCAACAACAAAGTAGAGGACGTCTAACCTGTTTTTGCAGGGCATGTTGTGATGTGATATGGTCAAGACATGATGCTAAATTTTATTGTATGAGATGATCATGTTTTGTAACACAGTTATCGGCAACTGGCAGGAGCCATATGGTTGTCGCTTTATTGTATAAAATGCAATCGCCATGTAATTGCTTTACTTTATCACTAAGCGGTTGCGATAGTCGTAGAGGCAATAGTTGGCGAGACGAAAACGATGCTTCGATGGAGATCAAGGTGTCAAGCCAGTGACGATGGTGATCATGACGGTGCTTTGGAGATGGAGATCAAAGGCACAAGATGATGATGGCCATATCATATCACTTATATTGATTGCATGTGATGTCTATCCTTTATGCATCTTATTTTGCTTAGTTCGGCGGTAGCATTATAAGATGATCTCTCACTAAATTTCAAGGTATAAGTGTTCTCCCTGAGTATGCACCGTTGCTATAGTTCGTCGTGCCGAGACACCACGTGATCATTGGGTGTGATAAGCTCTATGTTCACATACAACGGGTGCAAGCCGGGTTAAACTTGACGAGCCTAGCATATGCAGATACGGCCTCAAAACACTGGAGATTGAAAGATCGAGCATGAATCATATAGTAGATATGATCAACATAGTGATGTTCACCATTGAACACTACTCCATCTCACGTGATGATCGGACATGGTTTAGTTGATATGGATCACGTGATCACTTAGATGATTAGAGAGATGTCTATCTAAGTGGGAGTTCTTAAGTAATTTGATTAATTGAACTTTAATTTATCATGAACTTAGTACCTAATAGTATTTTGCATGTCTATATTGTTGTAGATAGATGGCCTGTGCTATTGTTCCGTTGAATTTTAATGCGTTCCTAGAGAAAGCAAAGTTGAAAGATGATGGTAGCAACTACACGGACTGGGTCCGTAACTTGAGGATTATCCTCATTGCTACACCCGGCAGAGCAAAGCTCATGACTACTCGATAGATCAGTGTGCCATGCTTTATAGCTTAGAACCGGGACTTCAACGACGTTTTGAACGTCATGGAGCATATGAGATGTTCCAGGAGTTGAAGTTAATATTTCAAGCAAATGCCCGGATTGAGAGATATGAAGTCTCCAATAAGTTCTACAGTTGCAACATGGAGGAGAATAGTTCTGTCAGTGAACATATACCCAGAATGTTTGGGTACCACAACCACTTGACTCTCGCCCCTCCCATGCCATGGAGGCCATGTACCAGAGGGGAAACCTTTCTACCATCTAGGGAGAAGGTCAAGGAAGAAGAATAAGAAGGGGGGATCTCTCCCCTCTCTCCCGGTGGCGCCAGAACACCGCCGTGGCCATCATCATCACCGCAATCTACACCAACAACTTCACCGCCATCATCAAAAACTCTTCCCCCCCTCTATGCAGCGGTGTAACCCCCCTTTTACTTGCTGTAATCTCTACTTAAACATGGTTCCCAACTCTATATATTATTTCCTAATGATGTATGGCTATCCTATGATGTTTGAGTAGATCCATTTTGTCCTATGGGTTAATTGATGATCGTGATTGATTTGAGTTGCATGTTTTATTATTGGTGCTGTCCTATGGCGCTCTCCGTGTCGCGCAAGAGTGAGGGATCCCCGCTGTAGGGTTTGCAATATGTCCATGATTTTCTTATGGTGGGTGGCGTGAGTGACAGAAGCACATACCCGAGTAAGTAGGTTGTTTGCGTATGGGAGTAAAGAGGACTTGATGCCTTATAATGCTATGGTTGGGTTTTACCTTAATGATCTTTAGTAGTTGTGGATGCTTGCTAGAGTTCCAATCATAAGTGCATATGATCCAAGAAGAGAAAGTATGTTAGCTTATGCCTCTCCCTCAAATAAAATTGCAATAATGATTACCGGTCTAGTTATCGATTGCCTAGGGACAAATAACTTTCTTGTGTGACAACAAGCTCTCTACTAAAACTAACTTAGTTGTGTCTTCATCTAAACAGCCCCTACTTTTTATTTAAGCGCTCTTTATTATCTTGCAAACCTATCCAACAACACCTACAAAGTACTTCTTGTTTCATACTTGTTCTAGGTAAAGCGAACGTCAAGCGTGCGTAGAGTTGAATTGGTGGTCGATAGAACTTGAGGGAATATTTGTTCTACCTTTAGGTCCTCGTTGGGTTCGACACTCTTACTTATCGAAAGAGGCTACAATTGATCCCATATACTTGTGGGTTATCAGATGGCAAAGTGAAATGTATATTTGATGTACATGGTATTGATGTGTACCTTACTAATGCTCGCAGTAGTGCCTGGGTATTTGATACTGGCTCAGTTGCTAACATTTGCAACTCGAAACAGGGGCTATGGATTAAGCGAATATTGGCTAAGGACGAGGTGATGATGTGCGTGGGAAATGGTTCCAAAGTCGATGTGATCGCCGTCGGCACGCTACCTCTACATCTACCTTCGAGATTAGTATTAGACCTAAATAATTGTTATTTGGTGCCAGCGTTGAGCATGAGCATTATATCTGGATCTTGTTTGATGTGAGATGGTTATTCATTAAAATCAGAGAATAATGGTTGTTCTATTTATATGAGTAATATCTTTTATGGTCATGCACCCCTGATGAGTGGTCTATTTTTACTAAGTCTTGATAGTAGTGATACACATGTTCATAGTATTGAATCCAAAAGATGCAGAGTTGATAATGATAGTGCAACTTATTTGTGGCATTGCCGTTTAGGTCATATTGGTGTAAAGTGCATGAAGAAACTCCATTCTGATGGACTTCTGGAATCACTTGATTATGAACCACTTGGTACTTGCGAACCATGCCTCATGGGAAAGATGACTAAAACTCCGTTCTTCGGAACAATGGAGCGAGCAATAGAGTTATTGGAAATCATACATACTGATGTGTGTGGTCCAATGAACATTGAAGCTCACGGCGGATATCGTTATTTTCATACAACGGGCTATTGTTCATCCACCGTCGACCTCATGCAGCCTCCACCTGCGACTGTTCATCCACGGGCTCCTGTTCATGCAGCCTCCACGGCGCGCTACTCCACCGGCTACTGTTCAACCAACCCTCTCCACGGGCTCCTGTTCAACCACCCCTCCACGGGCTACTGTTCATCCAGCCCTCCACTGTCTACTTTTCATCCTGCCCTCCATGGGGTGGTCCTGTTCATCCAGCCATCCATGGGGTCCTATTCATCCAGCCCCAACCGGCTCGATCGATCGGGGTCCTGTTCATCTAGAGGCAACACCACGGGGTCCTGTTCATCCACCCCCATCGGGAACTGTACATCCAACCCCCCCAGCAACGCTCACTGTTCATCCAGAGGTAGCATCGATCGGCTTCAGTTAGCAGCAGTAGCGAAGGAATCGCTCGATTGGGTCCAGTTAACACCCATCGATCGATCGCTTGGGTTCAGTAATGCGTAGCCTGCAGTGCAATCGCTCGGGTTTAATTAGAGCCCAACGCCTCGCTCGGGTTCAGTTAGAGCCCAATGCCTCGCACCCACGCGCGTGCGTGTACAAGAGAAACGCGCATCGCTCGGCCCCGACCACCCATCGTAACCGGGAACACCCCGATATTTTCCTCGCCCTCGCTTCTACCATGGTTTTTTTCCGTCATGGATGGCCCAAAGAATGTCATGCAACCGCGTCTTCGGCCCGCCCAGGACGAAAAGCCCATTTTGTCATGATTTTTTGTCATAGAAGTAGGACCCCACCACATCTATGATGATACCGGGTTTTGTCACAATTATCGTCATAGAAGTGTCATAAGTATGACATAATTTTTTTTCATTAGGCCCAAAATGTCATAGATGTGTCTTTTTTTGTAGTGCTACCAATGTGAGTTTAGTGATAATGGTATCGTATCTTCGTATGCTAAGGGTGTTTATAATTACTATGATGTTCAACAAATTGAAGAATTTGTTGCTTTTAAGGGTGCTTATGAAATTGCTTCTTTGATTGAAAAGTATGATGCTACTCTTTACAAATCTGAAAATTTTGCCATACTTAAATATTGTTATGATAGTTATGCTTCTAATGCCTATGTTAAACCATATATCGAGGACTCCTCCGTTGTCCAAGAAGAGACTAATATTTTGCAGGAGTCTATGGAAGAAGAGATTGATGAAACTGTGAGCTCATTAGATGAAAAAGATGATGAGGAGAGCGAAGAACAAAAGGAGGAAGATCGGATTAGCTACCCGTGCCCACCTTCTAATGAGAGTAACTCTCCAACTCTTACATTATTTAATGTCCCTTTGTTCTTACCGAAGGATGATTGCTATGATGATTATTATGATCCCATTGATTCTTTTGAAATACCCCTTTTTGATGAACTTGGTGCTTTCTATGCTTGTGGCCATGATGCCAATATGAATGATGCTTATGGTGATGAACTTGCTATAGTTCCATATGTTAAACATGCAATTGTTGCTATTGCACCCACACATAATAGTCCTATTATCTTTTTGAATTCTCCAAACTACACTATATAGGAGAAGTTTGCTCTTATTAAGGATTATGTTGATGGGTTGCATTTTACCATTGCACATGATGATTTTGATGAATGTAATATGCATGTGCTTGCTGCTCCTCCTTGCAATTATTATGAGAGAGGAACTACATCTCCACCTCTCTATGTTTCCAACAAGATAAAATTGCAAGAAACTGTTTATACTATGCATTGGCCTTTACTATGTGTGCATGAATCATTCTTTTATGACATGCCGATGCATATAAGAGAGTTAGAGTTCGTAATTGCTTGATATATGTTGCTTTGTGCTCACTACTGAATGCCAAATCATTGCTAATTCAAATTGGCTTTGATATACCTTGGGATCCGGGTGGATCCATTACTTGAGCACTATATGCCTAGCTTAATGGCTTTAAAGAAAGCGCTGCCAGGGCGACAACCCGGAAGTTTTAGAGAGTAATTTATTTCTGTTGTGCTTTTATATAGTTTAAAAACAAAAAAATAAAGAGGGGAACCCAAAACTTTTCAAAAAGGAAAGTGAAAGTGAGAGAGACAAGCATTGTTGAAGTGGGGGAGCTCCTTGAACTTTGTTCATGCTCACAGAAACTTTGTGAATCTTGATTACAGGAACTTTCCAACAAAAATAATTATCCCCTTGTACAATTCCATTGTATTATAAAAATAATGTGCCAAGATTTGCCTTTAGGATGTTTACATTGCTTGTTGGTTTGTGCGGTGCAGAACAGAAACTTTGGCTGTAGTGCGTGATTTTACATTTTGTACTGGAATGTCAAACGGTTCTGAAACTTTTTGCACCGTATTTCTATACAAATTGTTTATTTTTCCGAATTTTAGCAGAATGTTTTGAGTAACAGAGGTATGGTGAATGTTCAGATTACTACAGACTGTCCTGTTTAAGACAGATTCTGTTTTTGATGCATTGTTTGCTTGTATTGATGAAACTATCGATTTCTATCAGTGGATTAAGCCATGTAAAAGTTATATTACAGTAGCTACAGTGCAAAATAAAATATGAATTGGTTTGCAACAGTATTAGAGTAGTGATTTGCTTTATTATACTAACGGATCTTACCGAGTTTTGTGTTGAGTTTTGTGTGGATGAAGTGTTCGAAGATCGAGGAGGTCTCGATGTGAGAAGGAGGAGGAGAGGCAAGAGCTCAAGCTTGGGGATGTCCAAGCAACCCCAAGTAAATATTCAAGGAGACTCAAGCATCTAAGCTTGGGGATGCCCCGGAAGGCATCCCATCTTTCTTCAACAAGTATCAGTATGTTTTCGGATTCGTTTTGTTCATGCGATATGTGCAAATCTTGGAGCGTCTTTTGCATTTTGTTTTCACTTTTCTTTTATGCACCATGCTGGTATGAGATAGTCTTTGGTTGATTTATAGAATTCTCATTGCACTTCACTTATATCTTTTGAGTATGGCTTTATAGAATGCTTCATGTGCTTCACTTATATCATTTGAAGTTTGGATTGCCTCTTTCTCTTCACATAGAAAACCACCATTTATAGAATGCTCTTTTGCTTCACTTATATTTGTTAGAGCGTGGGCATATCTTTTGTAGAAAGAATTAAACTCTCTTGCTTCACTTATATATATATTTAGAGAGATGACATGAATTGGTCATTCACATGGTTAGTCATAAAATCCTACATAAAACTTGTAGATCACTGATTATCATATGTTTGGTTCCTTGCAATAGTTTTGCGATATAAAGGTGGTGATATTAGAGTCGTGCTAGTGGGTAGTTGTGAAATTGAGAAATACTTGTGTTGAGGTTTGCAAGTCCCGTAGCATGCACGTATGGTAAACATTGTGTGACAAATTTGAAGCATGGGGTGTTCTTTGATTGCTTTCCTTCTGAGTGGCGGTTGGGGACGATCGATGGTCTTTTCCTACCAATGTATCCCCCTAGGGGCATGCGCAGTAGTACTTTGCTTCAAGGGCTAATAAACTTTTGCAATAAGTATATGAGTTCTTTATGACTAATGTTGAGTCCATGGATTATACGCACTCTCACCCTTCCATCATTGCTAGCCTCTTCTGTACCATGCATTGCCCTTTCTCACCTCGAGAGTTGGTGCAAACTTCGCCGGTGCATCCAAACCCCGTGATACAATACACTCTATCACACATAAACCTCCTTATATCTTCCTCAAAACAACCGCCATAACTACCTATCATGGCATTTCCATAGCCATTCCAAGATATATTGCCATGCAACTTCCATCATCATCATATACATGACGTGAGCATTTATTGTCGTATTGCTTTGCATGATCGTAAGATAGCTAGCATGATGTTTTCATGTCTTGTCCGTTTTTTGATTTCATTGCTTCGCTAGATCATTGCACATCCCAGTACACCACCGGAGGCATTCATATAGAGTCATATCTTTGTTCTAGTATCGAGTTGTAATATTGAGTTGTAAGTAAATAAAAGTGTGGTGATCATCATTATTAGAACATCGTCCCATGTGAGGTTATCAAAATAAAATAGGCCAAAGAAGCCCAAATAAAAAAAGAGGCCAAAGAAGCCCACCAAAAAAAGAGAAAAAAAGAGAAAAAACCAAAAAAGAGGGACAATGTTACTATCCTGTTACCACACTTGTGCTTCAAAGTACCACCATGTTCTTCATATAGAGAGTCTCATTGAGTTATCACTTTCATATACTAGTGGGAATTTTCATTATAGAACTTGGCTTGTATATTCCGATGATGGGCTTCCTCAAATGCCCGAGGTCTTCATGAGCAAGCAAGTTGGATGCACACCCACTTAGTTTCAGTTTGAGCTTTCATATACTTATAGCTCTAGTGCACCCGTTGCATGGCAATCCATACTCCTCACATTGACATCAATTGATGGGCATCTCCATAGCCCGTTGATTAGCCGCGTTGATGTGAGACATTCTCCTTTTTTGTCTTCTCCACACAAACTCCACCATCATATTCTATTCCACCTATAGTGCTATGTCCATGGCTCACGCTCATGTATTGCATGAGGGTTGAAAAGGCTAAAACGTGTTAAAAAGTATGAACCAATTGCTCGGCTTGTCATCGGGGTTGTGCATGATGGGAGCATTTTGTGTGACGAAAATGAAGCATGGCCAAACTATATGATTTTGTAGGGATGAGCTTTCTTTGGCTATGTTATTTTGAGAGTACATGATTGCTTTATTAGTATGCTCGAAGTATATTTGTCTTAATGTCAAATGATAGACTATTGCTCTGAATCACTCATGTCTTAATATTCGTGCCATGATTAGATTACATGATCAAGATTATGCTAGGTAGCATTCCACATCAGAAATTATCTTTTTTTTATCATTTGCCTACTCGAGGATGAGCAGGAATTAAGCTTGGGGATGCTGATACGTCTCTGTCTTATCTATAATCTTTGATTGTTCCATGCCAATATTATACAACTTTCATATACTTTTGGAAACTTTTTATACTATTTTTGGGACTAACATATTGATCCAGTGCCCAGTTCTAGTTCCTGTTTGTTGCATGTTTTTTGTTTCACAGAAAATCCATATCAAACAGAGAACAAACAGGATAAAAACTGACGGTTTTTTGGAATATATGTGATTTTTGGAAAGAAGAATCAACGCGAGACAATGCCCGAGGGGGCCATGAGGCAGGGGGGCGCGCCCCAGGGGGTCAGGTGCGCCCTGGGCCCTCGTGGCCACCCCGTAAGACGGTTGGTGCCCTTCTTTTGCCGCAAGAAAGCTAATATCCAGATAGAGATCGTGTCCAAAATTCAGCCCATTCGGAGTTACAGATCTCCAGGAATTTAAGAAATGGTGAAAGGGCAGAATCAGGAACGCAGAAATAGAGAGAGACAGAGAGATAGATCCAATCTCGGAGGGGCTCTCGCCCCTCCCATGCCATGGAGGCCATGGACCAGAGGGGAAACCCTTCTCCCATCTAGTGAGAAGGTCAAGGAAGAAGAAGAAGAAGGGGGCTCTCTCCCCCTCTCTCCCGGTGGCGCCGGAACACCGCGGGGGCCATCATCATCACCGCAATCTACACCAACAACTTCACCGCCATCATCACCAACTCTTCCCCCCTCTATGCAGCGGTGTAACCCCCCTTTTACCTGCTGTAATCTCTACTTAAACATGGTGCCCAATGCTATATATTATTTCCCAATGATGTATGGCTATCCTATGATGTTTGAGTAGATCCGTTTTGTCCTATGGGTTAATTGGTGATCGTGATTAGTTTGAGTTGCATGTTTTATTATTGGTGCTGTCCTATTGTGCTCTCCGTGTCATGCAAGCGTGAGGGATCCCCGCTATAGGGTTTGCAATATGTTCATGATTTGCTTATGGTGGGTGGCGTGAGTGACATAAGCATAGACCCGAGTAAGTAGGTTATTTGCGTATGGGAGTAAATAGGACTTGATGCCTTATAATGCTATGGTTGGGTTTTACCTTAATGATCTTTAGTAGTTGCAGATGCTTGCTAGAGTTCCAATCATAATCGCATATGATCCAAGAAGAGAAAGTATGTAGCTTATGCCTCTCCCTCAAATAAAATTGCAATAATGATTACCGGTCTAGTTATCGATTGCCTAGGGACAAATAACTTTCTTGTGTGACAACAAGCTCTCTACTAAAACTAACTTAGTTGTGTCTTCATCTAAACAACCCCTACTTTTTATTTACGTGCTCTTTATTATCTTGCAATTTGGGCTGGGCCTCCGGTTAATAGGTTAGTCCCAAAAATCATATAAAATAGCATATAAATGCATATAAAACATCCAAGGTTGATAATATAATAGCATGGAACAATAAAAAATTATAGATACGTTGGAGACGTATCACTTGTTGTTCTGAAAACCCTAAGAAACACCTTCCCTACACTACAAAAAAATACACTTTCGTGATGATACGTGTTTGTCACAGTAGGTCACATTTTCTGTGATGCATGTACATCCATGACAAATTTATGACAGAATCAAGATAGTCATACCTCTGCTGTCGTAGAAGTGTTCCATGACATTACCAAAATTATCATCACGGAAGTGTCCACTTCCATGAAGATAAATCGCGCGTCACATAAGTGCTTTCGTCAAGGGTGACCGACACGTGGCATCCACCGTAACAGAACGTCGTTAAGCTATCGGGTCCGGTTTTGGATCCGATAACCCGTTAACAGCCCGAACCAATGGGGATTTTCCACGCGTAAAATTCTGATTGGCTGATGGACACACATGTCAGCTCCGCGTTGGCACATGTGTCACTTATCCAATGGGCGAGATGCGCCTATGATATGTTGACACATGGACCGACCCAAAAGTGGCCCATAAAGTTTAAATGGGACGGCCCAACTAAAGGCCCACAAGATTTTGCGGTCCATAATGGGCCGACCCAGCAAAAGGCCCACGAGATTTTGCGTATCATAATGGGCTGGCCCAGCTAAAGGCGCACGAGATTTTGCTGGCCATAATGGGATGGCCCAGCTAAAGACCCACAAGATTTTGCAGACCATAATGGGTCGGCCCAGCTAAAGGCCCAACATTCTCAGTTAAGGCCCGTACAGCTAGTGTCAAATCAGCCCGTCAACGGCCTGTCATAAACTTGTCATCATTGCGGCCCATGGTCACTTCTGGCCCGTTAACAGTCCGCTAAGTATATGGGACGAATTACGGCCCGGTGTATTTTCGGCGTGTTAAAGGTCCTGCTTCATTTGGGCCCATTTACAGGCCACTGAAACTTTCAGCCCATAAACGACCGTGAAGGATCTGGGTCATATTCGTCCATGTCTGACATTCGGCCTGTTAGAGGCCCACTATAGATTTGGGCCACTTTCATCCTGTTGTGATTTTCGGCCTATTAACGTCGGACGAAATCCATGGGCCATATGTGGCCCAACATCACATCGGGCCCATTAACGGCCCATATAAAAATGAAAATAATCTAGCCCGACCGAACTTCCGGCCTGTTAAAGGCCCGTGTATTAGGTCGGTGCATTTACGGCCCGTCCGAATTTTGGCATGTGAAAAAACCGCATCGTAAATGGGCCACCATTTCGGCTTGCTTAACCAGTGGGTTATTTGGCACAATCAAAGCCCAATCTCACTTTTGGTCTTTTAAAGGCCCATGTTTTTAATGGGCTCGAGATATTTACACCTGTAAACGACCTATTGTTACTGAGGGCCCAAATTATATTTATGCCTGTTAAAGGCCCACTATGGGCACAGGTCTACCAGAAAATATGAAATCTTATGCTGATTTAGGCCTAGATATTTTTAGTGGGCTACATGCAAATTTTGGCCCATAATCGTTTTTAGCCCAATTGGAATGGGTCCGATGAATGTTGGCATGTTGGGCTCCTACGAAGCTTTCGACCGAATACATTACTAAGATAAACCTACACTATACAAAATAGCTTCGTAATTATTGCAGCCTTTGGCAGCATCATAAATGCTGTATCACAATAAAATAAATTCCAACCATACAACAAAAGGCCTGTTGGCATAAAGTTTACAGTCCTTGCAGATAAAAGCACCATCAGATGTATAGAAGCATAGATCATTTGACCCGAGTGCTAATGTTTCAGGCTGTAGAATCTGATGGAGCAGCATGATCTTCACCTTTTTTCTGCCATTGCTCTTGAACAACGAAGCGAATGTCTGATAGTCTGGTTTCAAAACCATTCATATCTTAACGACATTTGTCAACCACTATTCTTGTTTCCAAAACGACGTCCATTAGGGATTGGACTTGTGTCTGGAGCACAGATATATCACTCTGTCTAGTAGGAAGATTTTGTTCAGTAGGCGATTTGGACGAGGTTACCTTGACAACCAACCCAGAATTACGCAGGAAGGTGCTTTTTGCACTTGTAAGTGCATCTAGTGCCCCTTAGTGATTTTGGTGTATTGAAGACTTATAGGTTAAGGGACTAATGTGTTTATGAGTGTACACAAGTCTATAAGACTATGAGGAGTTCGATATTTACAGAGAAAGTCGACCCCTAAAAATGAAGTTCTTCGACTGAAGACTTTGGATTTCTGAAGACTTTCTGAAGACTTCGAAAGTGAAGAAATTGGTGTGACCTTGAAGACTTGGTATTCACTCGAGGAACATGAAGTGTGAAGACTTTTGTTTTTGTAGTTTCATTTTCTCTTTCTTGAGTCATAGGAAACACCGTACTATTAAAGGGGGTCGAGGAAATACTAAGGAAAAATTTCCATGTGATGCTCAACTCAAAATCCTACACCTACCAATCCCTTCGAGTGAAGCCATTGGAAATCTCATACAGTTCAGTCATATTCTTCAGTGACAGAGACAAAGTTCTTCTGGTCCCTGAGGAATTTGTTCTGACTCAGGAGTTAGGAATTCGCCAGTACGGATTGCCTACATAGTGAGGAACATGATAGCCCTGAGGAATTTGATACTCAAATTTCCGACCGTTGCTGTGCCTTGTGCCAGCTGTCCCAAAATATCTACCCACCTAACGGTCATATCATCATTGAAGGGAATTTATGTCTTATCATGTCGGGCTACTCCCTAGGCTATAAATAGCCGCCCCCCTACAACCACTAGCTGGTTGGCTGCTCCGAGAAAAACTGACACTTGTCATTTGAGAGCATCCCGTCCTCCGAGGACTTTGAGTGAAAATCATCAAGTGAGGAAAACCCAAACCCAAACACCTAGAAACCCCAAGTGATTGAGCATCACTTAAGAGATTGATCCTGCGTGGATCCAACGCTTGTTACCTTTGAAGACTGTGCATCTTCTAGATGGTTAGGCGTCATGGTCTAGAGCATCCAAGAGGAATTGTGGATCACCGAGTGACCGAGTTTGTGAAGGTTCGGAAGTCACCTGAAGACTTACCACAAGTTATTGGGTGAGGTCTGTGTGACCTTAGCTCAAGGGGAATATGGTGAGGACTGAGTGTTCTGAACTGCGTGTTCAGGACTGGGTGTCCGGGACTGTGTGTCCTTAGGTTTAAATACCTAGCCGCCCTAACTAGACGTACAACTGTCACAACAGTTGGAACTGGTCTACCAAATCATTGTCTTCACCAAGCTACCTGGTTCCATTTCCTCAACCCTTCCATTTGCTCAGTTATGTGTTGAGTGCTTGTTCATATCTGTTTGAAGACTTTGACTGAAGACTTTCTCAATTTCCTCAGTTCAATTTCTTCAGTCTGTTTGTCTTCATCCTGTGTCATCCCGTGTTTACGCTTTCCGTACTCTGTGCTTGTCTTCATTTCATCATGATGACCATGCTTGTGTTCTGTTATGTTTACTTCTGAGTACTTATTCCGCTGCAAGTAGTTCTTCGCTAAGAAATTTCCTCACCCTGAAATTCCTCAGTGAAGAATTCCTAAAAATCGCCTATTCACCCCCCTCTAGTCGATATAACGCACTTTCAATTGGTATTAGAGCAAGGTACTCCCTTGTTCTGTGTGATTTTGGTTTAACCACCTGGAGTTCTAGTTATGTCGACTGTAGGTATGATCAAGGTTTCTGCTGGGTGTCCTACCTTTGATGGGATGGACTACCCCTACTAGAAGAATAATATGCGCATGCATGTTGAGGCAATTGATAACGATCTCTAGTACGTTATGGAGAATGGTGTTCCCTCTTGTCGGTTCAATGTCCGGCATATCTCGTAGTAGGGGTCCTAAGCTAGGCTTCTTGGAGCGATGGTAACATGGACACGGGATTTACCCAGGTTCGGGCCCTCTTGATGGAGGTAAAACCCTACGTCCTACTTTTGATTGTATTCATATGGGTGTAGTACAGAGTACATATGTCTACCACGAGACTGATCTAATGAATATGAGATTGTCTATTGACTAGCCTAGCCTCGGTTTATATAAGATACCGGAGGCCTAGGGTTTAGGAGAGTCCTTGTCTTGGGCTCCAAGTCTTGTGGAGTCTTCCTTGTATGCAGCTGGGGTTGTCCAAACTGGCCCACGAGTATGCGGCCATGGGGTCCTCGGCCCAATCTAACTGATTGGGAGACGACGTGGTGTGTACCCCCTAGTCCAGGACACTGTCAGTAGCCCACTGAACCGGTCTTCAAGTTGGGGATGCTCCTCAATTCTTCTAAACTGTTCTTCATCTTTGGTCGTCGGTCTTGAAAACTAGTTCAACAAATCTTCCCATCTTCGATCTTGAGGATCGCCAAAGTGCATCCGAAGAGTTTACACATCGGGTATCCGAGGAGCCCCTTTAAGTTTCCGGCCTTTATCAATGCCTTGTTATTTTCACGCCCACCTCGGGTTTGAAGTTGTCCCCGTGCAGCGGTGTTGTCTTGCATCCGAGCTCCAATGCCGGACTGCATTTGAGGTATCCTTTGCAGATGAGCACCAAAGCCGGACTATATCCGAGCTCCAACGCCGGACTGAATCCAAACTCCAACGCCGGAGAGTATCCGAGCTCCAACGCCGGACTATATCCGAGGTGTCATGGATCACCTTGGCTCAAAAAAGTCGAAGGAGTTTAGCCGAGCTTAATGCCAGAAATGCCCTCTACAGAGCCAACCACAGTCGTCCGAGATTTATGCCGGACTGCTTCCGGGGTGTCTATGGTAGTCGAGCACCAACGTCGAACTGTATCCGAGGTAATACACCACCTCGTCCATGGGCTGATTTTTATGAATTTAATCTCGAATTGTGCAATGTAACCTCCGCTGAGATGTATAGCCAGTAGCCCTCAAGGTGCGTGTTGGCCTAATATCCGGTATGCACCTGAAGGAAAAAAAAGTCAAACCGCTAACCCTAGTAGCCCGTGAGACTCAGGTCGATTCATAAAATCAGCCTGAGGATCAATTCCCAGGTCAGCAACATACTTAGGAATAGAAACACGGTGTGCAAAGTCCTCAAGACTCAGGTTGGGTGCGGCCGACCAACCTGAGGATAATAATCTCCTCGAAAACTATATTGCACTTTAAATTTTCTGCATTGGATTGTCAATGCAGTAGCCCCCGAGACACTGGTCGAGTGGCAACACCAGATCAGGGGATCGATGTACCCCTTTAATATTTGTAAATAATAAGCACGAAGCCCAATAGCCCCCAAGCCTTAATGTGGGCACGGGTGGCCGAATTAAGGATCGATATCCAAAGTAAAATCACAAATTATGTGTAATGATTCTATGTATCCAAATACTTTTCATCATCAATGCTCGGATCCGCATTGTACAAAACTTTGTTGACCAACCATCGGCTTCCACCTCCTTGGCCAGTAGCCGAGGAGTGTTTGTCCTACTTTATAAAGCCTTTACAAGGGCAAAGATTTACGACAAACAAGGCAATCCGGCCATACGGTTTTATAAACAAAGGTACGCAGAGAGATATGTTGTATTACGGTTTAATATAAGAGATGTCTTCCAAAGAAAATAGTCTCGCTATCGGTTCCTTTCTTTGGGTTGTCATGCTAAGCATGATCATGAAACCTTAGCTCTAATGTAAGAGCAAAATATTGAGGATTTAGTATGGGAGGCCAGCTACTAGCCCCCGGTAGTGTTCGGCAACAGTCGAGGTCAAGCCGTAAACACTTCGGCCAATGTTATGAATGGCCTGTCATTTAACACGGCCATCGGATCGCTGACTAGTTTACACTTATTGTGACAGTCAGTTTTCAGCTTTCTCCACTGAGGTGCTTAACCATGTGAGCTGGAAGCACAATCGCAGTGGTTCTCCCTTTGCACACCTAGCCAAACAAAGTGCAACGTAGGAGGCAAGCACAGGAGCTGGGCAACCCAACTATTGACTAAAGACACAATTCGAAACCGATGCATATAAAGCAATACCCGAGAATGTTTTGCCGAATCTCTAAACATGTCCGGCGCTGCACTTCGAGACTTGTGCTGGAAACACACAAATAGTTTAAAAGTGCCAAAAGCTTGGAAAACCAAAAAACACCAGTAAAAACATGACGTCCGAACAAGATCACGTGTTCGGTGCCAATCCGAAAATTGGAAAAAAGAATTGTGCTTCTGTCGCGCTTTAACATGACACATCCGATCTCAAGACTTCACGCGGGTCAGCCTACGGCTTCAAGCTCCTTATCCCAAAGGCGGAGTACTTCTCCGAGGTCAGTTTAGCAAACTAAACTCGAGCAACTTTCAGAGAGAAGACATGCTATCCGGCTATTGACCATACACTCAAGTCGAAAAAGGAGCGGTAGAAAAAGACTTTGCAACGACCAAGAAGAAAACACATTTACTATTAAACAACTCATATAAATTTTAAGAGCCCCCAAGTGACTTGGATAAAAGAATTTTATGTATAATGATTGTATGTACCGATGTACTTATATCATATCTGTGTTCACCCGAACTTTAAACGCGTCTTAACCGACCGTCGGCTTCTCCCTCTTCGGTCAAGGACCGAAAAGTGTCATGTACTCCACCTGTCGAGAGTATCGACGGTGTTTCCGATGACCATACAATCAGGCCATAAGGCTATAACAGACAAAGCGCGCTCAGGGAACTTATGCTATATTACTGACGAAGTGTAAGAAGCATCTTCGAAGAAAATAGTACCCCCACCGATACCTTTCTTCGGTGCTCATTTTTACTATGAGACTTGTGCAATAGATTTTTTGTACTCATGAGTTCCTTTGTGTGCCGACCATGATTGAAAACAATAAGAGCGCTAGCTTTCGGCTTCACCCAGTCTGAGGTCAGAGCTTGGATGACCCGGTCGTGACAATCGCAGAGGTGCTCCCTTTACTCCCTAGCCGAACAATCGGGAACGTAGGGGTAAACACAAGAGCGAGGCAACCCAGCTTGCAAATCGCTTAGGTCAATATGGTGCATATTGTGGCATAATACACGAACAAGGAACGAAGCCGTACAAGTATAATTATATGCAAGAGGAAAAGCTTCATGAAGGAAGCCCCCAAGTAAACGGGGTATTTGAATTTGCGTGTCACAAACAAAGTTTTGACAAGGAACTTTGTCACAAGCAGTCTTTTTGCGAAAAAAAGTATAATGCTTGGTCGAAACGAACAAAATTTAAAACTGAAAGTTTTTGAGCATGAAAGCGACTTAGCTGGTTAGTGTGCTCAGTGTTGATGATGAGGTCCGAACTTATGGCGGGACGAAGACATAATCCTCGGCCTGGCCGAGGTCCCAACCCTAAGCCGGTTCCGAAGTGTCCGAAAAAAACTCGGCTTGACGAAGTGGGGACATAGCACGGTTGAAGTTGGTGCACACAGGGACGCACGTTGAAGCGACACCGCAATTTGATCGGTGCAGGCAGGACGACGACATCAGCCCACAGAGTTGACCGCGTGACGCAGTCGAAGTTGATTACCTGTGCACATAAAAATAGTGCAAGACAAAGGTACTAACAAGTAATGATAGTAATAAGGGTGTGTCTAGGGCACATCTAGATGTCCTCTAGTTATTGCACATCTAAGTGAGTGAATCAAGCATAAAAAGAAAAAGAAAAAAAGAAAAAAAATATTCACACGAATCTCAATGTAAGATCAATGACATATAACTTAGATGTGCAATACTTATGGCACATCTAGATGTGCTTTAGCAAAACTGATAGTAATAATATTCCTTTTTTTTAAAAAGTTCTTTTGCTTATTTAACTCAAGCGAAGTAAATAATTAAATAAACATGGCCTGAGCGCCAAGGTCGGCATGGCGGAGTGGCCGCGCGGAGATGTCAGCAGAGGCACACGCGCCGAGGTGACCCCAAAACTTGGTCGACGCAGGTGGGATGATGACATCGGCCCGCCATGACACCATCTACATGCATGAAATAGCACAAGACAGACAATAATAACAAAATATAGAAAAGAAAATTTCTTTACAATTTTTTATGTAAAATAAATTATTAAAAGGAGATTTGGCCTGGCACGAGGCCGGTGTGTCGCAGGGCGTCAGTGTGACAAGGTGACAAAATCCAAATTCGCAGGGTCGCCCGGGTTATGGAACGATGAGTGCGGGACAACGACAGCATATCGAATCGCCCTAAGAAGACAGCCTCAAGGTAGACCAGACTGCAAAACCTGTAGTACGAATCGTCGATGAGCAGAAAATACTCTTTGAAATGTTATTAATATGCACAATGTGAATAACTAGAACAATTGCACCTGTCGACTTATCCGATGACGTCGAAGCTGATAGCAGACGAGATGATTATGGATGAGGGACGTCCTTGCCGGAGTGCGTCAAGACTGCGTCAGGCCGACCAATATACGGAACTGTCGATCTGAATGCGGAGGTCAGTTTGATGAAGGTTCTGACGCTTACGTCGGCTGGCCAGATCGATGCAGACGAAAAAAGCATTTACAAGCATCGGCAAGTATCTCTGCAAAAAATAATGCAGTACAAACCAACAGAAAATGATCCACGTGCAACAATCCCTAGAACATAGTAAAAGGAAAGGGATCCACGCTTCCTGTTGACCGCCTCTTAGTGCACATAGCAATTTGAGGGAAAAGTAAACTTGGCCATGTACTCCACGTGAAGTGGTGGTGTTACGTAGCTAGCTAAACCAGTACTAGCGCCTGATTCTGGTAGTAGTAGCACTAGTTGGCGTGGTAGTCATCAAGAAGTGAAGGCCGGGTGCAAAACTAGTACATGATTGCGTTAGAACTATGCAAACTTTAACAAAAATAAAAAACTACTAGTGGACAACCGACGGCAGGCTGAATTAAATAAGGAAAAAGAATGAGAATAAGGGAAAGGATCTCCCTTGATGATCGATGCCAGTGGTGGATTTGTCCTTGGCTCCGCGATCAAGAACTGCATGTGCCATTAGGGCCAGTTTGACAATCCATTAAACGCCCCCGTCTGTCGATCAAAGGACCGGAGTAGGGTGCTAAACACAGTGTAGGAGCGCGTCATTGATCGCAGATTTTTTAGACCTTGATGTCGACCTAATCTGCGGACCAAGCTTGCAAACCAGAGACAATTATCATAAAAACTAACTTGTGAAAAATAGATTTGATTATAAAAATATCACCTGATCATCCCATCGATCCGCGTCGATCACCTAGCAGGCTCTCAATGAAAGCACCAATGTCAGTTGAATATCCGGCGTATCTCGTAGTAGGGGTCCTAAGCTAGGCGTATTGGAACGATGGTAATATGGACACGGGATTTACCCAGGTTTGGGCCCTCTTGATGGAGGTAAAGCCCTACGTCCTGCTTTTGATTGTATTCATATGAGTGTAGTACAGAGTACATATGTCTACCACGAGACTGATCTAATGAATATGAGATTGTCTATTGACTAGCCTGGCCTCGGTTTATAAGACACCGGAGGCCTAGGGTTTAGGAGAGTCCTTGTCTAGGGCGCCAAGTCTTGTGGAGTCTTCCTTGTATGCGTCAGGGGTTGTTCGAACTGGCCCACGAGTATGCGGTCATGGGGTCCTCGGCCCAATCTAACTGATCGGGAGACGACGTGGTGAGTACCCCCTAGTCCAGGACACCGTCACCTTTGTCACTCCCACCATCAATGCTGCTAATGTGAAGAGATTCAAGCAACTCGACTCTCAAGCGAAGAATATCATATGTGGCCATCTGAGCAGAGGACAGTATGGCAGAGTGAGTGCTTTGGACACAGCCAAGCTTATCTGGGACATGCTGTCCAAGGTCAATGAGGGAGTCTCAACACAACGTGACTCTAGAGTTGACGTTTTTCGAAATCTCTTCAACCGCTTCAAAAGACTCAACAATGAAAATGTTCAACAAGCCTTCGATCGCCTCACTGACATCTCAAATGAGCTTCAAGCACTTGGTGCCGCAGATATCACTGACCATGAGGTGGTGAAGAAATTGCTGAGATCGCTTGATTCCTCATTTGATACCTTGGCATTGATGATACAAGAACGTGGAGACTATAAGTCACTTGATCCCGCTGACATCCTCGAGAGACTAAACACTCATGAGTTTCAGCTTGCTGAGAAGAGAGATCTCTATGGACCAAGCTATGGTAGATCACGGGCTCTGAAGGCCAAGGCCGTATCCAAATCTGATGGTGAAGATTCTGACAGAAGCCTTGGTGACCCTGAAGAACTGAGCCAGGAGCTAGAAATGCTCGTGAGGAAGTTCCAAAAGTTCTCAAGACATGGTCGTTTTGGTAAATCCTCAAGAGGTGGTGACTTGAGATCAGATTCCTTATCACAGGATTACAAGAAGAGACTCTGCCATAAAAGCAAAAAACCTGGACACTACATTCAAGATTGTCCTCAGTGGGAAAAGGAATTGAAGAAGAAGAAGAAGAAGTACCAGGATTACAGTTCTGATGATTCAAAGAAGAAGAAGAAATCTTCAAAGTCCTCATCATCAAGACCCTCAAAGTCCTCATCTCACAAGAAGACAATGTTGGGGATATCGCTTATCGGGAACTTATCGGTCGACCCATGATAAGGGGTAAATCAGCCACTTTATCGGCATATCGACCGATTTATCGCCATATCGGCTGATTTATCGGCCGTTTTATCTTATCGGTTTGGCAGCGGTAAGCTATAAATCGGCCGATTTATCGGCATATCGGAAGATATCTTGAACAATGCAAGAAGAGCAGCTCCAAGAAGGCTCGAGCATTCATTGGCAAGGAAATGGACTCTAAGGCTGAATCTAAAGAAAATGAGGAAGAGGAGGAATCTGAGGAGTTAGACTCTGGTATGGCGAGCCTAGCCCTTGCAACTGCTTTCGTCAGCAAGTCTATCTTCAACCCTGAAGAAATGGACCTCCCCAACACTACTGATGACGACGACGAGGACTACGCTCCCACCTATTCCTTCATGGCAAAAGGCTCAAAGGTACTCAAATATCCCTCCTCTGAATCTAGTGAGGATGAATCTGATGAAAACCTCAAACCCAGCTATTCTAAACTTGCTAAGATTGCTGTGAAACTACAAAAGGCTCTTGAAAAGGTTCAAAATATGCTAGATAAAAGCGATGGTATGTTGGGTGAGGAAATGGATCGCACTAAAATCTTGACTGAAAATCTTCAAAGACTCCAGTCCAAGTTTGACAATCTTCAAGGTCATCATAACACTCTCCTATCTGTTCATGAGAAGCTTTCTTATGAATTTCTTCAAAGAAAGCAAGACCTTGAGCAGTTAAGAGTGAGTTATGAAGATCTTCAGAAGGAGCGTGATTCATTACTCGCTCAGCAGATCAGCGCTACTCAGGATGAATTTGTTCCTCCATGTTTGAAGTCCATTCAACGTGAAACTGCTAATTCATCACCTGAATGCTCAAATACTTCCATTACTACAAATTCTTCAACTGCCTCTGCTATCACTAATTCCTCATCTGAGGACATTGCCAGTATTACTAATGATGCAGGGCTGAAGGAATTGTATATGACAGGCATGTACAAAAGCCTCAAAAGGGCATCAAGCTATTTGTGACGTGCTTAAAAAGCAGATCCTCAACAGAAACCCTAGGAAAGAGGGTATTGCCTTTGAGAGGAAAATCAATGCTGATGGGACCTACTGGAAACCTGAGCAGTATCCCAAAACCTCATGGGTTGCTGCAAAGGGACCTTCAGTGGATCCATCTACCTTATCTGGCTTTACGTGTGAATCTTCATATTCTTCTGATGAGTCATTTGACTCCAACTATAAACTGTTCAAAAATCAGAATGGTGAAGTATTTGCTAGATATGTTGGCGCTAACTGCAGGAACAGTCCTCCTATGAAGAAAATCTGGGTTCCCAAAAGATGCCTTGAAAATCTTCAGGTGAATGTCATCATGACGCTACCTGTGAAGAATAGGAACCCCAGATCAAATTCTTCATATGGACCAAATTCTTCATATGGATCCAAGTCCTCATACGGACCAAATTCTTCACATGGATCAAATTCCTCAAAAGGATCAAAGTCCTCATATGATTATCATCATGCTAACAACTCTGTTTCGCAGGGAAGATCTAAGGATTATGGATATGTGCATTATTCTTCAAATCATTATGTTCGTAAGTCCTCGAAGAATTTCTGTTCTTACTCTTATGCTTACCCTAACCACTCTTATGTGAAACGAAGTGGATTGGCATCTATGCCACCTTTCTCTTATGGAGCTCGTAGAATGATGAACTCTTTGCCACCCCTTCAGATGTGGGTGGTGAAGAAAAAGAACTAACCTCATATGCAGGGTCAGGTCTCCACACGAACTTAAACGTGTGATGAATTTGCTAGAGACCTGAATATGCTTGAAAGGACGCAAGCTAATCATAAAGAAATTAATTTTCATTTCTCACATCCTCATACTATTTTATCTGTTCTATTTTCTGATGAAATTGATGTCATATTGTTCACTGATGAAGTATATGAGTTCATAAGTTGCACTAATTCATCTGCAGGATGATCAACCCAAAGCCACTGAGTGGGTCCTCGATAGTGGATGCACAAATCATATGACTGGTGATAGGAGCTTATTGATGGACACTGCTTTATCTCCATCACAGCTGAAGCACATCACCTACGCTGACAAAGGCAAAAGCAAGGTATTAGGTCTAGGTAAGGTTGCAATCTCAAAGGATCAACACATGGACAAAGCCATGCTTGTTGAGTCCTTAGGGTTCAACCTCATGTCTGTCGCAATGCTTTGTGATCTTGATATGGTGGTTGTCTTTGGCAAGTATCGTTGTGTTGTGATCATGGAAGCTGAAAATTCCAAAGTCTTCGAAGGCTTTAGGAGAGGAGATTTGTATATTGTTGATTTATTTACAGGACCACAACCTGCTACATGTCTACTTGCAAAAGCTTCAGAAGGATGGCTATGGCATCGACGACTTGGTCACGCTGGCATGAGGAATCTGAACACGCTCGCGAAGAAGAAGCATGTCATCGACATTGAAAATGTCAAATTCCTCAAGGATCACTTATGCGGAGCCTGTGAAGCTGGAAAGATGACCAAGTCCAAGCATCCAGCAAAGACTATCATGACTACTACTCGACCATTTGAATTGCTTCACATGGATCTCTTTGGCCCTATGCACTATGCCACATTTACCAATGCTGCATCCTTATATGGCTTTGTCATTGTTGATGATTACTCTCGATATACATGGGTCCATATTATCACTTACAAAACTAAAGTGTAGGAAGTCTTCAAACGATTTTCCTCGAGGGCTTCAACCAACTTTGGTGTGAAGATCAAGCACATCAGGAGTGATAATGGAACTGAGTTCAAGAACACTAGCCTTGATGACTATCTTGATGAACTTGGTATTACTCATGAGTTATCTGCTCCTTATACTCCTCAGCAAAATGGCGTCGGGGAGTGCAAGAACATGACTCTTGTTGAGATGGCCCGCACGATGCTTGATGAGTACAATACGCCTCCTCGCTTCTGGCCTGAGGCAATTGATACTGCATGCCACATCATCAACAGAGTATATATTCACAAATTCTTCAAGAAGACTGCCTATGAACTCCTCACTGACAAGAAACCTAATGTGAGTTATTTCAAAGTCTTCGGTGCTAAATGTTGGATTAGAGATCCTCATCACAGTTCGAAATTTGCACCGAAAGCACATGAAGGTTTTATGCTCGGTTATGGTAAGGACTCGCACACCTACAGAGTCTTCAACACCTGTCATCACAAGGTTGTTGAAACTGTAGATGTGCGGTTTGATGAGACTAATGGATCGCAAAGAGAGCACCTACCTCCTGTGACAGATGAAATACCTCTTGAGGAATCTATTAAGTTCAAGGCTACAGAGGATGTCATTCCTACTGAAGAATCTGCTAAAGAATTTATTCCAAAGCATGAGGAACATCATGATAATGCACCTGAGGAAAATGGTGCTGAAGAAAATGCTGATCAAATTCCTCAACGTCAACCCGCTCATCCTCGCGTTGCAAATGAAGTGCAAATTGAGAAAATCATCAGCGAGATCAACATTCCAGGTCCTCTCACACGCTCAAGAGCTTCACATTTATCTAAATTTTGTGGGCACTTTGCTTTCGTCTCTATCACAGATCCCACTAAGGTAGATGAAGCATTTCTGGAGCCTGAGTAGATTCAGGCCATGCAAGAAGAATTACATCAGTTCAAGCTCAACAACATCTGGGAACTGGTCAAACGTCCAGATCCTCGCAAGCACAATATCATCGGCACAAAGTGGATCTACCGCAACAAGCAAGATGAAAATGGCCTTGTGGTGAGGAATAAAGCACGGCTTGTAGCTCAAGGCTACACACAGGTTGAAGGAATTGACTTTGATGAAACTTTTGCACCTGTTGCTACACTTGAGGCTATTCGCATATTACTTGCTTATGCTAACCATCATGATATCACTTAATATCAAAAGGATGTGAAAAGTGCATTCCTCAATGGTAAGCTTGAGGAAGAAGTATATGTTGCTCAACCCCCAGGTTTTGAAGATCCAAAGCATCCTGACAAAGTTTTCAGACTAAATAAGGCCCTCTATGGCCTCAAGCAGGCCCCACGAGCGTGGTATGATACTTTGAAGGAATTCCTCGTGAAGAAAGGCTTCAAACCTGGTTCACTCGGCCCTACTCTTTTCACTAAATCTTATGATGGTGAACTATTTGTGTGCCAAATATATGTTGATAATATTATCTTTGGCTGTACTAACCAATGTTATACTGATGAATTTGGTTATATGATGAGGGAGGAATATGAAATGTCTATGATGGGAGAATTTAAATTCTTCCTAGGTCTTCAAATTCGTCAACAACACAATAGCATATTCATATCTTAGGAGAAATACCTCAAGGATGTACTGAGGAAATTCGGCATGCAAGATTGCAAAGGCGTCAAAATTCCTATGCCCACAAATGGCCATCTATGCACTGATGAAAATGGTATTGACTTTGATCAAAAGGTATATCGCTCCATGATTGGTTCTTTATTGTACTTATGTTCATCTAGGCCAGATATAATGCTTAGTGTTTGCATGTGTGCCCGATTTCAAGCTACACCGAAGAAATCACACCATAAGGCTGTGAAACATTTTCTTCGATATCTAGCTCACACACCAACACTTGGATTATGGTACCCCAAGGGCTCGGCTTTTGATCTCATTGGATATTCTGACTCTGACTATGCTCGTGATCATGTGGACCGCAAATCAACATCTGGTACATGTCATTTCCTTGGAAGATCTTCAGTCTGTTGGTCCTCGAAGAAACAGAACTGCGTATCTCTGTCTACTACTGAAGCTGAGTACATTGCTGCTGGTTCTTGCTGTGCTCAATTGCTATGAATAAAGCAAACTCTCAAGGACTACGGTGTCAACGTGAAGAATGTGCCTCTCTTCTGTGACAATGAGAGTGCCATCAAGATTGCTCACAACCCAGTTCAGCGCTCGAAGACAAAGCACATTCAGATTCATCATCATTTTCTTCGTGATCATGTGTTGAAGGGCGACATTTCTATTGAGCATGTGAAGACTGAAGAACAGCTAGCCGATATCTTCACAAAGCCCTTGAATGAGAAGAGATTTAGCAAGTTGCGCTGTGAGCTAAATATCTTAGAATCTTTGAATGTTCTTTGAAAAGGACACTCATTCTAACACTTATGCAAAATTGATGACTTAGATGTGCAACACATGAAGAAACATTTTTCTTCAAATCAATGAAGACTAACACTCTAAGTGTGAAGAAATTAACGAAGAATTTGATTCTCAGAACCCTACGACAATTGTACGCGGTGTTTGAAATCATCATTCTTATACGGTGGGTCACGCCACCACAAAATGTTGAAAATCTTCAATTGAGCTTTTCCTCAGTTCTTTGAAATTCCTCAGTTTTTTTTCAACTTTGCATTGTCTTCACTGTTTCTGGCGTTTTTCTTCATTGGCTATATATATATATATATGAGTTTATGTCCTCTACAACATTCACTTATGGAAAATTCCTCAAGTTGCTATTTCTGCTAAGTGAATGTGATCGGACCCTACGCCCTCTATGCTAAACTCAACCCATTCTATTCACAAATTCTTCAAGTGCGTTCTATTTGAAACTCGTTCAAAATCTTCGCTGTGTCCTTGTCACCTGAAGAAATTGTGAACGGAACTTTAAAGCCTATCTTATCTAAATTTTCGGCTTTTCCTCTCAAACCGTTCCACATCCCACGACAAAACTTATCCATTCACCCACTATCTCACACGATCTCCACTTCTCAGTACGTGGGTGACACATGTCAAGCGAATGAGAAGGGTCAGGGGCACGTTCGTCCAAATTCTTCGGGCAAATAGTTTTTCACCATGGCTATAAATACCCCTCTCCCCTTCCTCACTTCTCTTTTACTCCGCTCGACCTCACTCCAGCTCGAGCTTCTCAAACCCTAGCGCCGCCGCTACTTCATCATCGCCGGTGAGGAAGAGCTTCACTGCCTCGACCTCGTCGCCGTCGTACTCGCACCGGCCACGGATTTCTTCACTCCGCCGCCGCCGTAGCTGTCTTCCTCTGCCGAGTTAGGGCGTGGAAGATCTGCACTGACGAACTTCACATCTCCACTTCCTAGTTCATTGTGTTCTTCGTCTAGGGTAATTAAAAGTTGCTTTTACTGCCCTCTTTGATTCAAATGATTCCTACAAAATCCTCAAAGGTGTTTTTCTTCATATCTTCACACACTAAAACACCTCACATGTCATGTGTTCTTGATTCGTTTCTCTAAGCTATGTTTTTCTTCAAGATTCCTCAAATATGTGGATTTTCGATCTATACATCTCTGGAACCTAAGACAAAGAACGCTTAGTGAAATTCTTCAAGACTCATCTGGTCAAATTCCTTAAACTTGTTCTTTTTGAAAACCTCTGAGAACACATATGGCCTCTCCAAATTCCTTGCAACTATACTCTGTTCACAGGTACTCATGTCAGCTGCTGAATCACTAGGTTCTCATCAACTTAACTCATTTGCAGCGTTCCTCGAAGAAAAGTTGCATACATCTTCAGAGAATTCCATTGTTCAAATTCCTCAACTGAAGAAAATGGCTGACGGTAAGAAGCCACAGAAAGGAGGAAAGAGGCCTGAGGTCAACACTACCTTTGAAATCCCTGAGGACATCTATGCTGGGTACTGCACACCCCTCGAGGAAGATAAAAATCAGTGCAAGGTGTGCATTCAAAAGATTGAGAGGAGATGGGCAAGAGAGTGGAGGGAGTATAGATATGTTACTCCGAAATACATGAAGAAATTCACTCTAAATCCTCCATGCCCAAGACCTCTGTTGGCACCTGGCCAAGAAGCAGATCCCACCAGCCTCAAGCGCGGTGAGGATTATCCTGATGAATGGGCCAAGCGCCAGGCCAAGTTGGCCAGACAAGCAAGAGAAGCAGTGAGGAAATTCAACGAAGACTCTGCCACTGCTGCTGCCACTGCTGAGGCCTCTGCAAGCAAGCCAAAGAAGGCCATGCCAAAGAAGCCTCTCACAAGCTAAGTGTTTCTCCCTCAGTGCCCTCACGGCCAAGTTCCTCAGCTATGCCCTCACGACCAGATTCCTCAAAGCCCTCACGGCAAATTCCTCACGCTGCTCCTGCTCCTTCAAAATCCTCAGCTCCTCCGCTCAAGTCCTCAACTGCTCCGACAAAATCCTCAGCACCCGCGCATCTCGGCATGTGCCAAAGGACGAAGGCCATTTCTATTGCCTCAGGAGCATCTGCTAGTTCCTCAGCACCACTGCATTCTTCAACTGGTCCCACTCTGTTGAAGATCAAGGCAACTGCTGGACGAGGCTCTCGACCAAGTTCTCAAAAGAAGCATGTCGCCTTCCAAGTGCCGTCTGATGAAGACAAGCTGATGATGAGGAACTTGCCGAAATCATCAGAGACAGGCAAGTCAGGGCCACTAGAGCCAAGGGAACAAGTGTGCCTCTGCTTTTGGATCCAAAGTTGATCCTTGAGTACATTGACTTATGGCACAAGGACCCAAATACTCCCATGCCTGATTTCAAGCTGACTCCTGGCCAAAGTCATATGTTGACTCATTTCATACAAGAAGAAAAATGGAAGTTTGAGAAGGCCAGGCAGATCAAGAAAGCGCAGTACAAAAAGGAGCGCTATCTGAAGAAAAACATTGTCTCTATGACAACCGAAGAACTCGTCAATATGCAGTCTGAGATCAAGAAACTCAGTGATGAATTTGACGCATACCATGCTGATTGGCTGGGAGCCAAGGTTCGTTTTGTGAGACTCGCTGACAACTTCACTTCAAATGTTGCAGCCCCAACGCAACAGGAAATTCCTCAGGCTGAAGCATCTGCTCAGCCGACTGAAGAAAATGCTAGCACCGCTGATGACATTCAGGCTGCTGAAGAAAATGTGAGTTCCAGGGCTGATGACTGCATGCCAGGCACTGATGAAATTGCCAGGGCATCCACTAGTGGTGCGCCTAAAGAAAATGAAGAAGTCAGGGCAACAACATCCGTTGTGCCTGAAGACATTCAACCAAATTCCTCTACTCCTCCTGCGCCTACCCCAACTCCGATGCTTCCATCTGCATCAGATGTGAAGAAGACTAAGGCTGCAGAGCGTGCAACAATGAAGAAAAGGAAGGCATCAACTGCATCAGATTCTTCAGCTTAGAACACAATGAAGCCACTGACAAGCTCGTTTCCAAACCCAATTGATGCTGTTCCTATCTCAACCATGCAATCAAAGGACCTTGTTCCTTATGATGAAGAATATGAGATTCCAAGTGAATCCGATGACGACATTCCTTCTGCTGCTTCGTCGGAGCAGATGGATGAAGAAATTGAAGTGGATACAATCCCTTCAACACCAGTTGTCTCCTCGCCTATGCCTTAGTTTACTGCTAAAGAGGTCGGCGTTGAAGAAATGGAAGATGAAGATGTGGACATTGGCTGTACCACACCCGTGCTAAGTGATGATTTTTGGGAAAGTCAGCACCCCAACTCTCCACTCTTCACACCATTGCAACAAATTCCTCAGTCCCCAGTAACTACTTTACAAATGGGATCTAATGAACCACATGCCACACCGTCTGTCCATGAAGAAATTCCAGCCACTAGTGCTGAAGAACATGTAAATGAAGAATTTAAGTCCCAGGCTGCCACTGAAGAAGCACCTGTTCCTTAGCCTGTGGAACCTGAGATCGAGATTCCGGAGGTTGTGATGCAATTGACTAACACTCCTCACCCCAAGCCAAAGGATCCATTCTCAAAGAAGCATAAATTCAAGGCTGATGATTTCTTCGGCGAACACGTATTCTTCACTGACTACAACCCTTATGATTCTGCTTGTCTTAGAAGGAAGCACTTCTGGACTGCCAGCCAGGCCAACTTATATTCTTCACTGCTTTTCAACAAGGACAAAATCTTCTACCATGAGCATATTCCTCATGTGGACATGGAATCATTGCCTTGTTTAACTCCTATGCTCAGTGTGCTTCATGATGCAGGCCTCCTCAACTTTTGCACTGACATTGTTGATTGGAATGAAGAGCTCATTCTTCAGTTCTACGCTACACTGCATATCACAGGTGAACCTGAAGATATCAACACCTGGGTCTTGGACTGGATGACCGATAATACTCATTATAAGGCGCCAGCCTCTGAATTGCTTCACGCCCTACCCATCAGTCCACCCAGTGAAGGAGCTCGCTGCCTATACCAATAACCTGAACTCACTGCTCATTACATGCAAGTGTTAATGAAGACTCTGAAGCCCGGTCAAGCCCCAAGGACCAAATTCCTTGTAAAGGATTTACTCTATGTGCCCAGAACTGTCTATCGCATTCTGACGAGGACAATGAGTCCCATCAAAGGCCATGACTCATCTGATGAGGAAATAGTTGGCATCATGAAGAATCTGCTATTCAACATCATTCATAGCATTCCTATCAACTATCACGATTTCTTCATGAGGACTCTGGCAAATGCTGCACTTTCTCCGTTTGAGCTGAAGCCTTATGCACCTTGGATTATAAGATTCCTCAGGACAAGGTCTTTACTCAACTTCAGGGCTCATTTTCAGAATCACCTCAGCTACTTGCCCCCGATTGAAGTCCTCAAGCAGACCTTTACTTCAACTGATGAAAAAGGCAAGGCTCCGGCTGTCATTGATGAAGGTATTAGTCCATTGGATGGTCAGTTTTGCAAAGATGCATCTTATTCCACCAATGATGACTCTGCCACTCATGATTCTGCTGCCCATGCCTCCAAGCCAAATCCTCAAGCCACTGCTGTGACGCCCGGATAATTAAGCTACAGTGATCTCCCACTAATGGTGCCATGTCGTCAGGTTTGACTAAGCCTAGTTGCCCCTTAATAAATCAAAGCCAAATTTAAATTTTAAAATAAAGGCAAATAAATTATTTCTTCTAGCAGTAGAACAAAATGTTCATAATATTACAAGAATTCCCAAAACTATTGTAAAAATAAAACCAACATTATTTAGGACTCCAAAATGGCCATAGCTATTTTTGAATGACTTAACAGCCCCCTTCCATCACACTTAATTTCAATCAAGAAATCATATTTTTCAAATGAGGTTCAAACCTTTTATGGCAGTGCCAATTAATGCAATTTAGATTATGTGGCAGGTTGCTTATTTTACAAAAAGTCATTTGGTGCTCCATTTAAAAGTAACACAGAGTTGAAATAAAAAAAGGAAAACACACAAAATTTTAAAAAGAGAGAAACTCCCGGGGCCTCTTGGCCCATCTGGCCGCTAGGCCGGCCTAGCCACCGCTGCCTACTAACCACCACTCCCCCCGTAACCCTAGCCCACGACTCCAACTGCCCCCACGACCCCCCCGTCTCTTCCCTGTCCCCTCGATCTGGATCGAGGGGCGCACGCCCAACTCCGCGCGCCGCGCCCCCAGACACCGCCAACCTCTGCGCCCCCGCCTCCTTCCACCGGCGCCCCGCCATCCTTCGTGCGTCCCGCCCCTACCGCACGTCCATGTCGTCGGTGCCGTCCCTGACGCCGCCGGCACTCACCGGGGCCACCGTCCTTGCGTGCCGTCCTCTTCGTCGCCGGTGCCACATCGCCGGACCTCCCCGACTCCTCCACGAGCCCGCTGCCATGCCCCTCCTGCTCCCCTGTGAGCCGCCGTCCTCCATTCCTCTCCTCTTCCCTATAGATCGAACGCGCCCGCGCCGTACCGATTCACCGCGACCTCACCGCGCCCCTGCTGCGCTCCGGCCGTGCCTGGCTGAGCCCTGCACGCACCGCCCGCGCGTGTCCGCAGCCCCGCGCTATGGCCGTGCTCGCCCGCGCCTTGTCCGAACACGTCCACGCCACACCCGGCGACGCCCGCGGTCGCCCTGCTTCTCCTCCTGTGCCGCTGTCACTGGCGACCGCAGCTGCTGCGTCCCCGGCCGCACCCTATGCTGCTCCCGACCGAGCACCCTCGGCAACGCTCCACTGTAGGCGCGCACCCGCCGCCCCACGTCTCCGTCCTGCCGGCCTCGACCATGGCCTCGCCGGAGCCCGGTTCGGCCACCGCGCCCCTACCCTTCCCTGTGTGCGTTCGTGCACAGGAGGGAGGTGGCCTGAGCCACTTACAGGTGGGGCCCTCCCCCTGTAAATCAGATAAAAGGATAAGAGTAGGGAAAAACGAAAATGGAAAATAAAAGGAAATAGTAAAGTGAATTAATTAATTAGTAATATAATTACTTTAATTAATTAGCCTTGCTTAATTTGACCTAATTAACTAGCTTAGGTGTTTAAGCCTATTTTAATTAAATTGTGACAATGACATGTGGGTCTCACATGCACTATTCACACCATTGACCAGTCAACCATTGACTTGGTCAACTGGGTCTCCTGGCCCCACAGGTTATAGGCTGTGGCTGGCTTCTGTTGTGTACACATAGCTTTTTACTACTTAAATTGAATTAAAATAATTTAGAAAATTAATTAAAACTTTAGAAATTAATATAAAATAATCCGTAACTCGGATGAAAATACTTTGTACATGAAAGTTGCTCAGAACGACGAGATGAATCCGAATACGCAACCCGTTTGTCCGCCACACATCCCTAGAATAGCAAACACGCAACTTTCCCCCTTTGGTTCATCTGTCCGAAAACGCGAAACACCAGGAATACTTTCCCGGATGTTTTCCCCGTACCACCTCGTACCGCGTTAGGGCACACCTAGCATCACGCTTTGTCATGTCATGCATCGTCATGCATTTGTTTGCATTATATTTATTGTTTCTTCCCCCTCTTCTCTCTCTAGACACCGAGACCGACGCCGCTGCTACCCAGTACGACTACGGTGTTGACGACCCCTCTCTCTTGCTGGAGCAACCAGGCAAGCCCCCCCTTGATCACCAGATATCTCCTATTCTTCTCTCTACTACTTGCATTAGAGTAGTGTAGCATGTTACCGCTTTCAGTTAATCCTATACTACTGCATAGCCTGTCCTCGCTACTACTGTTGTTACCATTACCTACTATCCTACTGCTTAGTATAGGATGCTAGTGTTCCATCATTGGCCCTACACTCTTGTCCGTCTGCCATGCTATACTACTGGGCCGTGATCACTTCGGGAGGTGATCACGGGCATATACTATATACTTTACACTGTTACATTACCTGTGGTACTGTTCGGAGTTGGGGGTTGAAGGGGCAGGTGGCTCCATCCCAGTAGAGGTGGGCCTGGGTTCCCGACGGCCCCTGACTGTTACTTTGAGGCGGAGCGACAGGGCAGGTTGAGACCACCTAGTTGAGAGGTGGACCTGGCCCTGGTCGGCGTTCACGGATACTTAACACGTTTAACAAGATCTTGGTATTTGATCTGAGTCTGGCCACTGGCCTATACGCACTAACCATCTACGTGGGGACAGTTATGGGCACTCGACGTCGTGGTATCAGCCGAAGCCTTCGTGATGTCAGCGACTGAGCGGCGCGCGCTGGGTTGGACTGGAACGCCTACTCTTGTATAAGGGAGGCTAGGTCTGCTCACCGACCGTGTTTGCAACATGCAGGTGTGCAAAGGGCGATGGGCCCAGACCCCTGAGCCATAGGATTTAGACCGGCATGCCGACCTCTCTGTTGTGCCTAGGTAGGGCTGCGACGTGTTGATCTTCCGAGGCCGGGCATGACCCAGGAAAGTGTGTCCGACCAAATGGGATCGAGCGTGTTGGGAAATGTGGTGCACCCCTGCAAGGAAGTTGATCTATTCGAATAGCCGTGTCCCTCGGTAAAAGGACAAGCCGGAGTTGTACCTTGACCTTATGACAACTAGAACTGGATACTTAATAAAACACACCCTTCCAAGTGCCAGATACAACCGGTGACTGCTCTCTCATAGGGCGACGAAGGGAGGATCATCGGTTAGGATTATGCTATGCGATGCTACTTGGAGGACTTCAGTCTACTCTCTTCTACATGCTGCAAGATGGAGGCTGCCAGAAGCATAGTCTCCGGCAGGATTAGCTATCCCCCTCTTATTCCGGCATTCTGCAGTTCAGTCCACATATGATACCCCCCTTTTCCATTTGATACCAATGCATACATATGTAGTGTAGCTCCTTGCTTGCGAGTACTTTGGATGAGTACTCACGGTTGCTTTGCTCCCTCTTTTCCCCCTTTCTATACTCGATTGCTGCGACCAGATGTTGGAGCCCGGGATCCAGACGCCACCGTTGATGACGACTACTACTACTCGGGAGGTGCCTACTACTACGTGCAGCCCGCTGACGACGACCAGGAGTAGTTTAGGAGTATCCCAGGCAAGAGGCCTGTGCCTCTTTCGATCTGTATCCCAGTTTGTGCTAGCCTTCTTAAGGCAAACTTGTTTAACTTATGTCTGTACTCAGATATTGTTGCTTCCGCTGACTCGTCTATGATCGAGCTCTTGTATTCGAACCCTCGAGGCCCCTGGCTTGTAATATGATGCTTGTATGACTTATTTTATTTGTAGAGTTGTGTTGTGATATCTTCCCGTGAGTCCCTGATCTTGATCGTACTCATTTGCGTGTATGATTAGTGTACGGTCAAATCGGGGGCGTCACAAGTTGGTATCAGAGCCGACTGCCTGTAGGAACCCCCCTTCCAAACTCCTTGGTCGAAGTTGAGTCTAGACATTGCAAAAACTTTACTAACATGGTTGTGTGGCTTACAGGCCCACGTCGCCATTGGGTGATATTAGGATCTTTTACTCCTCGATCCTTACTCTGGGACTCTGATCTCTCTTCTATTTGGGTTAAATGGTTTTACTAAATCTGACTCTAGGTTCTTGTAACTACTTCTCCCGGAGAGCCCCTTATCACAGATGATCGCCTACTACACCATAAGATTTTGAAGATACTCTTCGGTCATTCCCGAGACCCTTGTACCACTGCCTTTTAGTTCCTTGCCGCAGGAATACCCATATGGATAATTCCTCGCACTTACCGAGTATCCGCCCATCCCCAGTTGTTTATGTGTTTCACTAAGGTCTTCGAAATACTATCCGACCTTCCGAGAATCCTCAGCAGCCTATTGCTCTTGAAATTCTTGCTTGCTTGCATTATGGTTAATCTCTTAAGTCTCGTAATCATATTGGCATCCCTTGTCATTATCATTTTGAGTCCGTTGATTCAAGATGTTGTGAATGCTTGCGATCCTCAATCAGGTCCTAGAAATCATCCCTCCGGCTCAGACGCCATTTTGAATGGGAGCTAGTTCTCGACCAATCAAATTGCCGTCGATTGTGCCCCTAAGTTTATTCAACTTGTCCATCCTTGATCAGAACATCTACTTCTGATCCTTCGATTTGGAATGATAATTCCTTTGCATTTAAGCTTCGAATTATTCAGACGATTCCATAACCTGTTGCATTTTCATTCTTTCCTCTTCTGGTTGAGTACTGATACTCACATCAGATTCTTTGTGGACCATCAAGTCCTTTGTTGGATTTTATCCGACAATATCCTTCATATTCAAAAACCTTGTGAGCATTTCCATGGGTATATAATGCCTTTAGTAATTTGTATCCTCTGCTTTGATAATCATACTCTACTTTTGAGATTCTATTATTTACTATGAAGTTTGTGGTATATGTTCCTAAGATGCCCTGATGGGTTGAACCTACGCCTTCCCTAATCCATGTGAACCCGAAAGATTTCACGGGTCATAATTATCTGGTATTGCACCAGGTAGAAATTTCAACAACTAATGTCATTTTCGAAATACGAGAGGTGAATGAAAGGTTATGCGTTGAACAAGTGGGAGTCGACCTTGAACCCTGTGTTCATGCCCATGGACCCGATGTATACCTTATCATGGAAGCTTCTCTTAGAATAATTATCCCCTTGTTATAAGTTCATCTTGTATCTATGGACGTGGTTCCGACCATGTTTATTCTTGATTCCATTTCTCGTGCAAGTTTGAGCACTAGTCTTCTGTAGAGCATTACCCTAGTCTAACCTCTACTTTGATCTGTCGTCGAGTATTACCCCCCTGGTATCTCGAGATTATCATGGAACTGCATAACTCTTATGAGTTCTTCAACAAGTGCTACATTCTTACTGATTCCAATTTTTCACGGGCTTTGAGTTATTAAACACTCAAAGACACCGATAACTGACTCAAGTCCGCACCGTGATTAATCAACTCTTGGTAACCTTCATTACTTACGAGTTTGAATTTGATCACGTCATTCCTAGCCTGCTTGGCTATATCCTTTTCGTGCCGTTTTTAACTGTGCTACCCGATCCTTCTTCACGGAGCAAAATTTTTGACGGTGAGCTAATCTTACGTCGATCTTCCTCGTCATATCAATTTTCCTTGAACAACAAGCTTGATTTCGAGTTCGTGTCGTACCTATGGTTTCAATAACTTTTTGCTTCATCATTTCGTTGACTTGATGTCATCGCCGATCGGTTACATCTTCTTGAAACCTCTCGACAAATGTGTCGTGATCATCATCAACATTCCGAGGTTTTCCAGGATATCAATTGAATTCTTGATGAGAAATACCATCCTTGCCCCTCGATGAGTTGTATTATCGTCGTCGACATCATTGCCTTCCCTCCGACACAAACCCGATCTTGTTATGGAGCTCCTTGCTTTCCAGCTTATGTTATGTTCCACCTTGAATTATTATCATCTTTTATATCAAGGACGTTGTGGGAAATGCTCCACCTCTTAAGAATTCTTGTTATAGTATTATTTCTCGCCATCTCCGTCCATTATTGGTCCCCGTGTGGTTTCTAATCAGAATACCGGCTATCGAACTTTCAGGTGTAAATTCAAAACTTCTAGCAACTCTATTGCTTGGAAGTGAATGGTCGATAGTTACATTCTACTTCTTTTGTTCATTTAGTCACCATCCTAACATTGATCGTGCGACCCAGCCCATATTTCGGGTGCACCTTTCAACCGATGTTTAACTGTGTATGTTTTCCTCGAGCATACATCATTATATCGTTTGATCTGACTAATGTTGTCTCCTTGTTCACCTAATTGTGGAAACCCATCTTTTGGAAGTCCCGATGAATTGTCGCTGAGTTCACCAGCTACCTCCTTATCCCTTCATTGGTTTAATGATGAACCCCTGTTCGGAACTCGCTTCCATAGTTCATTTCCCGAGGATCTTACAGTGTCATCTCGTCAATTGGTGTTGCACCTTTTCTTCTCAGGCATCCTGCGTCTGAGGCATCCTGGCACCAATCAGATCTGAATCTCGATCAAATATGATGGTTGGACCATATTTCCAAGAGTTATTACATTGGTCCTTATATATCGGTAAGGTGGGGTCATACCTAGCCCACCTGGCCGGAGGCCCTATTGTTATAGTTCCCTTTTAGCAATGTTAACCATTCTTCCATGAGAAAACTGTAAGACTTATTCCATAAGTTGTTCCTGATGGATCCTTTGTGTATCCAAGGTCTGACCTTTGCTTGAGAAGCATGTCACTGGTACTCCGATTTTCAACAAGAACATTTGAAGCCCAATGCTAAATGTTTCCTGCTCAATTATCCAAACACCGTTGTATGGGTAATGTCATGAAATTCCCCCTTACCTATAGGGTTTTCTACATTATATCCCGTCAAGGAAATCATACTCTGCTTGTTCTTGGGAAGGATATACCCCTGAAATATGTGTTTAAACACATTTTCCTTTCCATTGTTATGTTTAATCTGATAATCACATTTTCCTTTCCATTGTTCTATTTAATCTGATAATCACATTTTCCTTTCCATTGTTTTGTTTAACCTTCTTGAGGTTTATATGATCTAAGCAGTAATACGTCACTGCTTTTATAAGCACCTCAGTGTACAACTCTGTCAGTAAGACCCTATTACTATTGTTGTTGACATTCCGGTAACCACCGATGGACAAGAAATTTGCCTATTGCCCGCCTCGTTCAACGAGCAGGAAGATGGTTCTCTTCGTCCCTCGCCCTTGGTACCGACGTTGTTGCCGACATAACTGGCAGGCTACCCCCTTACATGCCTTGCTATCATGGCCATGCAAGATGTCACCGCTCCTCCTACTTTCAACCCACATAGTGGGCCCATAACCCACAAGTCCCAGGATCGAAACCTGACTCTCCTGTACACCCCAACTCCTAAAGGCTATTCCTCATGCTTGGCTTTGTATGTAATTCACGAGCCACCTTCCAAGAAATCATCAATTCTGGTATCTCAGACATAATACTTATTCCTGTTGCTCTAAAACCCTTTCACATTCTGTTTTAGGCAACGAACGATTGGCTAGCCACTTGAAACTTCTTACCGTACCTTCTTGCTCGGCTCTCGATGTGTTCCATTTGACCAAATTTGAGAGTTACTCCTGTGATCGTTCATGGGATAAACCCCAGATGAATTCCCTGATAGCCTTCTATCATTGTCAGGCTGCCCCTTTCTTATTAATAAGTACAATGGAGTTCACCAAGAAAGGCTGATGACTTATCCTGATAACCCGAAGCTAAGGAATGACGATATCAACGGAAGCGGTCAATTTCTTTGAGAAGAGCAACCACAACCGAGAAGATTCGTTAGAATGTCTTAACCAGATCTTTCCCCCTCACTTCCCCTCGTAAATCTCGGGACGAGATTTCTTGTAGTGGACGAGAATTGTGACGCCCGGATAATTAAGCTAAAGTGATCTCCCACTACTGATGCCATGTCATCAGGTTTGACTAAGCCTAGTTGCCCCTTAATAAATCAAAGCCAAATTTAAATTTTAAAATAAAGGCAAATAAATTATTTCTTCTAGAAGTAGAACAAAATGTTCATAATATTAAAAAAATTCCCAAAACTATTGTAAAAATAAAACCAACATTATTTAGGACTCCAAAATTGCCATAGCTATTTTTGAATGACTTAACAGCCCCCTTCCATCACACTTAATTTCAATCAAGAAATCATATTTTTCAAATGAGGTTCAAACCTTTTGTGGCAGTGCCAATTAATGCAATTTAGATTATGTGGCAGGTTGCTTATTTTACAAAAAGTCATTTGGTGCTCCATTTAAAAGTAACACAGAGTTGAAATAAAAAAAAGGAAAACACACAAAATTTTAAAAAGAGAGAAACCCCCGGGGCCTCTTGGCCCATCTGGACGCTAGGCCGGCCTAGCCACCGCTGCCTACTAACCACCACTCCCCCGTAACCCTAGCCCACGACTCCCACTGCCCCCCCACGACCCCCCCGTCTCTTCCCTCTCCCCCCGATCTGGATCGAGGGGCGCACGCCCAACTCCGTGCGAGCGCGCCGCGCCCCCAGACACCGCCAGCCTCTGCGCCCCCGCCTCCTACCACCGGCGCCCCGCCATCCTTCGCGCGTCCCACCCCTACCGCACGTCCATGTCGTCGGTGCCGTCCCTGACGCCGCCGGCACTCACCGTGGCCACCGTCCTTGCGTGCCGTCCTCTTCGTCGCCGATGCCGCATCGCCGGACCTCCCCGACTCCTCCACGAGCCTGCTGCCATGCCCCTCCTGCTCCCCTGTGAGCCGCCGTCCTCCATTCCTCTCCTCTTCCCTATAGATCGAACGAGCCCGCGCCGTATCGATTCACCGCGACCTCACCGCGCCCCTGCTGCACTCCGACCGTGCCTGGCTGAGCCCTGCACGCGCCGCCCGCGCGTGTCTGCAGCCCCGTGCTATGGCCGTGCTCACCCGCGCCTTGTCCGAACACGTCCACGCCACACCCGGCGACGCCCGCGGTCGCCCTGCTTCTCCTCCTGTGCCGCTGTCACCGGCGACCGCAGCTGCTGCGTCCCCGGCCGCACCCTCTGCTGCTCCCGACCGAGCACCCTCGGCAATGCTCCACTGTAGGCGCGCACCCGCCGCCCCACGTCTTCGTCCTGCCGGCCTCGACCATGGCCTCGCCGGAGCCCGGTTCGGCCACCGCGCCCCTGCCCTTCCCTGTGCGCGTTCGTGCACTGGAGGGAGGTGGCCTGAGCCACTTACAGGTGGGGCCCTCCCCCTGTAAATCAGATAAAAGGATAAGAGTAGGGAAAAACGAAAATGGAAAATAAAAGGAAATAGTAAAGTGAATTAATTAATTAGCAATATAATTACTTTAATTAATTAACCTTGCTTAATTTGACCTAATTAACTAGCTTAGGTGTTTAAGCCTATTTTAATTAAATTGTGACAATGACATGTGGGTCTCACATGCACTATTCACACCATTGACCAGTCAACCATTGACTTGGTCAACTGGGTCTCCTGGCCCCACAGGTTATAGGCTGTGGCTGGCTTCTGTTGTGTACACATAGCTTTTTACTACTTAAATTGAAATAAAAAATTTAGAAAATGAATTAAAACTTTACAAATTAATATAAAATAATCCGTAACTCGGATGAAAATACTTTGTACATGAAAGTTGCTCAGAACAACGAGACGAATCCGAATACGCAACCCGTTCGTCCGCCACACATCCCTAGAATAGCAAACACGCAACTTTCCCCCTTCGGTTCATTTGTCCGAAAATGCGAAACCCCGGGAATACTTTCCCGGATGTTTTCCCCTACACCGGTACCACCTCGTACCGTGTTAGGGCACACCTAGCATCACACTTTTTCATGTCATGTATCATCATGCATTTATTTGCATTATATTTATTGTTTCTTCCCCCTCTTCTCTCGCTAGACACCGAGACCTACGCCGCTGCTACCCAGTATGACTACGGTGTTGACGACCTCTCTCTCTTGCCGGAGCAACCAGGCAAGCCCCCCCTTGATCACCAGATATCGCCTATTCTTCTCTCTACTACTTGAATTAGAGTAGTGTAGCATGTTACTGCTTTCAGTTAATCCTATACTACTGCATAGCCTGTCCTTGCTACTACTGTTGTTACCATTACCTACTATCCTACTGCTTAGTATAGGATTCTAGTGTTCCATCAGTGGCCCTACACTCTTGTCCGTCAGCCATGCTATACTACCGGGCCGTGATTACTTCGGGAGGTGATCACGAGCATATACTATATACTTTACACTGTTACATTACCTGTGGTACTGTTCGGAGTTGGGGGTTGAAGAGGTAGGTGGCTCCATCCCGGTAGAGGTGGGCCTGGGTTCCCGACGGCCCCCAACTATTACTTTGAGGTGGACCGACAGGGCAGGTTGAGACCACCTAGGAGAGAGGTGGACCTGGCCCTGGTCGGCGTTCGCGGATACTTAACACGTTTAATGAGATATTGGTATTTGATCTGAGTCTGGCCACTGGCCTGTGCGCACTAACCATCTACGCGGGGACAGTTATGGGCACTCGACGTCATGGTATCAGCTGAAGCCTTCGTGACATTAGCGATTGAGCGGCGCGCGCCGGGTTGGACTGGAACACCTACTCTTGTATAAGGGAGGCTAGGTCTGCTCACCGGCCGTGTTCGCAACATGCAAGTGTGCAAAGGGCGATGGGCCCAGACCCCTGCGCCATAGGATTTAGACCGGCGTGCTGACCTCTCTGTTGTGCCTAGGTAGGGCTGCGACGTGTTGATCTTTCGAGGCCGGGCATGACCCAGGAAAGTGTGTCTGGCCAAATGGGATCGAGCGTGTTGGGAAATGTGGTGCACCCCTACAGGGAAGTTGATCTATTCGAGTAGCCGTGTCCCTCGGTAAAAGGACGACCTGGAGTTGTACCTTGACCTTATGACAACTAGAAGCAGATACTTAATAAAACACACCCTTCCAAGTGCCAGATACAACCGGTGATCGCTCTCTCACAGGGCGATGAAGGGAGGATCATTGGTTAGGATTATGCTATGCGATGCTACTTGGAGGACTTCAGTCTACTCTCTTCTACATGCTGCAAGATGGAGGCTGCCAGAAGCGTAGTCTCCGGCAGGATTAGCTATCCCCCTCTTATTCCGGCATTCTGCAGTTCAGTCCACATATGATACCCCCCTTTTCCATTTGATACCAATGCATACATATGTAGTGTAGCTCCTTGCTTGCGAGTACTTTGGATGAGTACTCACGGTTGCTTTGCTCCCTCTTTTCCCCCTTTCTATACTCGATTGCTGCAACCAGATGTTGGAGCCCAGGATCCAGATGCCACCGTCGATGACGACTACTACTACTACTCGGGAGGTGCCTACTACTACGTGCAGCCCGCTGACGATGACCAGGAGTAGTTTAGGAGGATCCCAGGCAGGAGGCCTGCGCCTCTTTCGATCTGTATCCCAGTTTGTGCTAGCCTTCTTAAGGCAAACTTGTTTAACTTATGTCTGTACTCAGATATTGTTGCTTCCACTGACTCGTCTATGATCGAGCTCTTGTATTCGAGGCCCCTGGCTTGTAATATGATGCTTGTATGACTTATTTTATTTGTAGAGTTGTGTTGTGATATCTTCCCGTGAGTTCCTGATCTTGATCGTACACGTTTGCGTGTATGATTAGTGTACGGTCAAATCGGGGGCGTCACAATTGCTCCTCGTGTGATGACTAACCATGAGCTTCTGCTTAGTCTTCACCAGAAGGTGGATCGAAACCATAAATGGGTTAAGCATCAGTTTGGTTCATTTCTTCACAACATGACCGCTACACACAATGCTGTGAAGAAAAACCACTACTACCTCCATGAGGTTTTCGGTCGCACCTAGGCTATTCTGTCCCATGTCTACAGTGAAGAAGATCTGAAGAAAATGGGTCTCAAGGAAGATTTTGACTGGTCTGCACCTCCACCGAAGAAATTCAAGAAGGTCAAGGTCCCTTCCTTGGTGGCCAGCTCTTATTCTTCATCGCGCGACACCGATGAGCATGACGACTTGGACGACACTGCGGCAGGTCCTACATCAACAAAGGACCCCAACAACGCTGGCGCTCCTTCATCAACTTGATATTCTTTAGGGGCGTTAGTCCTCATTTTAGATCCTTTTGGTCATTTGATGACAAAGGGGGAGAAATTTGAGTTAGTCTTCAAGTGGGTCTATCTTATATGGGCATTTTTTTGCTAAGTTACAACTCTCATTCTTCTGAAACTTTATTGGATCGAGTTGTAAACTTAAACCCGATGGTGCTCTGATACTTTTGATGTGTTTTTCTGCATGCTTATTCCTCATATATGTTAATGCATGCATGCTGAATTACTCAGTCACCATATTTCATCATGCATTTCAAATTCTTCATATTATGTCAAATGCGTGTATGAATTACAAGATATAGGGGGAGATCTCCATGATTCTATTCTTCAAAGTGTGCAACGCTTCAGAAGCAAATTCCTCACTATGCACATCTTCAGGGGGAGTTCTTCTATATCTTGCAATCAAATTCCTCAATATCACTATTTACACTTCATATGTTTATCCCCGTTGAAAACTTAACCTATATTGTCATCAATCACCAAAAAGGGGGAGATTGTAAGTGCATCTAGTGCCCCTTAGTGATTTTGGTGTATTGAAGACTTATAGGTTAAAGGACTAATGTGTTTATGAGTGTACACAGGTCTATAGGACTATGAGGAGTTTGATATTTACAAAGAAAGTCGACCCCTAAAAATGAAGTTCTTTGACTGAAGACTTTGGATTTCTAAAGACTTTGAAAGTGAAGAAATTGGTGTGACCTTGAAGACTTGGTATTCACTCGACAAACATGAAGCGTGAAGACTTTTGTTTTTGTAGTTTCATTTTCTCTTTCTTGAGTCATAGGAAACACCGTACTGTTAAAGGAGGTCGAGGAAATACTAAGGAAAAATTTCCATGTGATGCTCAACTCAAAATCCTACACCTATGAATCCCTTTGAGTGAAGCCATTGGAAATCTCATACAGTTCAGTCATATTCTTTAGTGACAGGGACGAAGTTCTTCTGGTCTCCGAGGAATTTGTTCTGACTGAGGAGTTAGGAATTCGCCAGTGCGGATTGCCTACATAGTGAGGAACATGATAGCCCTGAGGAATTTGATACTCAAATTTCCGACCATTCCTGTGCCTTGTGCCAGCAGTCCCAAAATATCTACCCACCTAACGGTCATATCATTGAAGGGCATTTATGTCTTATCATGTCGAGCTGCTCCCTAGGCTATAAATAGCCACCCCCTACAACCACTAGCTGGTTGGCTACTCCGAGAAAAACTGACACTTGTCATTTGAGAGCATCCCATCCTCCGAGGACTTTGAGTGAAAATTATCAAGTGAGGAAAACCCAAACCCAAACACCTACAAACCCCAAGTGATTGAGCATCACTGAAGAGATTGATCCTGCGTGGATCCGACGCTTGTTACCTTTGAAGACTGTGCATCTTCCAGACGGTTAGGCGTCATGGTCTAGAGCATCCAAGAGGAATTGTGGATCGCCGAGTGACCGAGTTTGTGAAGGTTCGGAAGTCACCTAAAGACTTACCACGAGTGATTGGGTGAGGTCTATGTGACCTTAGCTCAAGGGGAATACGGTGAGGACTGAGTGTTCTGAACTGCGTGTTCAGGACTGGTTGTCCAGGACTGTGTGTCCTCAGGTTTAAATACCCAGCCGCCCTAACCAGACGTACAACTATCACATGAGTTGAAACTGGTCTACCAAATCATTGTCTTCACCAAGCTACTTGGTTCCATTTCCTCAACCCTTCCATTTCCTCAGTTATGTGTTGAGTGCTTGTTCGTATCTGTTTGAGGACTTTGACTGAAGACTTTCTCAATTTCCTCAGTTCAATTTCTTCAGTCAGTTTGTCTTCATCCTATGCCATCCCGTGTTTATGCTTTCCGTACTCTGTGCTTGTCTTAATTTCATCATGATGACCATGCTTGTGTTCTTTTATATTTACTTCTGAGTACTTATTCCGCTGCAAATAGTTCTTCGCTAAGTAATTTCCTCACCCTGAAATTCCTCAGTGAAGAATTCCTAAATATCGCCCATTCACCCCCTCTAGTCGATATAACGCACTTTCAGCACTGTTAGTGGAGAGATACTGACGCACTGCAGCAAGAGGTGACATTGTGCCTGTGGTAGCCTCGTCACCTTCAGGTGGTTGTGGCTGTTCAATCATTTTTCCATAGCTTCCTAAAAGTTTGAACTTGTAGATTAGTGTACCAGATAAGTTACTAATGAGACAAAAACAAACAAAGTAGGTTACACGTTTATACATAACTTATTTTGGTGAACTACTGTAATACATTAGCATGTATTGTAGTGCCAACTACATAATAAAATCACTTTCTGAACATATGTCCATGTAGCATGCCTACTGTATTGTCTATTTCCTCACATTCGTTGACATCTAAGGATAAAGAGACATGGTTTAAAGTAGGATGAACATAGTATGACATCATTCATATCATGGGCAAACAGATATAAAACAAACATGCTATTTTATCATTGTGTGCACACGTGAACATAACAACTAGAATACATATCAAGACCAAAATAATATCCTTCATCTCTTTTAAACCATGTAAGGTGAAATGATACGTTAAGACAACTGTGTATAAAAGTGAACAGAGTAATTGACATTGGCTGCAAACCAAGTAGTTAAATGAACACATCACAACACCAATCAGTTCAAAGGCAGGAGGAGTAAGGACTTACAACAACGGCTTGAACTGGTGTGCTCATGCCCTTCATCTTGCTGTTGTGGCAATCCTTGAAGATTTGCACCGCATTTGGTTCAGGTTCTTTTTGGTCCGCATAGGCTTTCCTCTGTATTTGGAACAAGTCAATATAGATACAATAATATGGCACAGAAAAAAGAAGTAGCAGCTATTTACAAGAGCCTCGCAGTGTGCAATATAGCTATGAGATCCTGTTGTCTGTTGGAATTTCACTTTAGAACGATTGGTCTTGTTCTTCAAACAGTTAGCCTAGAAGAAGATACACTTGTAAGGCACATACATAAATACAAGTTCAATATGTGGTCTGATCAAATACATATAGCCTACCTGATACTTTGGATTAGACCACTGTTTAACAAGGGCTGTCCAGTCTTCATCTGTAATATATTCCACTTGAGATGTTTGGGCGATTTCATTGTTAGCCTTACCTTCAAAGTGAGATTTTCTAAGGTGGTACCGATACTGTCACAGAGCAGACTGAAAAACATGAGTGCATGCTTGTTTAGTTGCATCATCTTTCGGATCCAACTTGAACCTCATCTGTTGAAAAAAGAATGTGAGTCTTATTAGGAGGAAGCTAGAAAGTATGGGACAGAGCAAAACAATATTACTAATTGCGATGAATAACATTACTTACGGATAAATGGTCAAGGAAGGTGTTAAACTGGTTATTGTCTTTCTCATTCCTGTACTGGATCTACGTTGGGAGGATGCGTGCATGACACCTAACGGCAACGGCTGCCCCTTGTATCGAATCAATAAATTTGGGTTGAATACTCTACCCTCAAAAACTGTTGCGGTCCCCTATACTTGTGGGTTATCAAGAATATTTTCTGGCACCATTGCCGGGGAGCATAGCTCTATTCTTTGAGTCACTTGGGATTTATATATGCTTATCATTATGAAGAACTTGAGAGATCCAAAAACCAAGATTTATCCCTCAACTACGAGGGGAGGTAAGGAACTGCCATCTAGCTCTGCACTTGATTCACCTTCTATTTTGAGTAAGCTTGCAACACCTAAACCTGCTTCTGCTATTCATTCTGATATGTCACATGTTATTGATGATGCCACTTCTGCTATGCATGATACTTATTATGAAACTACTTCTATGCTTGATACTACTGTGCCACTTGGTGAATTTCCTGATGAACAACTTGCTAGGGTTAGAGAGAATGAAAATATTGAATCTGATAATATTGATGAAAGTGATGATGAAGACTTGCCCGTTATTCCTAAGGGTTATGTTTTTGATAAAGAAGCTTCTTTAGCTATTTTAGCTTGCAAAGATAGTTATGAACTTAAGAGGTTACTAGCTAAATGGAATAAGCAATATCTAAATGCTAGGATGAAACCTGACCCTGCTTTTGCTACTTCACCTATCTTTGTTACTGATAAGGATTATGAATTCTCTGTTGATCCTGATATAATTACTTTGGTTGAATCTGATCCTTTTCATGGCTATGAATCTGAAACTTTTGTGGCACATCTTACTAAATTAAATGATATAGCCACCCTATTCACTAATGATGAGAGAATTCGTTACTTTTATATCCTTAAAATATTTCCGTTCTCATTAAAGGGTGATGCTAAGATATGGTTTAATTCTGTTGATCCTGGTTGTGTGCGTGGTCCCTAGGATATGATTTATTACTTCTCTGCTAAATATTTCCCTGGTCATAAGAAACAAGCTGCTTTGAGGGATATATATAATTTTGTGCAAATTGCAGAAGAGAGTCTCCCACAAGCTTGGGGGAGGCTTCTCCAATTACTTAATGCTTTGCCTGATCATCCTCTTAAGAAAAATGAAATACTTGATATCTTTATAATGGACTAACCGATGCTTCCATAGATTACCTGGATAGTTGTGCTGGTTCTGTTTTCAGGGAAAGAACACCGGATGAAGCTGAAATTCTATTAAATAATATGTTGACAAATGAAAATAATTGGACACTTCCTAAGCCTATTCCTAAACCAACTCCGAAGAAGATAGGTGTTCTATTTCTCAGTCCTGAAGATATGCAAGAGGCAAAGAAATCTATGAAAGAAAAAGGTATTAAAGCTGAAGATGTTGAGAATTTACCTCCTATTGAAGAACTACATGGTCTTAATTTACTGCCTATTGAAGAAACATATGATCTTGATCCATCACCTATTGAAGAAACTCGTGGTCTTGATAACCTGACACAGGTAGTAAAGGTAAATTCTCTCTATAGATTTGATGAAGGTGATATCCCTCGTTCTAAGTCTTCTAGTCAATGCTTAGATGAGTTTGACAATTTCATTGTTAAACAAGAAAACTTTAATTCTTATTTTGGTAGACAATTGAAATATAATTCAAATATGCTTGAACACTTGCGTGATTATATGGCTAATGTCAAAGGTGAACTTAAACTTATTAGTAAACATGCTTCTATGGTTACCACTCAAGTAGAACAAGTACTTAAAGCGCAAAATGATTTGCTCAATGAATTGAATAGTAAGAATAATGATAACGTTGTTAGAGTTATGACTAGAGGTGGTAAAATGACTCAGGAACCTCTGTATCCTGAAGGCCACCCTAAGAGAATTGAGCAAGATTCTCAGAGAAATAATATAGATGCACCTAGTCCTTCTAAAAGGAAGAAAAAGAAAAATGATAGGACTTTACATGCTTCTAGTAAACCTATTACTGAAACACCTGAGAATCCAAATGATATTTCAATCTCTGATGCTGAAACACAATCTGGTAATGAACCTGAAACTAGTGATAATGTTAATAAAAATGTTCATGATGATGCTCAACCTAGTAATGATAATGATATAGAAACTGAACCTGCTGTTGATCTTGATAACCCACAATCAAAGAATCAACGTTATGATAAGAAACACTTTGTTGCTAGGAAACATGGTAAAGAAAAAGAACCATGGGTTCAGAAACCCATGCCTTTTCCTCCCAAACCATGCAAGAAAAAGGATGATGAGGATTTTGAGCGCTTTGCTGAAATGATTAGACCTATCTTTTTGCCTGTGCGATTAACTGATATGCTCAAAATGAATCCTTATGCTAAGTATATGAAAGATATTGTTACTAATAAAAGAAAGATACCGGAAGCTGAAATTTCCACCATGCTTGCTAATTATACTTTTAAAGGTGGAATACCTAAGGAACTAGGAGATCCCGGTGTACCAACTATACCATGCTCCATTAAAAGAAACTATGTTAAAACTGCTTTATGTGATCTTGGAGCCGGTGTTAGTGTTATGCCTCTCTCTTTATATCGTAGACTTGATTTGAATAAGTTGACACCTACTGAAATATCTTTGCAAATGGACGATAAATCAACTGCTATACCTGTCGGTATTTGTGAGGATGTGCCTGTTGTAGTTGCAAACGTTACTATTTTAACAGACTTTGTTATTCTTGATATTCCCGAGGACGATAGTATATCTATTATTCTTGGAAGACCTTTTTTGAACACTGCAGGGGCTGTTATTGATTGCACTAAAGGCAATGTCACTTTTCATGTTAATGGTAATGAGCATACGGTACACTTTTCGAGGATACAACCTCAAGTTCACAGTATCAATTCTATTGGAAAAATTCCATCGATTATATTTGGAAGTGTTGAATTTCCTCTTCCTACTGTCAAGAAGAAATATGATATTCTTATTATCGGGGATGTACATATCCCCGTTGAGGTAACATAGTGCTATTCGAAATTTCTCCGGTTCCATGTTATTTGGAATGAGTTCGTTAACAAGACTCGATCAACCTTGTTAGTGGATTCCTTTTGATGAGCATGAGATGGATCAAACTAGAAGGCACAACCTTCTGTACCCTACTTTTAATTTCTGTTATTTATTTTAAATAAAATAAAATTAGTATTTTCTGTCTGTTATTTGAATTATCCGTGCAATATAAAAATACCCCGAAAATAAAAGTTCTCCAAATGCCCTGAAATTTAAATACGATTTTTTCTGGAATATTTGAGAATATTTGGCACTGAGAGCACAATAGGAGGAGCTGGCACCTGGCCACGAGGGTCAGGGGCACGCCCCCGTGCCTCATGGGCCCACGGTGGACCTCCTCCACTTATCCTTGCACCCACACACTCCTTCTTCCTCCCACAAACACGAATATCCAACTCAAACCCGAGTCCAAGCTCATTTTGCTGCCTTTTTCGATCTCCTTGCTCAAAGCACCTCTCACAAAACTGCTTGGGGAGATTGTTCCTTGGTATGTGACTCCTCCATTGGCCCAATTAGTTTTTGTTCTAGTGCTTTATTCATTGCAAATTTGTGCTGCCTAGGTGACCATGTTCTTAAGCTTGCATGTCAAATTTATATGGTTCCAAGTAGTTTTGATGCATGATATAGGCTCTAGGCACTTGTATGAGTGTTGCTATCAATATTATTGAGTTTGGCTTACTTTTATTTTTGAAGTTACTAAAAATTTCAGAATTTTTTAGAGGAAGAAATATGCTTAGGAAAATGTACCAAGGTGGTTCTTCAAGGAAGCAAGGACCCAGGCTTGCAATGCGTGATGCTGATGAAGAGCCACCAAGAGACGCTCCAGTGCGTCCTTGTGAATGGCCTTCGGAAAACTTTATGGATCGAGCGGGAATTAACGAAGAATTTAACCATATTGGTGTAACACTGATCTTGTGAGCTTCGAGGAAGAAAAGTGCCGCCAGTATCACTATCTCACTAGTTCCTTTGTGAGGAGGTTTGAATTTTCATCTTCATGTATTCTCCAACTGTCCCGTTTGATCTTTATGAAAATTCTTACACTATGGACTTAGAGGATTTTACCACTGCTTGCAAACTTCCACAATGGGGTAGTATCAGGGAACCTCGCAAATCTGAATTTAGAGATTTTCTTGCTAGTATAACTGTGGGGGAATCTAGATATATAACACAAGCTACCATAGGGAGCATTCATTTTCCTGCTATACATTATTTTGCTCTCTTCATAGGTAGATGCATTCACGGTAAAGATGAAGCATGTCACATGTGTGTCCCTGATCTCAGTATTTCTTAGGAGTGCTGTGTTGGGAGATAAATCTTATAATTTGGGAGCCATTGTTGCACGTAGGTTGCATCTGAATAGATTTAATGGAGATTTCTTTAGTGGAATTTATGCAACCCGCTTAGCTGATTTTCTTGGTGTAACTATACGTAATGATGATATTGAATTACCTCCTGCTTACCTAGACTTTAATGCTATGGTTCACCACTAGTTTGTCGAGAGGAATGAATCACCTCTCCAATACCGTTTAATCTTTGACAGACGCCATGCTTTCCGTATTACTCTCCCTTCTCCTGCCTTCTTCGATTATCAGGCAAAAAGAAGATATGTTATTACCAGAGAGGAGGCAGATGAGTACGAGAGGAGGGCGGAGGCCGCTCGTCGCCACGCTGCAGCTCAGGAGGCGATAGCCGCTGCATCTCAGTATGACCGCAACTACTATTATGGAAATCCGCCAGGCCAACCGTGGCCATAGACCAACTTAGGCCAAAAGCCTAAGCTTGGGGGAGTACGTATTTCCCACCGACATTATATTCATGTTCACACACTCATTGCTAGATGTCAGTGCTCATACTTTTTCATTATATCATCCATGCTAGTTTATTTTTTCTTTTCATGCTTTCTTCTTGTGTGTTTAATAAACCTTAAGAAAAACCAAAAAAATTAGTTGTAACTTTTAGCTAGTTTTACTTTCCATGATTGTAGTAGTAATTAAAAATAAAACCCAAAAAGATTTCCTGTTCTTCTTTTGCTTGTTGGGAGTTTTCCTGTGTAAATAGTTTTATTTCTTTTCATTTCTTTGGGGGTCGATAGGAGAAGACCATAATTAAATTGTTGAAGTAGCTCTTATATGCATTATTGTTGATCTTACAAAAGAGCCCATATTGCCTTGTCTTCTCCTGTTTATTGAATGCTTGCAGATTCCAGCTTAGTCCAATGCATGCGCACTATTATTATTATCCACATCGTTCGGTCGTGCAAGTGAAAGGCAATTATGACAATATATGATGGACTGACTGAGATGAGAAAAGCTGGTATGAACTCGACCTCTCTTGTTTTTGTAAATATGATTAGTTCATCGTTCCTGATTCAGCCTATTATGAATAAACATGTTTGCAATGACAACTAGAGATCATAGTTTCTTGTGCCATGCTTGATTAGCTAGGAGCTTATAATGGTTTACCTTGCGTGCCAACATGCTATTAAAATGGTTGTGATGTGGTATGATAGGGTGGTATCCTCCTCTGAATGATTTAAGTGACTTGACTTGGCGCATGTTCACGCATGTAGTTGAAACAAAATCAACATAGCCTTCATGATATTTATGTTCATGGTGGATTATGTCCTACTCATGCTTGCATTCGGTGTTGATTAATTTAATTGCATGTTCATGACTGTTGCCGCTCTCTAGCTGGTCGCTTCCCAGTCTTTTGCTAGCCTTCACCTGTACTAAGCAGGAATACTGCTTGTGCATCCAATCCCATAAACCCCAAAATTATTCCACATGAGTCCACTATACCTTCCTATATATGGTATCTACCTGCCGTTCCAAGTAAATTTGTATGTGCCAAACTATAAACCTTCAAATAAATATCCTATTCTGTATGCTCGAATAGCTCATGTATCAACTAGGGCTGTCCGTATCTTCCATGTTAGGCGGTTATGCTCAAGAGGAGTGGACTCCGCTCCTCACTCACGAGAAAATGGCTGGTCACCGGGATGCCCAGTCCCATGCTTTATGCAAACTAAATCAAAATAATTGCAAACAAAACTCCCCCTGGGACTCTTGTTAGTTGGAGGCACTCCTTGTTTCGACCAAAGCCATGGATTGATGCTTGTTGGTAGAGGGGGAGTATAAACTTTACCATTCTGTTTGGGAACCGCCTATAATGTGTGTAGCATGGAAGATATTGCCATCTCTTGGTTGTTATGTTGACAATGAAAGTATACCGCTCAAAATATTATTCATCTATATTTCAAAACCGAGCTCTGGCACCTCTACAAATCATTGCTTCCCTCGGGGAAGGGCCTATCTATTTACTTTCATGTTGAGTCATCATCCTCTTATTAAAAAGCACCAGTTGGAGAGCACAACTGTCATTTGCATTCATTACTGTTAGTTTACATTGAGTATGACTTGACTGGATCTCTTTTACCATGAATTGCAATGTCTAGTCAGTCCTTGATCTTTAAAGGTGCTCTGCATTTATGTTTTGCGATCTCAGAAAGGGCTAACAAGATACCATCTTGCTATATCATATTATGATTGTTTTGAGAAAGTGTTGTCATCCGATATTTATAATTATTGCTCGCTAGTTGATTATGCCATTGATATGAGTAAACTTGAGACCTAAGCATTATTATGAATGTGGTTAGTCATAATCTTTGCTGGAAACTTGAATGCTGGCTTTACATATTTAAAACAACAAGAGCAAACAGGGTTTGTAAAAGTTTTTCTTTATCACTTTCAGTTTATCAACTGAATTGCTTGATGACAAGCAAAGGTTTAAGCTTTGGGGAGTTGATACGTCTCCGTCGTATCTACTTTTCCAAACACTTTTGCCCTTGTTTTGGACTCTAGCTTTCATGATTTGAATGGAACTAACCCGGACTGGCGGTATTTTCAGCAGAATTGTTATGGTGTTATTTATGCGCAGAAACAAAAGTTCTCGGAATGACCTGAAACTTCACGAAACATCTATTCAGAAATAATAAGAAATCCTTGCAAAAGATGAAGACCAGGGGCCCACCACCTGTCGACGAGGGTGGGGGGGCGCGCCTGCCCCCCTAGGGCGCTCCCCCTACCTCGTGGGCCCCCTGGAGCTCCTCTGACCCAACTCCAACTCTATATATTTGGTTTCGGGGAGACAAAAATAAGAGAGAAGGATTCATCACATTTTACGATACGGAGCCGCCGCCAAGCCCTAAAACCTCTCAGGAGGGCTGATTTGGAGTCCGTTTGGGGCTCCGGAGAGGGGAATCCGTCGTCCTTGTCATCATCAACCATCCTCTATCACCAATTTCATGATGCTCACCGCCGTGTGTGAGTAATTCCATCGTAGGCTTGCTGGACGGTGATGGGTTGGATGAGATTTATCATGTAATCGAGTTAGTTTTGTTAGGGTTGGATCCCTAGTATCCACTATGTTCTGAGATTGATGTTGCTATGACTTTGCTATGCTTAATGCTTGTCACTAGGGCCCGAGTGCCATGATTTCAGATCTGAACCTATTATGTTTTCATCAATATATGAGAGTTCTTGATCCTATCTTGCAAGTCTATAGTCACCTATTATGTGTTATGATCCGTTAACCCCGAAGTGACAATAATCGGGATACATACCGGTGATGACCATAGTTTGAGGAGTTCATGTATTCACTATGTGCAATGCTTTGTTCCGGTACTCTATTAAAAGGAGGCCTTAATATCCCTTAGTTTCCATTAGGACCCCGCTGCCACGGGAGGGTAGGACAAAATATGTCATGCAAGTTCTTTTCCATAAGCACGTATGACTATATTCGGAATACATGCCTACATTACATTGATGAATTGGAGCTAGTTGTGTGTCACCCTATGTTATGATTGTTACATGATGAACCGCATCCGGCATAATTCTCCATCACCGATCCATTGCCTACGAGCTTTCCATATATTGTTCTTCGCTTATTTACTTTTCCGTTGCTATTGCTACCATCACTACAAAATACCAAAAACACTACTTTTGCTACCATTATCTTTTGCTACCGTTACCACTACTATCATAATACTTTGCTACTAAATACTTTGCTGCAGATATTAAGTTTCTAGGTGTGGTTGAATTGGAAACTCAGCTGCTAATACTTGAGAATATTCTTTGGCTCCCCTTGTGTCGAATCAATAAATTTGGGTTGAATACTCTACCCTCAAAAACTGTTGCGATCCCCTATACTTGTGCGTTATCAAGACTATTTTCTGGCGCCCTTGCCGGGGAGCATAGCTCTATTCATTGAGTCACTTGGGATTTATATCTGCTTATCATTATGGAGAACTTGAGAGATCCAAAAACCAAGATTTATCCCTCAACTACGAGGGGAGGTAAGGAACTTCCATCTAGCTCTACACTTGATTCACCTTCTGTTTTGGTAAGCTTGCGACACCTAAACCTGCTTCTGCTACTGATTCTGATATGTCACATACTATTGATGATGCCACTTCTGCTATGCATGATACGTATGATGAAACTACTTCTATGCCTGATAGTACTGTGCCACTTGGTGAATTTCTTGATGAACAACTTGCTAGGGCTAGAGAGAATGAAATTATTGAAACCAATAATATTGATGAAAGTGATTATGAAGGCTCTTCTAATAAACATGAATTACCTGTTGTGCCTGAGGGCTATGTTATGGATGAAGAAACTAAAAGAGACTTTCTTTTGCAATGATAGAAGTGATCTTAAGAAATTATTACCTAAGCTTAAACAAAAACCTCTGAATGCTAGAATGAAATATGATCCTGGTTATGCTACTTCACCTATCTTTGTTACTGATAAGGATTATGAATTCTCTATTGATCCTGATATAATTACTTTGGTTGAATCTGATCCTTTTTATGGCTATGAATCTGAAACTGTTGTGGCACATCTTACTAAATTAAATGATATAGCTACCCTAACCACTAATGATGAGAGAACTCGTTGCTTTTATATCCCTAAAATATCCCCATTCTCATTAAAGGGTGATGCTAAGATATGGTTTAATTCTCTTGATCCTGGTTGTGTGTGTAGCCCCCAGGATATGATTTATTACTTCTCTGCTAAATATTTCCCTGCTCATAAGAAACAAGCTGCCTTAAGGGATATATATAATTTTCTGCAAATTGAAGAAGAGAGTCTCCCACAAGCTTGGGGGAGACTTCTCCAATTACTTAATGCTTTGCCTGATCATCCTCTTAAGAAAAATGAAATACTTGATATCTTTTATAATGGACTAACCGATGCTTCCAGAGATTACCTGGATAGTTGTGCTGGTTCTGTTTTCAGGAAAAGAACACTGGATGAAGCGGAAATTCTATTGAATAATATGTTGACAAATGAAAATAATTGGACACTTCCTGAGCCAACTCCTTAACCTATTCTGAAACCAACTCCGAAGAAAAGGGGTGTTCTATTTCTCAGTCCTGAAGATATGCAGGAGGCAAAGAAATCTATGAAAGAAAAGGGTATTAAAGCTGAAGATGTTAAGAATTTACCTCCTATTGAAGAAATACATGGTCTTAATTTACCGCCTACTGAAGAAACACATGGTCTTGATAACCCGACACATGTAGTAAAGGTAAATTCTCTCTATAGATATGATAAAGCTAAAATCCCATTTACTAAGTTTGCTAGCCCATGCTTAGATGAGTTTGATAAATTTATGGATAAGCAAGAAGACTTCAATGCTTATTTTGGTAGAGAGTTAAAGCGCAGTGCTGATATGCTTGAACACTTGGGTGATTATATGGCTAATGTCAAAGGTGAAATTAAACTTATTAGTAAACATGCTTCTGTGGTTACCACTCAAGTAGAACAAGTACTTAAAGCTCAAAATGATTTGCTCAATGAATTGAATAGTAAGAATAATGATAACACTATTAGAGTTATGACTAGAGGTGGTAAAATGACTCAAGAACCTCTGTATCCTGAAGGCCACCCTAAGATAATTGAGCAAGATTCTCAGAGAAATAATATAGATGCACCTAGTCCTTCTAAAAGGAAGAAAAAGAAAAATGATAGGACTTTGCATGCTTCTAGTAAACCTATTACTGAAACACCTGAGAATCCAAATGATATTTCAATCTCTGATGCTGAAACACAATCTAGTAATGAACCTGAAACTAGTGATAATGTTAATGAAAATGTTCATGATGATGCTCAACCTATTAATGATAATGATATAGAAATTGAACCTACTGTTGATCTTTATAACCCACAATCAAAGAATCAATGTTATGATAAGAAACACTTTGTTGCTAGGAAACATGGTAAAGAAAAAGAACCATGGGTTCAGAAACCCATGCCTTTTCCTCCCAAACCATCCAAGAAAAAGGATGATGAGGATTTTGAGTGCTTTGCTGAAATGATTAGACCAATCTGTTTGCGTATGCGTTTAACTGATATGCTCAAAATGAATCCTTATGCTAAGTACATGAAAGAAGTTGTTACTAATAAAAGAAAGATACCGGGAGCTGAAATTTCCACCATGCTTCCTAATTATACTTTTAAAGGTGGAATACCAAAGAAACTTGGAGATCCAGGAGTACCCACTATACCATGCTCCATTAAAAGAAACTATGTTAAAACTGCTTTATGTGATCTTGGAGCCGGTGTTAGTGTTATGCCTCTCTCTTGATATCGTAAACTTGATTTGAATACGTTGACACCTACTGAAATATCTTTGCAAATGGATGATAAATCAACTGCTATACCTGTCGGTATTTGTGAGGATGTGCCTGTTGTGGTTGCAAACGTTACTATTTTAACGGACTTTGTTATTCTTGATATTCCCGAGGACGATAGTATGTCTACTATTCTTGGAAGACCCTTTTTGAATACTGCAGGGGCTGTTATTAATTGCACCAAAGTCAATGTCACTTTTCATGTTAATGGTAATGAGCATACGGTACACTTTCCGAGGAAACAACCTCAAGTCCACAGTAGCAATTCTATTGGAAAAGTTCCATCATTATTTTTGGAGGTTTTGAATTTCCTCTTCCTACTGTCAAGAAGAAATATGATATTCTAATTATTGGGGATGTGCATATCCCTGTTGAGGTAACATAGTGTTATTCGAAAATTCTCAGTTTCCATGTTATTCGGAATGAGTTTGTTAACAAGACTTGATCAACCTTGTTAATGGATCCCTTTTGATGATCATGAGATGGATGAATTTAGAAAACACAACTCTCTGTACCTTCCTTTTACTTTCTGTTATTTATATTAAATAAAATAAAAATAGTATTTTCTGTCTGTTATCTGAATTATCCATGCAATATAAAAATACCCCGAAAATAAAAGTTCTCCAAATGCCCTGAAATTTAAATATGATTTTTTTCTGGAATATTTGAGAATATTTGGCACTGAGAACACAACAGGGGGGCATCCACCTGGCCACGAGGGTGGAGGGCGCGCCCTACCCCCTGGGCGTGCCCCCCTGCCTCGTGGGCCCATGGTGGCCCTCCTCCGCTTATTCCTGCACCCACACACACCTTCCTCCCACAAACACTGTTATCCGGCTCAAGAACGAGTTCTAGCTCATTTTGCTGTGATTTTTGATCTCCTTTCTCAAAGCACCTCTCACAAAACTGCTTTGGGGATTGTTCCTTGGTGTGTGACTCCTCCAATGGTCCAATTAGTTTTTGTTCTAGTGCTTTATTTATTGAATATTTTTGCTGCTTAGGTGACCCTATTCTTGAGCTTGCATATCAAATTTATGTGGTCAAAAGTAGTTTTGATGCATGATATTGTCTCCAGGCACTTGTAGGAGTAGTTGCGATCAATATTGTTGAGTTTGGTTCACTTTTATTTTGAAGTTACTAAAAATTTCAGAATTTTTTAGAAAATAATGAAGAGATTTTTGAGGGGCTCATCGAGCCGAAGCTCGAAGGAAAAGCAAAATGAAGAAGCAAAGAGGCCCAAATATAATCTGCCTCGCATCGCGGAGGTTCAGCCGTGTGAATGGCCTTGTGATGATTTCTTGAGAGCAGCCGGGATTTATGATGATTTATATGAATTGGCTGAGAATGCAGGCCTCACCGCCTTCCTCCACGACCAACGTGAACAATATCTCTTACACACCAATATCTTTGTGCAAAACTTTCATTTCCATGCTAGGAGGTCACCACCTATGGTGGAGTTTTATTTATATGATGAGCATAAGGAGATGTCACTTCATGATTTTTGTCGAGTTTGTTTGATCCCTTTCGAGGGCATCATAGAGGAACCACATCGCGGTGATGTGAATGGGTTTATTGATACCATCACTGTAGGGGAAACGAGGAAGGTTTCTGATGCATGAACTACTAGTATAAATTTTCCTCTTCTATGTTACTTTGCTATATTTGCTAGTAGATTCTTAATTGGGCGCGGAAACTGTGGAAACCTGAGTGCCCCTGATATTGTTATTTTGTGCCATGCCTTATTTCGTGATGATACATTCAACATGGGTGCTATTATTGCAAAGCGGTTAAATCTTAACCATACTAAGGGCCCCGTCTTTGGAGGCATCTTCGCCTCGCGCCTAGCTGCACATTTTAACATACCTATTAGGCATTATGAGAAGGAAGAAAAATTGCTGCCTCCTTTTTATTTAGATTATAAGAGTATGGTAGCACACGATTTTATTGTTAAGAATAGGGGAAATGAGCTCAAATACAAATTGTTCTTTGATAAACACCATCCTGAGACTTTTACCTTGCCCGCTCCTTCCTTGTTTGATTTATCTGCAGGCAAGTACCTTGTTTGGTTGGAGGCTATTCACGCCTACCGGAACCCTACATCAGCCACAGAGCCAGATTCGGAACCACAAGTTGATCCTCCACAACAGTCTAATTACCAGTGAGATCCAGAGATAATTGCCAACCAGTGGCAATCAGAGTCTTCTTCTTCGCAGTACGACCCCAACTATTACTTTGGATATCCGCCAGGCCAGCCGTGGCCATAGGCCAACTTAGGCCAAAAGCCTAAGCTTGGGGGAGTACGTATTTCCCACCAACATCACATTCATGTTCACACACTCATTGCTAGATGTCGGTGCTCATACTTTTTCATTGTAATATCCATGCTAGTTTATTTCCTTTTTATGCTTTCTTCTTGTGAGTTTAATAAACCTCAAGAAAAAAATTAGTTGTAGCTTTTAGCTAGTTTTAATTTCCATGCTTGTAATAGTAAATAAAAAGAGAACCCAAAAGATTTCATGTTCTTCTTTTTGCTTGTTGGGAGCTTTCCCATGTAAATAGTTCTATTTCTTTTCTTTTCTTTTCTTTGGGGGTCGATAGGAGAAGATCATGATTAAATTGTTGAAGTGGCTCTTATATGCATTATTGTTGATCTGGAAAAGAGCCCATATTGCCTTGTCTTCTCCTGTTTATTGAATGCTTGCAGATTCCAGCTTAGTCCAATGCACGTGCACTATTATTATTATCCACATCGTTCGGTCGTGCAAGTGAAAGGCAATTATGATGATTATATGATGACCTTATTGAGATTAGAAAAGCTAGTATGAACTCGACCTCTCTTGTTTTTGTAAATATGATTAGTTCATCGTTCCTGATTCAGCCTACTATGAATAAACATGTTTGCAATGACAATTAGAGATTATAGTTGCTTATGCCATGCTTAATTAGCTAGGAGCTTATAATGGTTTACCTTGCATGTCAACATGCTATTAAAATGGTTGTGATGTGGTATGATAGGGTGGTATCCTCTTTTGAATGATTCGAGTGGCTTGACTTGGCACATGTTCACGCATGTAGTTGAAATAAAATCAACATAGCCTCTACAATATTTATCTTCATGGTGCATTATATCCTACTCATGCTTGCATTCGGTGTTGATTAATTTTAATGCATGTTCATGACTGTTGTCGCTCTCTAGCTGGTCGCTTCCCAGTCTTTTTCTAGCCTTCACCTGTACTAAGCGGGAATACCGCTTGTGCATCCAATCCCATAAACCCCAAAGTTATTCCATATGAGTCCACCATACCTACCTATATACGGTATCTACCTACCGTTCCAAGTAAATTTGTATGTGCCAAACTCTAAACCTTCAAATAAATATCTTGTTTTGTATGCTCGAATAGCTCATGTATCAACTAGGGCTGCCCGTATCTTCCATGTTAGGCGGGTTATTCTCAAGAGGAGTGGACTCCGCTGCTCACTCACGAGAAAGTGGCTGGTCACCAGGATGCCAAGTCCCATGCTTTATGCAAATCAAATCAAAAAAATTGCAAACAAAACTCCCCCTGGGACTCTTGTTAGTTGGAGGAACTCGTTGTTTCGAGCAAGCCATGGATTGATGCTTGTTGGTGGAGGGGGAGTATAAACTTTACCATTCTGTTTGGGAACTGCCTATAATGTGTGTAACATGGACGATATCGCCATCTCTTGGTTGTTATGTTGACAATGGAAGTATACTGCTCAAAATATTATTCATCGCTATTTCAAACCGAGCCCTGGCACCTCTACAAATCCCTGCTTCCCTTTGCGAAGGGCCTATCTATTTACTTTTATGTTGAGTCATCATCCTCTTATTAAAAAGCACCAGTTGGAGAGCACCACTGTCATTTGCATTCATTACTGTTAGTTTACATTGAGTATGACTTGACTGGATCTCTTTTACCATGAATTACAATGTCTAGTCAGTCCTTGATCTTTAAAGGTGCTCTGCATTTATGTTTTGCGGTCTCAGAAAGGGCTATCTAGATACCATCTTGTTATATCATATTATGATTGTTTTGAGAAAGTTTTGTCATCCGAGATTTATTATTATTGCTCGCTAGTTGATTATGCCATTGATATGAGTAAACATGAGACCTAAGAGTTATTGTGAATATGGTTAGTTCATAATCTTTGCTGAAAACTTGAATGCTGGCTTTACATATTTACAACAACAAGAGCAAACAGAGTTTGTAAAAGTTGTTCTTTATCACTTTCAGTTTGTCAACTGAATTGCTTGAGGACAAGCAAAGGTTTAAGCTTGAGGGAGTTGATACGTCTCCGTTGTATCTACTTTTCCAGACACTTTTGCCCTTGTTTTGGACTCTAACTTGCATGATTTGAATGGAACTAACCCGGACTGACGCTGTTTTCAGCAAGATTGCCTTGGTGTTATTTATGTGCAGAAACAAAAGTTCTCAGAATGACCTGAAACTTCACGGAGCGTATTCTTGGAAATAATAAAAAATACTAGCACAAGATCAAGGCCAGGGGCCCACACCCTAGCCACGAGGGTGGGGGTGCGCCTGCCCCCCTGGGTGCGTCCCCCTACCTCGTGGGCCCCCTAAAGCTCCTCCCACCTCAACTCCAACTCTATATATTCGTGTTTGGAGAGAAAAAATCAAGGAGAAAGATTCATCACATTTTAAGATATGGATCCGCTGCCAAGCCCTACACTCTCCCGGGAGGGCTGATCTGGAGTCCGTTCAGGGCTCCGGAGAGGGGAATCCGTCGCCATCATCAACCATCCCCCATCACCAATTTCATGATGCTCACCGCCGTGCGTGAGTAATTCCATCATGGGCTTGCTGGACGGTGATGGGTTGGATGAGACTTATCATGTAATCGAGTTAATTTTGTTAGGGTTTGATCCCTAGTATCCACTATGTTCTAAGATTGATGTTGCTATGACTTTGCTATGCTTAATACTTGTCACTAGGGCCCGAGTGCCATGCTTTCAGATCTGAACCTATTATGTTTTCATGAATATATGTGAGTTCTTGATCCTATCTTGCAAGTCTATAGTCACCTACTATATGTTATGATCCGGCAACCCCGAAGTAACAATAATCGGGACCACTTCCAGTGATGACCGTAGTTTGAGGAGTTCATGTATTCACTATGTGTTAATGCTTTGGTCCGGTACTCTATTAAAAGGAGGCCTTTGTAACACCCCGGATGTAACCTACCTTATTTGTACTCCAACTCTTGCCGTTTCCGGCACTAAGTTATTTTATTTCATCGTTTTCAGGTTTTTGTCTCTGTGTGTTTTGTCTTTGTCATGCATATCATATCATGTCATCATGTGCATTGCATTTGCATACGTGCTCGCCTCATGCATTCGAGCATTTTCCTTGTTGTCCGTTTTGCATTCCGGCGCTCCTATGTCCTCCGGTGGTCCTTTCTACCTCTTTTCGTGTGTGGGTGTTAAACATTTCCGGATTGGACCGAGACTTGCCATGCGGCCTTGGTTTACTACCGGTAGACCGCCTGTCAAGTTTCGTACCATTTGGACTTCGTTTGATACTCCAACAGTTAACCGAGGGACCGAAAAGGTCTCGTGTGTGTTGCAGCCCAACACCCTTCCAAACTGGCCCAAAACCCACCTAAACCCCTTCTATCATCTAGAGAGTTCGATCACGATCGCGTGGCCGCAAACCGCACCTCATTTGGAGCTTCCTAGCTCCCTTTACCTCTATAAATAGGCCCCTCCTTTTCATTTTCGGGTCTTTTCCCCCGAAACCCTAGTCTCCTTCCTCTCCAGCCGCCGGACATGTCCGAAGTCTACCCAGACGCGTCCGCGCACTGCCCCGGACTAGTTAGGCACTGACACATCAGCCGCCCGGCACCCCACATCGCCGCGATCCGCGCCGGCACTTGAGGCCTGCCGCAGGCCCTCCTCGGCCCATCCGCCGCGCCGCCCCTTCTCCTCCCCGAGGCGGCGAGCCACCGCGCCACCTCGACGCCGGCGCCCGCCGCTCCACTGCCGCCTCGACCGGTCCGGCCGCCCCGCACCCGCATCGCCGACGCCACGCCTCGCCGCCGTTGCCGTCCCCAACTCCGACGCCGTTCCACGCGTTGACCACCGCCTCCTCCTCCCGGCCGGATCTCCAAGTCCGGCAACGTCCCACGACATCTCCGGCGCCGATCCGACGAACCTCGACCTCCGTGAAGCTACAGTGCCCCGGATCTAGATCTGGGACGAGGGTTGACTTTTCCCTTAAAACCCTAATTTTTATGCATACTTTGACATGCCAAAACTCTGCATCCGTAGCTCCAATTCGTGCGTGTGGCATATCAAAATGTTCGTCTCGATGAGTACATCATTTCATCTCATTGCATCATTCTCATTTTAACTAATCTTGATGCCCGAAATGCTGTTGGAAGAGGGCTATGTGAGGAAAGTTTTAGATCTGTTTCAGCAAATGGCCTTTTGTCATTTTTGCCATGATTAATGTGTGCATGCTATGATCCTGAGCTCTACATGTGTTTTGATGTATGCCATGTTATCTTTACAGAGGTGCTTGCCATGTATTTTTGTGATCTTTGTGGTGACTAGAACAAGCATGCAAAGCAGCTTACTCAATAATGCTAATTTCAAGGACTTAGAATTTCACCAAGTCCTTGTCCTGATTTTGTTGTTATGCCATATGTTCATGTTATTTCCTAGTGATACGTGCCTCTTTTGAGGATGATCAGTAAGGATGTTTTGTTAATATTGTGGTGCTCTATCCATCCATGTCTTTGTTTGTATTTATGGAGCACCCTAGCTTGAGTCAATCGAGCTCTACTTTTGCTATAAAATGTTCCTGGCAGATTGTTAACATGTTTAGCGATTTTGCCGAGCTTGTTGTTGTGGATCCGTGCATGCTATGATGTTGTTCTTGCCATTTGCAGCTTCTATGACATGTCTTCCTGATGGGTGTATGCTTAGATTATCATGCCATGTTCTATAGTGAGTGCATTGAGCTCGTAAACATGCCTACTTGTCAATCTGTTTTGCATGCTCCAGTTTTTCTCTAAGTCTGAATCTGTTTATGTTTTTGCTATGTTCACATGCTTGCAATTGTATTTTTTGATCCCTTTTGTTAAAGGTCACTAATGGACTTTTGTTATATGCTTAGAGTAGCTTCATGCCATGCCTTTGTTTGCCATGATATGTTCCTGTAGCATGTAGTTTTCATGCTCTAAAGTTTGCTTCCTGATGATAAATTCCTGATATGCTATTAATTTCACTAAGTCTGAAACATGTTATCATTTGCACTTTTGCCATGCTTGTTTGAACCTGTTAATGAGTGAATTAGCCGTAGCTCAGTGTTCATATTTTGTCAAGCATCATGAGTGGATCCCTGCCATGTATTTTGTTGCCATGTTTGAGTGCTGTAGCATATTTAACTTGATGAATTTAGATGGCTACTTGCTGTTTATCGCAGACCGATGCCATATTTGTTTTGCTTGCCATTTCCAAAACCGTGCATCTGATTCCGATGATCTTTATATCGATTTCGACCGAAATCACCTCACCTTTCCAGTGGCACTCTTGGATTTCCAAGTTGAGGCTAGATTCAATCATTCCTTTGCAAATCTTGCATATGCATCACATACTGCATCCCGCATATCATACCATGTTTGCATCATGTTGCTTGAGCATTGCACGTGGTTGATTGTGTTCCTTTGTGCTTGTTGCTCTTGTTTGGGTAGAGCCGGGAGACGAGTACGTGAACGAGGAGCCCGTTGAGTACGCCTACGAGGATCAAGGCAACTCTGAGAACTTTGCAGGCAAGATGACCATACCCTCGAAATCACTTCTATCTTTGCTTGCTAGATGCTCGCTCTTTTGCTATGCCTATGCTACGATACCTACCACTTGCTTATCATGCCTCCCATATTGCCATGTCAAACCTATAACCCACCTTGTCCTAGCAAACCATTGTTTGGCTATGTTACCGCTTTGCTCAACCCCTCTTATAGCGTTGCTAGTTGCAGGTGAAGTTTGGAGATCGTTCCTTGTTGGAACTTGTTTATTGTTGGGATATCACCATATTATCTTGTTTATCTTAATGCACCTATATACTTGGTAAAGGGTGGAAGGCTCAGCCTTATGCCTGGTGTTTTGTTCCACTCTTGCCGCCCTAGTTTCCGTCATGTCGGTGTTATGTTCCCGGACTTTGCGTTCCTTACACGGTTGGGGTATAATGGGAACCCCTTGACAGTTCTCCTTGAATAAAACACCTCTAGCAATGCCCAACCTTGGTTTTACCATTCTCCATCTAGCCTCTTTTTCCCTTGGGTTTCCGGAGCCCAAGGGTCATCTTTATTTAAACCCCCCCGGGCCAGTGCTCCTCTGAGTGTTGGTCCACCTTGTCAGCCGCCGGTGGCCACCAGGGGCAACTCTGGGGTGGCCTACCGAAAGTTTGGACAATCTGAGTGTGCCCTGAGAACGAGATATGTGCAGCTCCTATCGGGATTTGTCGGCATATTCGGGCGGTGTTGCTGGACTTGTTTTACCATTGTCGAGGATGTCTTGTAACCGGGATGCCGAGCCTGATCGGATTGTCTTGGGAGAAGGAATATCCTTCGTTGACCGTGAGAGCTTGTGATGGGATAAGTTGGGACACCCCTGCAGGGATTTGAACTTTTGAAAGCCGTGCCCGCGGTTATGGGCAGATGGGAATTTGTTAATGTCCGGTTGTAGAAAACCTGAAGTTGATCTTAATTAAAATACATCAACCGCGTGGGTTACCGTGATGGTCTCTTTCCGCCGGTGTCCGGGAAGTGAACACAGAGTTGGAGTTATGCTTGACATAGGTTGTTCTAGGATCACTTCTTGATCATAGTTGTTCGACCGTGCTTTGCCTTCTCTTCTCACTCTCATTTGCGTATGTTATCCACCGTATATGCTAGTCGCTTGCTGCAGCTCCACCTCATACCATTACCCTTCCTATAAGCTTAAATAGTCTTGATCGCGAGGGTGTGAGATTGCTGAGTCCTCGTGACTCACAGTTTACTTCCAAACCAGATGCAGGGACCGATGATACCGTTCCAGATGATATGACCAAGCTCAAGTGGGAGTTCGATGAAGACTCTCGCCGTTACTACGTGTCTTTCCCAGATGATCAGTAGTGGTGCCCAGTTGGGGCGATCGAGGACTTTGTCGCATTTAGGGGTTGATCTTTATTTTGGTACCGTAGTCGGACCTTGAGTGTATTGGATGAATGTAATGACTTATATATGTATTTGTGTGACGTGGCGAGTGTAAGCCAACCCCTTTATTTATTTACATGGGTTGTTGTGAAGATTACCTCACTTGCGACATTGCTTTCAATGCGGTTATGCCTCTAAGTCATGCTTCGACACGTAGGAGATATAGCCGCATCGACGGCGTTACAAGTTGGTAATCAGAGCCTTCCCCGACGTTAGGAGCCCCCTGCTTGACCGAATCGTTGGCGTTGTTGAGTCTAGAAAAATGTTTTGAGTCATTTAGGAATTATATTGAGAGTTAGGAATTGTTTTTACTCCTTAGTCCCTTCGTCGCTCTGGTGAGGCCTCCTGACGTAGAGTTTTGACTCTTCTCTTCTCAAATTTCACTAAAAAAATTTTAGGATCACGCGGGTATCTTGGAATCGTTCCGATGGTTTTGTGACGAGAACATTGTTCTTGGTGCCTCCTGACATTTAGGGGTTGTGGCAGTGTCTCGGGGAGTTGAGCTCCGAGGTGTTGTCGTCACAATTTTATCGTTGCAGTTTTGGAATACCTGAGTTTTGCCGACATCGAAAATCTCTTTTATGCAGTTGTTGGTGAGATAACCTCGACGCCACCCAGTACTGGGGCGGGAGTTCGGGAGTATCGCCATAACTCGTATAACAGATGCTTTTCGAAGGTTGAGGTAAACGATTTCTGAAGGTTTCTTGGTTATGTGTTGAAGGATGGATACAGCTGGATGTAGGATTTGCTAGCTTTGGGTGAGATATTATGCTTCCCCTGTACCCCCAACACCTGATTGAATAACCGGAAAGGTTCGGGAGTTTCATAGGTGGGAATTCTTGTAGCTCCAGTTCTTCTTCCGCGGATATTTGGTTTGGGATTGGGTAATCCTCACCAAGTATTTGTTCTTGTCCGTACCTTGTTGTTTTATTCTTCTACCTCTATCTAAGTGGCTTCTCAATTTATGGAAACGTGACCATTTCAATTGGAATGCATTCGTTCATTTTGTTCGGATGTGAAGACTGTAAGTTGCAATTTCTATCCATTTGATTCAGCTTGAATTTTTGTCTGTCAAGATGCTAACGGATGTCACCGTCTTCAGGATGGATCCTGCTAAGGGCAACAATCAGAATCAGGATCCGCCACCACCACCTCCACCTCCAGAGGCATGGCAAGCTGTGATGGCCGCTACCAATGCAAACACGGAGCTGATCATGCAAATTCTATAAGAGTGCAACCAAGGCCATGGCAACAATCAGAATCAGTTTGCTACACTCAACCAGTTCCTCGCTAATCAGCCAAAGACCTTCAGCAACTATGTCGAGGCCTTAGACGCTGATGATTGGCTCGTGGATATATGCAAGCATTTCGAGTGCAGCAACGTCAGGCCTGAGGACTTTGTCAAGTTTGCCTCCTTCTAACTCAAAGACCAAGCTGCAGAATGGTTTCAGCAATACAAAGATTCTAGAGGAGGCCGTGCGATTACCTGGGATGAATTCTATCAAGACTTCAAAGCTCATCATATTCCTCAGAGTGTGGTTGAGAGCAAGCGTGAGGAATTCTGCAACCTGAAGCAAGGCTCTTTGTCTGTTTACCAGTACAACATCATGTTTCAAAAGCTCGCCTGTTTCGCTAAGCAAGACGTCCCTGACGAGAAGAGCATGATATACCAGTTCAGAGGTGGTCTCAGAGAAGAACTCCAGCTTGCTCTCGTCCTTTTTGAGCCCAAGAAGTACGATGAGTTTTACAACATGGCAATGAAGCAAGAGGCTTCCCAACTGAAGTGCGATGCTTCCAAGAAGCGAGTCAGAGATGCAACTCCATCTTCCTCAACTCAAGTGGCTAAGCAGCGAAAGTATTGGCTGCCTCCTCCTCCGTTCCGTCCTTATCAGCAGAAGAGCAAAGGTGGCAATGGATCTTCCCACCTACCCAACCTAGGCTTTCAAAACAAGACTTCGTCTCAAGCTCCAAGATCAAGTGCTCCGTATCACTGTCCGCTTTCGGAGGTCACGTGCAACAAGTGCCAACAGAAGGGTCACTATGCCAACAAATGCTTCAATCAGAGGCGTCTTCCTCCTCCTCCTCCTCCTTCTCCTCCTCCTCCTGTGAGATCGGCAAGTACCGCAGTGGTCAAGCATAACCCAAGCACGCCAAGGTCAACTTGATGAATGCAGCTCATGCAGAGGACTCGTCAGATGTCATCATGGGTAACCTTCCTGTTAACGATGTTCCTGCAAAAGTTCTCTTTGACACTGGTGCATCGCATTGTTTCATCTCGAGACCTTTTGCATCTAAGCATGAGTTGTCTTCTCAAGTTTTGCATAAACCGCTAGCAGTTGTATCACCGGGTAAATGCTTGCTCGCAAACTACGAGGTTCCGGATATTTCTATTATGATGGGCGACTTCAAGTTTCTGGCTTCTCCAATGGTCCTTGGTAACTCGGATATTGATCTTATTCTCGGAAAGGACTGGCTTTCTAAGCACGAGGCTCATCTTGATTGTGCCGCCAGGAAGATTCAATTGACTCATTCGTTTGAGGATGTAATTGTCTTTGCCGCAAGGGATAATACCATCTGTCTGTTTTCTCTCAATGAGAAGGGCGAGCTGGATGCCATCTCTCAAATTCTAGTTGTTTGTGAATATCAAGATGTCTTTCCAGAAGAGCTTCCAGGAATGCCTCTGCACCGGCCAGTTAAATTTGTCATCGATCTTGAGCCTGGCACGGAACCTGTTTGCAAATGTCCTTACAAGCTTGGACCTGAAGAGTTGAAGGAGCTGAAGAAGCAACTCGATATTCAAGAGCGAATGGGTCTCATCCGACCTAGTTCTTCTCCGTGGGGTTGTGGAGTTCTTTTTGTGAAGAAGAAGGATGGAACAGACCGACTTTGTGTCGACTACCGTCCATTGAACAAGAAGACTATAAAGAACAAGTACCCACTTCCCAACATCAACGAGCTGTTTGAACAACTCAAAGGTGCTCAAGTTTTCTCCAAGCTTGATCTCCGTATGGGCTATCATCAGATTCGCATCCGTGAAGAGGATATCCCCAAGACAACATTCAGAACAAGCTATGGTTCATATGAATACACTATCATGTCATTCGGCCTCGTCAACGCTTCGCCAACATTCTCTCGCATGATGAATTTCATCTTCAACGCCTACACAAATGACTTCGTCTTGGTCTACCTCGATGACATTTTGGTCTTTTCCAAGAACAAGGAGGATCATGCCAAGCACTTGCGTTTGGTGCTGGATAAGCTCAGAGAACATCAGTTCTATGCCAAGTTTTCAAAGTGCGGGTTTTGGCTCAATGAGGTTCTCTACCTTAGACATATCATTTCTGCCAAGGGCATAGCAGTGAATCCTGAGAAGGTGTCTGCAATTGTGAATTGGGAACCACCTCAGAATGTGAAGCAACTCCACAGCTTCCTTGGGCTCACAAGCTATTGCCGAAGGTTCATTGAGAACTTCTCTAAGATCGCGAAAGCCTCTTTCCAACCTTCTCCAAAAGCACGTGAAGTACGTTTGGTCTCCTGAATGTGACATCGCTTTCAACACCCTGAAAGAGAAATTAGTCACTGCTCCAGTTCTGACTCCTCCTGATGAATCCAAACAGTTCGAGGTCTTCTGTGATGCTTCCCTTCAAGGTCTTGGTGCAGTGTTGATGCAAGAGAAGAAAGTTGTGTCCTATACCTCTCGCCAGTTGAAGCCCAACGAGAAGAACTACCCCACTCATGACCTCGAGTTGGCGGCAGTTGTTCATGCTCTGTTAACTTGGAGACATCTCTTATTGGGAAGAAAAGTGGACATCTTCACTGACCACAAGAGTCTCAAGTACATCTTCACTCAGCCTAATCTCAACCTCAGGCAGACTCGTTGGGTCGAAATAATTCAAGAGTATAATCCGAGTGTCGAATATACTCCAGGAAAGGCCAATGTAATTGCTGACGCATTGAGCAGGAAGGCTTACTGCAACAGTCTGATTCTCAAGCCTTACCAACCCGAGCTTTGTGAAGCTTTCCGCAAACTCAATCTGCAAGTTGTTCCTCAAGGATTTCTGGCAAACCTCCAAGTCTCTCCTACTTTGGAAGATTAGATTCGCGAGGCTCAACTTCTTGATGCTATGGTGAAGAAGGTGAATATTGGGATTGCCAAGAGTCAACCCAAGTACAAGTGCTATTGTCTCGATGACAAGGATACTCTATTCTTCGGGGATCGCATTGTTGTGCCTAAAGGTGACGTTCACAAAGTCATTATGAACGAGGCTCACAATTCACACCTCTCTATCCACCCTGGAAGTACAAAGATGCACCATTACCTGAAGCAGTCGTATTGGTGGACTCGAATGAAGTGCGAGATTGCTTAGTTCGTGAATGAATGTGATGTCTGCAGAAGAGTGAAAGCAGAACACCAATGACCAGCTGGTCTCCTCCAACCTCTTGCCATTCCAGAATGGAAGTTTGACCACATTGAGATGGACTTCGTGACTGGATTTCCAAAGTCCAAGCGTGGCAATGATACTATCTTTGTTGTCATCGACAAACTCACTAAAGTGGCTCATTTCCTTCCTATCAAAGAATCCATCACAGCAGCTCAATTGGCAGAGCTATATACCTCCCGGATTGTCTCTCTGCACGGCATTCCGCAGTTGATTTCTTCAGATCGTGGCAACATCTTCACCTTGAAGTTTTGGGATTCTTTTCAGAAGGCCATGGGCATCAACATCCGTTTCAGCACAGCTTTTCATCCTCAAACCAGTGGCCAAGTCGAGCGAGTAAATCAGATTCTTGAGGATATGCTCAGGGCTTGCGTCATCTCTTTCGGTATGAAGTGGGAAGATTGTCTTCCATATGTCGAGTTCTCCTACAACAATAGCTTCCAAGCGAGTTCGGGCAAGGCCCCATTTGAAATTCCCTATGGCAGGAAGTGTCGTACTCCTCTTAACTGGTCAGAGACCGGTGAACATGAACTTCTTGGTAATGACTTGATCACAGAGGCAGAAGAGATGTGCAAAGTCATTCGTGATAACCTCAAAGCCGCGTAATCACGCCAGAAGAGTTACTATGATAGTAAGCATCGTGACTTGACTTTCGAGATCGGAGACCATGTCTACCTCCGCGTCTCTCCAATGAAAGGTACTCGTCGCTTCGGTATCAAAGGGAATCTTGCCCCTAGATACGTGGGTCCTTTCAAGATCGTCAGCAAGAGAGGCAATCTCGCCTATCAACTTGAGCTTCCCTCCAACTTTGCAAACGTGCACGACGTGTTTCACGTGTCTCAACTCCGCAAGTGCTTCAAGACCCCTAACCGCACCGTCAACTTCAAAGACATTGATCTCCAAGAAGACCTTTCTTATCGTGAGCACCCAGTTGCTATTCTTGAAGAAACTGAGCGCAAGACTCGCAACAAGTCTATCAAATTCCTCAAAGTCAAGTGGTCACACCATTCCGACCGTGAAGCCACCTGGGAACACGAGGATCACCTCCGTTCTGAGTACCCGGAGTTTTTCCAGTTCTAGATCTCGGAACGAGATCCTTTCGTAGTGGTGGAGTGTTGTAACACCCCGGATGTAACCTACCTTATTTGTACTCCAACTCTTGCCGTTTCCGGCACTAAGTTATTTTATTTCATCATTGTCGGGTTTTTGTCTTCGTGTGTTTTGTCTTTGTCATGCATCTCATATCATGTCATCATGTGCATTGCATTTGCAACGTGCTCGCCTCATGCATCCGAGCATTTTCCCCGTTGTCCGTTTTGCATTCCGGCGCTCCTATGTCCTCCGGTGGTCCTTTCTACCTCTTTTTGTGTGTGGGTGTTAAACATTTCTGGATTGGATCGAGACTTGCCATGCGGCTTTGGTTTACTACCGGTAGACCGCCTGTCAAGTTTCGTACCATTTGGACTTCGTTTGATACTCCAATGGTTAACCGAGGGACCAAAAAGGCCTCGTGTGTGTTGCATCCCAACACCCTTACAAACTGGCCCAAAACCCACCTAAACCCCTTCTATCATCTAGAGCATTCGGTCACGATCGCGTGGCCGCAAACCGCACCTCATTTGGAGCTTCCTAGCTCCCTCTACCTCTATAAATAGGCCCCTCCTTTTCATTTTCGGGTCTTTTTCCCCGAAACCCTAGTCTCCTTCCTCTCCAGCCGCCGGACATGTACGAAGTCTAGCCGGACGTGTCCGCGCACCGCCCTAGACCAATCAGGCGCTGACACGTCAGCCGCCCGGCACCCCACATCGCCGCGATCCGCGCCGGCCCTTGAGGCCCGCCGCGCCGCCCCTTCTCCTCCCCGAGCAGGTGAGCCACCGCGCCACCTCGACGCCGGCGCCCGCCGCTCCGCCGCCGCCTCGACCGGTCCAGCCGCCCCGCGCCCGCATCGACGACGCTGCGCCTCGCCGCCGTTGCCGTCCCCAACTTCGGCGCCGTTCGCCGTGTTGACCACCGCCTCCTCCTCCCGGCCGGATCTCCAAGTCCGGCGACGTCCCGCGACATCTCCGGCGCCGATCCGACGAACCTCGACCTCCGTGAAGCTACAGTGCCCCGGATCTGGATCTGGGATGAGGGTTGACTTTTCCCTTTGAACCCTAATTTTTATGCATACTTTGACATGCCACAACTCTGCATCCGTAGCTCCAATTCATGCATGTAGCATATCAAAATGTTCGTCTTGACGAGTACATCATTTCGTCTCATTGCATCATTTTCATTTTAGCTCATCTTGATGCCCAAAATGCTGTTGGAAGAGGGCTATGTGAGGAAAGTTTCAGATCTGTTTCAGCAAATGGCCTTTTGTCATTTTTGCCATGATTAATGTGTGCATCCTATGATCCTGAGCTCTAGATGTGTTTTGATGTATGCCATGTTATCTTTACAGAGGTGCTTGCCATGTATTTTTGTGATCTTCGTGGTGACTAGAACAAGCATGCAAAGTAGCTTACTCAATGATGCTGATTTCAGGGACTTAGAATTTCACCAAGTCCTTGTCCTGATTTTGTTGTTATGCTATATGTTCATGTTATTTCCTAGTGATACGTGCCTCTTTTGAGGATGATCAGTAAGGATGTTTTGTTAATATTGTGGTGCTCTATCCATCTATGTCTTTGTTTGCATTTATGGAGCACCCTAGCTTGAGTCAATCGAGCTCTACTTTTGGTATAAAACGTTCCTGGCAGATTGTTAACATGTTTAGCGATTTTGCCGAGCTTGTTGTTGTGGATCCGTGCATGGTATGATGTTATTCTTGCCATGTCTAGCTTCTATGACATGTCTTCTTGATGGTTGTATGCTTAGATTATCATTCCATGCTCTGTAGTGAGTGCATTGAGCTCGTAAACATGCCTACTTGTTAATCTGTTTTGCATGCTCCAGTTTTTCTCTAAGTTTGAATCTGTTTATGTTTTTGCTATGTTCACATGCTTGCAATTGTATTTTCTGATCCCTTTTGGCTCAAGGTCACTAAGGGACTTTTGTTGTATGCTTAGAGTATCTTCATGCCATGCCTTTCTTTGCCATGATATGTTCCTGTAGCATATAGTTTTCATGCTCTAAAATTTGCTTCCTGATGATAAATTCCTGATATGCTGTTAATTTCACTAAGTCTGAAACCTGTTATCATTTGCACTTTTTCCATGCTTGTTTGAACCTGTTAGTGAGTGAATTAGCCGTAGCTCAGTGTTCATCTTTTGTCAAGCATCATGAGTGGATCCCTGCCATGTATTGTGTTGCCATGTTTGAGTGCTGTAGCATATTTAACTTGATGCATTTAGATGGCTACTTGCTGTTTATCGCAGACCGGTGCCTCGGAACACTGGAGATTGAAAGATCGAGCGTGAATCATATAGTAGATATGATCAACATAGTGATGTTCACCATTGAAAACTACTCCATCTCACATGATGATCGGACATGGTTTAGTTGATATGGATCACGTGATCACTTAGATGATTGGAGAGATGTCTATCTAAGTGGGAGTTCTTAAGTAATTTGATTAATTGAACTTTAATTTATCATGAACTTAGTACCTAATAGTATTTTGCATGTCTATGTTGTTGTAGATAGATGGCCCGTGCTATTGTTCCATTGAATTTTAATGCGTTCCTAGAGAAAGCAAAGTTGAAAGATGATGGTAGCAACTACACAGACTGGGTCCGTAACTTGAGGATTATCCTCATTGCTGCACAGAAGAATTACGTCCTGGAAGCACCGCTAGATGACAAACCCGCTGCAGGAGCAACACCAGATGTTATGAACACCCTACAGAGAAAAGCTCATGACTACTCGATAGTTCAGTGTGCCATGCTTTACAGCTTAGAACCGGGACTTCAATAACGTTTTGAACGTCATGGAGCATATGAGATGTTCCAGGAGTTGAAGTTAATATTTCAAGCAAATGCCCAAATTGAGAGATATGAAGTCTCCAATAAGTTCTACAGTTGCAAGATGGAGGAGAATAGTTCTGTCAGTGAACATATACTCAGAATGTCTGGGTACCACAACCACTTGACTCAACTGGGAGTTAATCTTCTTGATGATAGTGTCATTGACAAAGTTCTTCAATCACTGCCACCAAGCTACAAGAGCTTCGTGATGAACTATAATATGCAAGGGATGGATAAGACGATTCCCGAGCTCTTCGCAATGCTAAAGGCTGCAGAGGTAGAATCAAGAAGGAACATCAAGTGTTGATGGTCAACAAGACCACCAGTTTCAAGAAAAAGGGTAAAGGGAAGAAGTAGAACTTCAAGAAGAACAGCAAGCCAGTTGCTGCTCAAGTGAAGAAACCCACGTCTGGACCTAAGCCTGAGACTGAGTGTTTCTACTGCAAAGGAACTGGTCACTGGAAGCAGAACCGCACCAAGTATTTGGCGGAGAAGAAGGATGGTGATACGTCTCCGTCGTATCTATAATTTTTGATTGTTCCATGCCAATATTATATAACTTTCATATACTTTTGGCAAATTTTTATACTATTTTTTGGACTAACATATTGATCCAGTGCCCAGTGCTAGTTCCTGTTTGTTGCTTGTTTTTTGTTTCGCAGAAAATCCATTTCAACCAGAGTCCAAAGGGGATAAAAACCTACGGAGATTTTTTTGGAATATATGTGATTTTTGGGAAGAAGAATCAACGCGAGACGATGCCCGAGGGGGCCACGAGGCAGGGGGCGCGCCCCAGGGGGTCAGGCGCGCCCTGGGCCCTTGTGTCCACCCCATAAGGCGGTTGGTGCCCTTCTTTCTCCGCAAGACAGCTAATATCCGGATAGAGATCGTGTCCAAAATTCAGCCCAATCAGAGTTATGGATCTCCGGGAATTTAAGAAACGGTGAAAGGGCAGAATCAGGAACGCAGAAACAGAGAGAGACAAAGAGACAAATCCAATCTCGGAGGGGCTCTCGCCCCTCCCATGCCATGGAGGCCATGGACCAGAGGGGAAACCCTTCTATCATCTAGGGAGAAGGTCAAGGAATAAGAAGAAGAAGGGGGGATCTCTCCCCCTCTCTCCTGGTGGCGTCGGAACGCCGCCGGGGCCATCATCATCACCGCAATCTACACCAACAACTTCACCGCCATCATCACCAACTCTTCCCCCCTCTATGCAGCGGTGTAACCCCCCTTTTACTTGCTGTAATCTCTACTTAAACATGGTTCCCAACTCCATATATTATTTCCCAGTGATGTATGGCTATCCTATGATGTTTGAGTAGATCCATTTTGTCCTATGGGTTAATTGATGATCGTGATTGATTTGAGTTGCATGTTTTATTATTGGTGCTGTCCTATGGTGCTCTCCGTGTCGCGCAAGAGTGAGGGATCCCCGCTGTAGGGTTTGCAATATGTCCATGATTTTCTTATGGTGGGTGGCGTGAGTGAGAGAAGCACATACCCGAGTAAGTAGGTTATTTGCGTATGGGAGTAAAGAGGACTTGATGCCTTATAATGCTATGGTTGGGTTTTACCTTAATGATCTTTAGTAGTTGCGGATGCTTGCTAGAGTTCCAATCATAAGTGCATATGATCCAAGAAGAGAAAGTGTGTTAGCTTATGCCTCTCCCTCAAATAAAATTGCAATAATGATTACCGATCTAGTTATCGATTGCCTAGGGACAAATAACTTTCTTGTGTGACAACAAGCTCTCTACTAAAACTAACTTAGTTGTGTCTTCATCTAAACAGCCCCCACTTTTTATTTAAGCACTCTTTATTATCTTGCAAACCTATCCAACAACACCTACAAAGTACTTCTTGTTTCATACTTGTTCTAGGTAAAGCGAACGTCAAGCGTGCGTAGAGTTGTATTGGTGGAGATAGAACTTGAGGGAATATTTGTTCTACCTTTAGGTCCTCGTTGGGTTCGACACTCTTAGTTATCGAAAGAGGCTACAGTTGATCCCATATACTTGTGGGTTATCAGATGGCAAAGTGAAAGGTATATTTGATATACATGTTATTGATGTGTACCTTACTAATGCTCGCGGTAGTGCCTGGGTATTTGATACTGGTTCAGTTGCTAACATTTGCAACTCGAAATAGGGGCTATGGATTAAGAGAAGATTGGATAAGGACGAGGTGACGATGCGCGTGGGAAATGGTTCCAAAGTCGATGTGATCGCCGTCGGCACGCTACCTCTACATCTACCTTCAGGATTAGTATTAGACCTAAATAATTGTTATTTGGTGCCAGCGTTGAGCATGAACATTATATCTGGATCTTGTTTGATGTGAGACGGTTATTCATTAAAATCAGAGAATAATGCTTGTTCTATTTATATGAGTAATATCTTTTATGGTCATGCACCCCTGATGAGTGGTCTATTTTTACTAAGTCTTGATAGTAGTGATACACATGTTCATAGTATTGAATCCAAAAGATGAAGAGTTGATAATGATAGTGCAACTTATTTGTGGCACTGCCGTTTAGGTCATATTGGTGTAAAGCGCATGAAGAAACTCCATTCTGATGGACTTCTGGAATCACTTGATTATGAATCACTTGGTACTTGCGAACCATGCCTCATGGGCAAGACGACTAAAACTCCATTCTCCGGAACAATGGAGCGAGCAATAGAGTTATTGGAAATCATACATACTGATGTGTGTGGTCCAATGAACATTGAAGCGCGCGGCGGATATCGTTATTTTCATACAACGGGCTACTGTTCATCCACCGTCGATCTCCTCCAGCCTCCACCTGCGACTGTTCATCCACGGGCTACTGTTCATCCACCGTCGATCTCCTCCAGCCTCCACCTGCGACTGTTCATCCACGGGCTCCTGTTCATCCAGCCTCCACCGTGCGCTACTCCACCGGCTACTGTTCAACCAACCCTCTCCACGGGCTCCTGTTCAACCACCCCTCCACGGGCTACTGTTCATCCAGCCCTCCACCGTCTACTTTTCATCCTGCCCTCCATGGGATGGTCCTGTTCATCCAGCCATCCATGGGGTCCTGTTCATCCAGCCCCAACCGGCTCGATCGATCGGGGTCCTGTTCATCCAGAGGCAACACCACGGGGTCCTATTCATCCACCCCCACCGGGAACTGTTCATCCAACCCCCCCAGCAATGCTCACTGTTCATCCAGAGGTAGCATCGATCGGCTTCAGTTAGCAGCAGTAGCGAAGGAATCGCTCGATTGGGTTCAATTAACACCCATCAATCGATCGCTTGGGTTCAGTAATGCGTAGCCTGCAGTGCAATCGCTCGGGTTCAATTAGAGCCCAACGCCTTGCTCGGGTTCAGTTAGAGCCCAACGCCTCGCACCCACGCGCGTGCTTGTACAAGAGAAACGCGCATCGCTCGGCCCCGACCACCCACCGTAACCGGGAACACCCCGATATTTTCCTCGCCCTCGCTTCTACCATGGTTTTTTCCGTCATGGACGGCCCAAAGAATGTCATGCAACCGCGTCTTCGGCCCGCCCAGGACGAAAAGCCCATTTTTTGTCATAGAAGTAGGACCCCACCACATCTATGATGATACCGGGTTTTCTCACAATTATCGTCATAGAAGTGTCATAAGTATGACATAATTTTTTTTCAGTCGGCCCAAAATGTCATAGATGTGTCTTTTTTTTGTAGTGCTACCAATGTGAGTTTAGTGATAATGGAATCGTATCTTTGTATGCTAAGGGTGTTTATAATTACTATGATGTTCAACAAATTGAAGAATTTGTTGCTTTTAAGGGTGCTTATGAAATTGCTTCTTTGATTGAAAAGTATGATGCTACTCTTTACAAATCTGAAAATTTTGCCATACTTAAATATTGTTATGATAGTTATGCTTCTAATGCCTGTGTTAAACCATATATCGAGGACTCCTCCGTTGTCCAAGAAGAGACTAATATTTTGCAGGAGTCTATGGAAGAAGAGACTGATGAAACTGTGAGCTCATTGGATGAAAAAGATGATGAGGAGAGCGAAGAACAAAAGGAGGAAGATCGGATTTGCTACCCGTGCCCACCTTCTAATAAGAGTAACTCTCCAACTCTTACATTATTTAATGTCCCTTCGTTCTTACCGAAGGATGATTGCTATGATGATTGTTATGATCCCGTTGATTCTTTTGAAATACCCCTTTTTGATGAACTTGATGCTTGCTATGCTTGTGGCCATGATGCCAATATGAATGATGCTTATGGTGATGAACTTGCTATAGTTCCATATGTTAAACATGAAATTGTTGCTATTGCACCCACACATAATAGTCCTATTATATTTTTGAATTCAACAAACTACACTATATAGGAGAAGTTTGCTCTTATTAAGGATTATGTTGATGGGTTGCATTTTACCATTGCACATGATGATTTTGATGAATGTAATATGCATGTGCTTGCTGCTCCTACTTGCAATTATTATGAGAGAGGAACTACATCTCCACATCTCTATGTTTCCAACAAGATAAAATTGCAAGAAACTGTTTATACTATGCATTGGCCTTTACTATGTGTGCATGAATTGTTCTTTTATGACATGCCGATGCATAGAAGAGAGTTAGACTTCGTAATTTCTTGATATATGTTGCTTTGTGCTCACTACTGAATGCCAAATCATTGCTAATTCAAATTGGCTTTGATATACCTTGGGATCCGGGTGGATCCATTACTTGAGCACTATATGCCTACCTTAATGGCTTTAAAGAAAGCGCTGCCAGGGAGACAACCTGTAAGTTTTAGAGAGTAATTTATTTCTGTTGAGTGCTTTTATATAGTTTAAAAACAAAAAAATTAAAGAGGGGAACCCAAAACTTTTCAAAAAGGGAAGTGAAAGTGAGAGAGACAAGCATTGTTGAAGTGGGGTAGCTCCTTGAACTTTGTTCATGCTCACAGAAACTTTGTGAATCTTGATTACAGGAACTTTTCAACAAAAATAATTATCCCCTTGTACAATTCCATTGTATTATAAAAATAATGTGCCAAGATTTGCCTTTAGGATGTTTACATTGCTTGTTGGTTTGTGCGGTGCAGAACAGAAACTTTGGCTGTAGTGCATGATTTTACATTTTGTACTGGAACGTCAAACGGTTCTGAAACTTTTTGCACTGTATTTATATACAAATTTTTTATTTTTCCGAATTTTAGCAGAATGTTTTGAGTACCAGAGGTATGGTGAATGTTCAGATTACTACAGACTGTCCTGTTTAAGACAGATTCTGTTTTTGATGCATTGTTTGCTTGTTTTGATGAAACTATCGATTTCTATTAGTGGATTAAGCCATGTAAAAGTTATATTACAGTAGCTAAAGTGCAAAATAAAGTATGAATTGGTTTGCAACAGTATTAGAGTAGTGATTTGCTTTATTATACTAATGGATCTTACCGAGTTTTCTGTTGAGTTTTGTGTGGATGAAGTGTTCGAAGATCGAGGAGGTCTCGATGTGAGGAGGAGGAGGAGAGGCAAGAGCTCAAGCTTGGGGATGTCCAAGGAACACCAAGTAAATATTCAAGGAGACTCAAGCGTCTAAGCTTGGGGATGCCCCGGAAGGCATCCCATCTTTCTTCAACAAGTATCGGTATGTTTTCGGAGTCGTTTTGTTCATGCGATATGTGCAAATCTTGGAGCGTCTTTTGCATTTTGTTTTCACTTTTCTTTTATGCACCATGCTGGTATGAGATAGTCTTTGGTTGATTTATAGAATTCTCATTGAACTTCACTTATATCTTTTGAGTATGGCTTTATAGAATGCTTCACGTGCTTCACTTATATCATTTGAAGTTTGGATTGCCTCTTTCTCTTCACATAGAAAACCACCATTTATAGAATGCTCTTTTGCTTCACTTATATTTGTTAGAGCGTGGGAATATCTTTTGTAGAAAGAATTAAACTCTCTTGCTTCACTTATATCTATTTAGAGAGATGACATGAATTGGTCATTCACATGGTTAGTCATAAAATCCTACATAAAACTTGTAGATCACTGATTATGATATGTTTGGTTCCTTGCAATAGTTTTGCGATATAAAGATGGTGATATTAGAGTCGTGCTAGTGGGTAGTTGAGAAATTGAGAAATACTTGTGTTGAGGTTTGCAAGTCCCGTAGCATGCACGTATGGTAAACGTTGTGTGACAAATTTGAAGCATGGGGTGTTCTTTGATTGCTTTCCTTCTGAGTGGCGGTCGAGGACGATCGATGGTCTTTTCCTACCAATCTATCCCCCTAGGGGCATGCACAGTAGTACTTTGCTTCAAGGGATAATAAACTTTTGCAATAAGTATACGAGTTCTTTATGACTAATGTTGAGTCCATGGATTATACGCACTCTCACCCTTCCATCATTGCTAGCCTCTTCTGTACCATGCATTGCCCTTTCTCACCTCGAGAGTTGGTGAAAACTTCGTCGGTGCATCCAAACCTCGTGATACGATACACTCTATCACACATAAACCTCCTTATATCTTCCTCAAAACAACCGCCATAACTACCTATCATGGCATTTCCATAGCCATTCCAAGATATATTGCCATGCAACTTCCATCATCATCATATACATGACTTGAGCATTTATTGTCGTATTGCTTTGCATGATCGTAAGATAGCTAGCATGATGTTTTCATGGCTTGTCCGTTTTTTGATTTCATTGCTTCGCTAGATCATTGCACATCCCGGTACACCACCGGAGGCATTCATATAGAGTCATATCTTTGTTCTAGTATCGAGTTGTAATATTGAGTTGTAAGTAAATAAAAGTGTGATGATCATCATTATTAGAACATCGTCCCATGTGAGGTTATCAAAATAAAAGAGGCCAAAGAAGCCCAAATAAAAAAAGAGGCCAAAGAAGCCCACCAAAAAAGAGAAAAAAGAGAAAAAACCAAAAAAAAATGAGAGAAAAACAGAGAAGGGACAATGTTACTATCCTGTTACCACACTTGTGCTTCAAAGTAGCACCATGTTCTTCATATAGAGAGTCTCATTGAGTTATCACTTTCATATACTAGTGGGAATTTTCATTATAGAACTTGGCTTGTATATTCCGATGATGGGCTTCCTCAAATGCCCGAGGTCTTCATGAGCAAGCAAGTTGGATGCACACCCACTTAGTTTCAGTTTGAGCTTTCATATACTTATAGCTCTAGTGCACCCGTTGCATGGCAATCCATACTCCTCACATTGACATCAATTGATGGGAATCTCCATAGCCCGTTGATTAGCCGCGTTGATGTGAGACTTTCTCCTTTTTTGTATTCTCCACACAAACTCCACCATCATATTCTATTCCACCTATAGTGCTATGTCCATGGCTCACGCTCATGTATTGCGTGAGGGTTGAAAAGGCTAAAGCGTGTTAAAAAGTATGAACCAATTGCTCGGCTTGTCATCGGGGTTGTGCATGATGGGAGCATCTTTGTTGTGACGAAAATGAAGCATGGCCAAAATATATGATTTTGTAGGGATGAGCTTTCTTTGGCTATGTTATTTTGAGAGTACATGATTGCTTTACTAGTATGCTCGAAGTATTATTGTCTTAATGTCAAATGATAGACTATTGCTCTGAATCACTCGTGTCTTAATATTCGTGCCATGATTAGATTACATGATCAAGATTATGCTAGGTAACATTCCACATCAAAAATTATCTTTTTTATCATTTACCTACTCGAGGATGAGCAGGAATTAAGCTTGGGGATGCTGATATGTCTCTGTTGTATCTATAATTTTTGATTGTTCCATGCCAATATTATACAACTTTCATATACTTTTGGAAACTTTTTATACTATTTTTGGGACTAGCATATTGATCCATTGCCTAGTTCTAGTTCCTGTTTGTTGCATGTTTTTTGTTTCACAGAAAATCCATATCAAACGGAGTCCAAATAGGATAAAAACTGACGTTTTTTTGGAATATATGTGATTTTTGGAAAGAAGAATCAACGCGAGACGATGCTCGAAGGGGCCATGAGGCAGGGGCCGTGCCCCAGGGGGTCAGGTGCGCCCTGGGCCCTCGTGGCCACCCCGTAAGACGGTTGGTGCCCTTCTTTCACTGCAAGAAAGCTAATATCCAGATAGAGATCATGTCCAAAATTCAGCCCATTCAGAGTTACAGATCTCCAGGAAGTTAAGAAACGGTGAAAGGGCAGAATCAGGAACGCAGAAACAGAGAGAGACAGAGAGACAGATCCAATCTCGGAGGGGCTCTCGCCCCTCCCATGCCATGGAGGCCATGGACCAGAGGGGAAACCCTTCTCCCATCTAGTGATAAGGTCAAGGAAGAAGAAGAAGAAGAAGGGGGCTCTCTCCCCCTCTCTCCCGGTGGCGACGGAACACCGCTGGGGCCATCATCATCACCGCAATCTACACCAACAACTTCACCGCCATCATCACCAACTCTTCCCCCCTCTATGCAGTGGTGTAACCCCCCTTTTCCTGCTGTAATCTCTACTTAAACATGGTGCCCAACGCTATATATTATTTCCCAATGATGTATGGCTATCCTATGATGTTTGAGTAGATCCGTTTTTTCCTATGGGTTAATTGATGATCGTGATTGGTTTGAGTTGCATGTTTTATTATTGGTGCTGTCCTATTGTGCTCTCCGTGTCGTGCAAGCGTGAGGGATCCCCGCTGTAGGGTTTGCAATATGTTCATGATTTTCTTATGGTGGGTGGCGTGAGTGACATAAGCATAGACCCGAGTAAGTAGGTTATTTGCGTATGGGAGTAAAGAGGACTTGATGCCTTATAATGCTATGGTTGGGTTTTACCTTAATGATCTTTAGTAGTTGCGGATGCTTGCTAGAGTTCCAATCGTAAGCGCATATGATCCAAGAAGAGAAAGTATGTAGCTTATGCCTCTCCCTCAAATAAAATTGCAATAATGATTACCGGTCTAGTTATAGATTGCCTAGGGACAAATAACTTTCTTGTGTGACAACAAGCTCTCTACTAAAACTAACTTAGTTGTATCTTCATCTAAACAACCCCTACTTTTTTTTCACGCTCTTTATTATCTTGCAATTTGGGCTGGGACTCCGGTTAATAGGTTAGTCCCAAAAATCATATAAAATAGCATACAAATGCATATAAAACATCCAAGGTTGATAATATAATAGCATGGAACAATCAAAAATTATAGATACGTTGGAGACGTATCACTTGTTGTTCTGAAAACCCTAAGAAACACCTTCCCTACACTACAAAAAATACACTTCCGTGATGATACGTGTTTGTCACAGTAGGTCACATTTTCTGTGATGCATGTACATCCATGACAAATTTATGACAGAATCAAGATAGTCATACCTGTGCTATCGTAGAAGTGTTCCATGACATTACCGCATTTACCATCATAGAAGTGTCCACTTCCATGAAGATAAATCGCACGTCACAGAAGTGCTTTCGTCAAGGGTGACCGACACGTGGCATCCACCATAACAGAACGCCGTTAAGCTATCAGGTCCGGTTTTGGATCCGATAACCCGTTAACAGCCCGAACCAATGGGGATTTGCCACATGTAAAATTCTGATTGGCTGATGGAAACACGTGTCAGCTCCACGTTGGCACATGTGTCACTTATCCAATGGGCGAGATGCGCCTATGATATGTTGACACGTGGACCGGCCCAAAAGTGGCCCATAAAGTTTAAATCGGGCGGCCCAACTAAAGGCCCACAAGATTTTGCGGTCCATAATGGGCCGACCCAACAAAAGGCCCACGAGATTTTGTGTATCATAATGGGCTGGCCCAGCTAAAGGCGCACGAGATTTTGCTGGCCATAATGGGCCGGCCCAGCTAAAGACCCACAAGATTTTGCAGACCATAATGGGTCGGCCCAGCTAAAGGCCCAATATTCTCAGTTAAGGCTCGTACAGCTAGTGTCAAATCGGCCCGTCAACGGCCTGTCCTAAACTTGTCATCATCGCGGCCCATGGTCACTTCTGGCTCGTTAACAGTCTGCTAAGTATATGGGCCGAATTACGGCCCGGTGTATTTCCGGCGTGTTAAAGGTCCTGCTTCATTTGGTCCCATTTACAGGCCACTAAAACTTTCAGCCCATAAACGACCGTGAAGGATCTGGGTCATATTAGGCCATGTCTGACATTCGGCATGTTAGAGGCCCACTATAGATTTGGGCCACTTTCGGCCTATTGTGATTTTTGGCCTGTTAACGTCGGATGAAATCCATGGGCCATATGTGGCCCAATGTCACATCGGGCCCATTAACGGCCCATATAAAAATGAAAATAATCTAGCCCGACCGAACTTCCGGCCTGTTAAAGTCCCGTGTATTAGGTCGGCGCATTTACGGCCCGTCCGAATTTTGGCCTGTGAAATATCTGCATCATAAATGGGCCACCATTTCGGCTTGCTTAACCAGTGGGTTATTTGGCACAATCAGGGCCCAATCTCACTTTCGGTCTTTTAAAGGCCCATGTTTTTAATGGGCTCGAGATATTTACACCTGTAAACGACCTATTGTTACTGAGGGCCCAAATTATATTTAGGCCTGTTAAAGGCCCACTATGGGCACAGGTCTACTAGAAAAATATGAAATGTTATGCTGATTTAGGCCTAGATATTTTTAGTGGGCTACATGCAAATTTTGGCCCATAATCATTTTTAGCCCAATTGGAATGGGTCCGACGAATGTTGGCATGTTGGGCTCCTACGAAGCTTTTGACCGAATACATTACTAAGATAAACCTACACTATACAAAATAGCGTCGTAATTATTGCAGCCTTTGGCAGCATCATAAATGCTGTATCACAACAAAATAAATTCCAACCATACAACAAAAGGCCTGTTGGCATAAAGTTTACAGTCCTTGCAGATAAAAGCACCATCAGATGTATAGAAGCACAGATCATTTGACCCGAGTGCTAATGTTTCAGGCTGTAGAATCTGATGGAGCAGCATGATCTTCACCTTTTTTCTGCCATTGCTCTTGAACAACGAAGCGAATGTCTGATAGTCTGGTTTCAAAACCATTCATATCTTGACGACATTTGTCAACCACTATTCTTGTTTCCAAAACGACGTCCATTAGGGATTGGACTTGTGTCTGGAGCACAGATATATCACTCTGTCTAGTAGGAAGATTTTGTTCAGTAGGCGATTTGGACGAGGTTACCTTGACAACCAACCAAGAATTACGCAGGAAGGTGCTTTTTGCACTTGTAAGTGCATCTAGTGCCCCTTAGTGATTTTGGTGTATTGAAGACTTATAGGTTAAGGGACTAATGTGTTTATGAGTGTACACAGGTCTATAAGACTATGAGGAGTTTGATATTTACAGAGAAAGTAGACCCCTAAAAATGAAGTTCTTCGACTGAAGACTTTGGATTTCTGAAGACTTTCTGAAGACTTCGAAAGTGAAGAAATTGGTGTGACCTTGAAGACTTGGTATTCACTCGAGGAACATGAAGCGTGAAGACTTTTGTTTTCGTAGTTTCATTTTCTCTTTCTTGAGTCATAGGAAACACCGTACTATTAAAGGGGGTCGAGGAAATACTAAGGAAAAATTTCCATGTGATGCTCAACTCAAAATCCTACACATACCAATCCCTTCGAGTGAAGCCATTGGAAATCTCATACAGTTCAGTCATATTCTTCAGTGACAGAGACGAAGTTCTTCTGGTCCCTGAGGAATTTGTTCTGACTGAGGAGTTAGGAATTCGCCAGTTCGGATTGCCTACATAGTGAGGAACATGATAGCCCTGAGGAATTTGATACTGAAATTTCTGACCGTTGTTGTGCCTTGTGCTAGCTGTCCCAAAATATCTACCCACCTAACGGTCATATCATCATTGAAGGTCATTTATGTCTTAGCATGTCGGGCTGCTCCCTAGGCTATAAATAGCCGCCCCTACAACCACTAGATGGTTGGCTGCTCTGAGAAAAACTAACACTTGTCATTTGAGAGCATCCCATCCTCCGAGGACTTTGAGTGAAAATCATCAAGTGAGGAAAACCCAAACCAAACACCTACAAACCCCAAGTGATTGAGCATCACTTAAGAGATTGATCCTGCGTGGATCCGACACTTGTTACCTTTGAAGACTGTGCATCTTCCAGACGGTTAGGAATCATGGTCTAGAGCATCCAAGAGGAATTGTGGATCGCCGAGTGACCGAGTTTGTGAAGGTTCGGAAGTCTCCTGAAGACTTACCACGAGTGATTGGGTGAGGTCTGTGTGACCTTAGCTCAAGGGGAATACGGTGAGGACTGAGTGTTCTGAACCGCGTGTTCAGGACTGGGTGTCCAGGACTGTGTGTCCTTAGGTTTAAATACCTAGCCGCCCTAACAAGACATACAACTGTCACAACAGTTGGAACTGGTCTACCAAATCATTGTCTTCACCAAGCTACTTGGTTCCATTTCCTCAACCCTTCCATTTCCTCAGTTATGTGTTGAGTGCTTGTTCATATCTGTTTGAAGACTTTGACTGAAGACTTTCTCAATTTCCTCAGTTCAATTTCTTCAGTCTGTTTGTCTTCATCCTGTGTCATCCTATGTTTACGCTTCCCGTACTCTGTGCTTGTCTTCATTTCATCATGATGACCATGCTTGTGTTCTGTTATGTTTACTTCTGAGTACTTATTCCGCTGCAAGTAGTTCTTCGCTAAGAAATTTCCTCACCCTGAAATTCCTCAGTGAAGAATTCCTAAAAATCGCCTATTCACCCCCCCTCTAGTCGATATAACGCACTTTCAATTGGTATCAGAGCAAGGTACTCCCTTGTTCTGTGTGATTTTGGTTTAACCACCTGGAGTTCTAGTTATTCGACCGCAGGTATGATCAAGGTTTCTGCTTGGTGTCCTACCTTCGATGGGATGGACTATCCCTACTGGAAGAATAAGATGCGCATGCATCTTGAGGCAATTGATAACGATCTCTGGTACGTTGTGGAGAATGGTGTTCCCTCTTGTTGGTTCAATATCCGGCGTATCTCGTAGTAGGGGTCCTAAGCTAGGCGTCTTGGAGCGATGGTAACATGGACACGAGATTTACCCAGGTTTGGGCCCTCTTGATGGAGGTAAAACCCTACGTCCTGCTTTTGATTGTATTCATATGGGTGTAGTACAGAGTACATATGTCTACCACGAGACTGATCTAATGAATATGAGATTGTCTATTGACTAGCCTGGCCTCGGTTTATATAAGACACCAGAGGCCTAGGGTTTAGGAGAGTCCTTGTCTTGGGCGCCAAGTCTTGTGGAGTCTTCCTTGTATGCGGCAGGGGTTGTCCAAACTGGCCCACGAGTATGCGTCCATGGGGTCCTCGGCCCAATCTAACTGATTGGGAGATGACGTGGTGAGTACCCCCTAGTCCAGGACACTGTGAGTAGCCAACTGAACCGGTCTTCAAGTTGGGGATGCTCCTCGATTCTTCTGAACTGTTCTTCATCTTCGGTCGTCGGTCTTGAAAACTGGTTCAACAAATCTTCCCATCTTCGATCTTGAGGATCGCCAAAGTGCATCCGAAGAGTTTACACGTCGGGTATCCGAGGAGCCCCTTGAAGTTTTTGGCCTTTATCAATGCCTTGTTATTTTCACGCCCACCTCGGGTTTGAAGTTGTCCCCGTGCAGCGGTGTCCTCTTGCATCCGAGCTCCAATGCCGGACTGCATTTGAGGTATCCTTTGCAGTTGAGCACCAACGCCGGACTATATCCGAGCTCCAACACCAGACTAGATCCAAACTCCAACGCTGGAGAGTATCCGAGCTCCAACGCCGGACTATATCCGAGGTGTCATGGATCACCTTGGCTCAAAAAAGTCAAAGGAGTTTAGCCGAGCTTAATGCCAGAAATGCCCTCTACAGAGCCAACCACTGGCGTCCGAGATTTATGCCGGACTGCTTCCGGGGTGTCTATGGTAGTCGAGCACCAATGTCGAACTGTATCCGAGGTAATACACCACCTCGTCCATGGGCTGATTTTTATGAATTTAATCTCGAATTGTGCAATGTAACCTCCGCTGAGATGTATAGCCAGTAGCCCTCAAGGTGCGTGTTGGCCTAATATACGGTATGCACCTGAAGGAAAAAAATCAAACCGCTGACCCTAGTAGCCCCTGAGACTCAGGTCGATTCATAAAATCGGCCTGAGGATCAATTCCCAGGTCAGCAGCATGCTTAGGAATAGAAACGCGGTGTGCAAAGTCCTCGAGACTCAGGTTGGGTGCGGCCGACCAACCCGAGGATAATAATCTCCTCGAAAACTATATTGCACTTTAAATTTTCTGCATTGGATTTTCAATGCAGTAGCCCCCGAGACACTGGTCGGGTGGCAACACCAGATCAGGGGATCGATGTACCCCTTTAATATTTGTAAATAATAAGCACGAAGCCCAATAGCCCCCGAGCCTTAATGTGGGCACGGGTGGCCGAATTAAGGATCGATATACAAAGTAAAATCACAAAATATGTGTAATGATTCTATGTATCCAAATACTTTTCATCATCAATGCTCGGATCCGCATTGTACAAAACTTTGTTGACCAACCATCGGCTTCCACCTCCTTGGCCAGTAGCCGAGGAGTGTTTGTCCTACTTTATAAAGCCTTTACAAGGGCAAAGATTTACGACAAACAAGGCAATCCGGCCATACAGTTTTATAAACAAAGGTACGCAGAGAGATATGTGGTATTACAGTTTAATATAAGAAATGTCTTCCAAAGAAAACAGTCTTGCTATCAGTTCCTTTCTTTGGGTTGTCATGCTAAGCATGATCATGAAACCTCAGCTCTAATGTAAGAGCAAAATATTGAGGATTTAGTTTGGGAGGCCAGCTACTAGCCCCCGGTAGTGTTCGGCAACAGTCGAGGTCAAGCCGTAAACACTTCGGCCAATGTTATGAATGGCCCATCATTTAACACAGTCATCGGATCGCTGACCAGTTTACGCTTATTGTGACAGTCAATTTTCGGCTTTCTCCACTAAGGTGCTTAACCATGTGAGCTGGAAGCACAATCGCAGTGGTTCTCCCTTTGCACACCCTAACCAAACAACGTGAAATGTAGGAGGCAAGCACAGGAGCTGGGCAACCCAACTATTGACTAAAGACACAATTCGAAACCGATGCATATAAAGCAATACCCAAGAATGTTTTGCCGAATCTCTAAAGATGTCCGGCGCTGCACTTCGAGACTTGTGCTGGAAACACACAAATAGTTTAAATGTGCCAAAAGCTTGGAAAACCAAAAAACGCCAGTAAAAACATGACGTCCGAACAAGATCACGTGTTCGGTGCCAATCTAAAAATTGGAAAAAAGAATTGTGCTTCTGTCGCGCTTTAACATGACATATCCGATCTCAAGACTTCACGCGGGTCAGCCTACGGCTTCAAGCTCCTTATCCCAAAGGCGGAGTACTTCTCCGAGGTCAGTTTAGCAAACTAAACTCGAGCAGCTTTTAGAGAGAAGACAGGTTATCTGGCTATTGACCATACACTCAAGTCGAAAAAGGAGCGGTAGAAAAATACTTTGCAATGACCAAGAAGAAAACACATTTACTATTAAACAACTCATATAAATTTTAAGAGCCCCCAAGTGACTTGGATAAAAGAATTTTATGTATAATGATTGTATGTACAAATGTACTTATATCATATCTATGTTCACCCGAACTTTAAACGCGTCTTAACCGACCGTCGGCTTCTCCCTCTTCGGTCAAGGACCGAAAAGTGTCATGTACTCCACCTGTCGAGAGTATCGACGGTGTTTCCGATGATCAGACAATCAGGCCATAAGGCTGTAACAGACAAAGCGCGCTCAGGGAACTTATGCTATATTACTGACGAAGTGTAAGAAGCATCTTCGAAGAAAATAGTACCCCCACCGATACCTTTCTTCGGTGCTCATTATTACTATGAGACTTGTGCAATAGATTTTTTGTACTCATGAGTTCCGTTGTGTGCCGACCATGATTGAAAACAATAAGAGCGCTAGCTTTCGGCTTCACCCAGTCTGAGGTCAGATCTTGGATGACCCGGTCGTGACAATCGCAGAGGTGCTCCCTTTACTCCCTAGCCGAACAATCGGGAACGTAGGGGTAAACCCAGGAGCGAGGCAACCCAGCTTGCAAATCGCTTAGGTCAATATGGTGCATATTGTGGCATAATACACGAACAAGGAACGAAGCCCTACAAGTATAATTATATGCAAGAGGAAAAGCTTCATGAAGGAAGCCCCCAAGTAAATGGGGTATTTGAATTTGCGTGTCACAAACAAAGTTTTGACAAGGAACTTTGTCACAAGCAGTCTTTTTGCGAAAAAAGTATAATGCTTGGTCGAAACGAACAAAATTTAAAACTAAAAGTTTTTGAGCATGAAAGCGACTTAGCTGGTTAGTGTGCTCGGTGTTGCTGATGAGGTCCAGACTTATGGCGGGACGAAGACATAATCCTCGGCCTAGCCGAGGTCCCAGCCCTACGCCGGTTCCGAAGTGTCCGAAAAAACTCGGCTTGACGAAGTGGCGACATAGCACGGTTGAAGTTGGTGCACACAGGGACGCGCGTTGAAGCGACACCACAATTTGATCGGTGCAGGCAGGACGGCGACATCGGCCCACAGAGTTGACCGCGTGACGCAGTCGAAGTTGATTACCTGTGCACATAAAAATATTGAAAGACAAAGGTACTAATAAGTAATGATAGTAATAATATACCTTTTATTAAAAAAAGGTTCTTTTGCTTATTTAACTCAAGCGAAGTAAATAATTAAATAAACATGGCCTGAGCGCCGAGGTCGGCATGGCGGAGTGGCCGCGCGGAGATGTCAGCAGAGGGACACGCGCCGAGGTGACCCCAAAACTTGGTCGACGCAGGCGGGATGATGACATCGCCCCGCCATGACACCATCTACATGCATGAAATAGCACAAGACAGGTAATAATAACAAAATATAGAAAAGAAAATTTCTTTAAATTTTTTTATGTAAAATAAATTATTAAAGGATATTTGGCCTGGCGCGAGGCCGGTGTGTCGCAGGGCGTCGGCGTGACGAGGTGACAAAAGCCGAATTCGCAGGGTCGCCCGGGTTACGGAACGATGAGTGCGGGACAACGATGGCATATCGAATCACCCTAAGACGACATCCTCAAGGTAGACCAGACTGCAAAACCTGCAGTACGAATCGTCGACGAGCAGAAAATACTCTTTGAAATGTTATTAATATTCACAATGTGAATAACTAGAACAATTGCACCTATCGACTTATCCGATGACGTCGAAGCTGATAGTAGACGAGATGATTATGGATGAGGGACGTCCTTGCCGGAGTGCGTCAAGACTGCGTCAGGCCGACTAATATACGAAACTGTCGATCTGAATGTGGAGGTCAGTTTGATGAAGGTTCTGACGCATACGTCGGCTGGCCAGATCGATGCAGACGAAAAAAGCATTTACAAGCATCGGCAAGTATCTCTGCAAAAAATAATGCAGTACAAACCAACAGAAAATAATCCACGTGCAACAATCCCTAGAACATAGTAAAAGGAAAGGGATCCACGCTTCTTGTTGACCGCCTCTTAGTGCACATAGCAATTTGAGGGAAAAGTAAACTTGGCCATGTACTCCACGTGAAGTGGTGGTGTTACGTAGCTAGCTAAACAAGTACTAGCGCCTGATTCTGGTAGTAGTAGCACTAGTTGGCGTGGTAGTCATCAAGAAGTGAAGGCCGGGTGCAAAACTAGTACATGATTGCGTTAGAACTATGCAAACTTTAACAAAAATAAAAAAACTACTAGTGGACAACCGACGACAGGCTGAATTAAATAAGGAAAAAGAATGAGAATAAGGGAAAGGATCTCCCTTGATGATCGATGCCAGTGGTGGATTTGTCCTTGGCTCCGCGATCAAGAACTGCATGTGCCATCAGGGCCAGTTTGACAATCCATTAAATGCCCCCGTCTGTCGATCAAAGGACCGGAGTAGGGCGCTAAACACCATGTAGGAGCGCGTCGTTGATCGCAGACTTTTTAGACCTTGATCTCGACCTAATCTGCGGACGAAGCTTGCAAACCAGATACAATTATCATAAAAACTAACTTGTGAAAAATAGATTTGATTAGGAAAATATCACCTGATCATCCCATTGATCCGTGACGATCACCTAGCAGGCTCTCAATGAAAGCACCAATGTCAGTTCAATATCCGGCGTATCTCGTAGTAGGGGTCCTAAGCTAGGCGTCTTGGAACGATGGTAACATGGACACGGGATTTACCCAGGTTCGGGCCCTCTTGTTGGAGGTAAACCCTACGTCCTGCTTTTGATTGTATTCATATGGGTGTAGTACAGAGTACATATGTCTACCACGAGGCTGATCTAATGAATATGAGATTGTCTATTGACTAGCCTGGCCTCGGTTTATAAGACACCGGAGGCCTAGGGTTTAGGAGAGTCCTTGTCTTGGGCACCAAGTCTTGTGGAGTCTTCCTTGTATGCGTCAGGGGTTGTTCGAACTGGCCCACAAGTATGCGGCCATGGGGTCCTCGGCCCAATCTAACTGACCGGGAGATGACGTGGTGAGTACCCCCTAGTCCAGGACACCGTCACCTCTGTCACTCCCACCATCAATGCTGCTGATGTGAAGAGATTAAAGCAACTCTACTCTCAAGTCAAGAATATCATATGTGGCCATCTGAGCAAAGGACAGTATGGCAGAGGGAGTGCTTTGGACACAGCCAAGCTTATCTGGGACATGCTGTCCAAGGTCAATGAGGGAGTCTCAACACAGCGTGAATTTAGAGTTGACGTTCTTCGGAATCTCTTCAACCGCTTCAAAAGACTCAACAATGAAAATGTTCAGCAAGCCTTCGATCACCTCACTAACATCTCAAATGAGCTTCAAGCACTTGGTGCCGCCGATATCACCGACCATGAGGTGGTGAAGAAATTGTTGAGATCGTTTGATTCCTCATTTGATACCTTGGCATTGATGATACAAGAACGTGGAGACTATAAGTCACTTGATCCCGCTGACATCCTCGAGAGACTAAACACTCATGAGTTTCAGCTTGCTGAGAAGAGAGATCTCTATGGACCAAGCTATGGTAGATCACGGGCTCTGAAGGCCAAGGCCGTATCCAAATCTGATGGTGAAGATTCTGACAGAAGCCTTGGTGACCCTGAAGAACTGAGCCAGGAGCTAGAAATGCTCGTGAGGAAGTTCCAAAAGTTCTCAAGACGTGGTCGTTTTGGTAAATCCTCAAGAGGTGGTGACTTGAGATCAGATTCCTTATCACAGGATTACAAGAAGAGACTCTGCCATAAATGCAAAAAACCTGGACACTACATTCAAGATTGTCCTCAGTGGGAAAAGGAATTGAAGAAGAAGAAGAACGAGGATTACAGTTCTGATGATTCAAAGAAGAAGAAGAAATCTTCAAAGTCCTCATCATCAAGACCCTCAAAGTCCTCATCTCACAAGAAGAGCAGCTCCAAGAAGGCTCGAGCATTCATTGGCAAGGAAATGGACTCTGAGGCTGAATCTGAAGAAAATGAGGAAGAGGAGGAATCTGAGGAGTCAGACTCTGGTGTGGCGAGCCTAGCCCTCGCAACTGCTTTCGTCAGCAAGTCTATGTTCAACCCTGAAGAAATGGACCTCCCCAACACTACTGATGACGACGACAAGGACTACGCTCCCACCTATTCCTTCATGGCAAAAGGCTCAAAGGTACTCAAATATCCCTCCTATGAATCTAGTGAGGATGAATCTGATGAAAACCTCAAAACCAGCTATTCTAAACTTGCTAAGATTGCTGTGAAACTGCAAAAGGCTCTTGAAAAGGTTCAAAATATGCTAGATAAAAGCGATGGCATGTTGGGTGAGGAAATGGATCGCACTAAAATCTTGACTGAAAATCTTCAAAGACTCCAGTCCAAGTTTGACAATCTTCAAGGTCATCATAACACTCTCCTATCTGATCATGAGAAGCTTTCTTATGAATTTCTTCAAAGAAAGCAAGACCTTGAGCAGTTAAGAGTGAGTTATGAATATCTTGAGAAGGAGTGTGATTCATTACTCGCTCAACAGATCAGCGCTACTCAGGATGAATTTGTTCCTCCGTGTTTGAAGTGCATTCAACGTGAAACTGCTAATTCATCACCTGAATGCTGAAATACTTCCATTACTGCAAATTCTTCAACTGCCTCTTCTATCACTAATTCCTCATCTGAGGACATTGCCAGTATTACTAATGATGCAGGGCTGAAGGAATTGTATATGACAGGCATGCACAAAAGCCTCAAAGGGCATCAAGCTCTTTGTGACATGCTTAAAAAGTTGATCCTCAACAGAAACCCTAGGAAAGAGGGTATTGCCTTTGAGAGGAAAATCAATGTTGATGGGACCTACTGGAAACCTGAGCAGTATCCCAAAACCTCATGGGTTGCTGCAAAGGGACCTACAGTGGATCCATCTACCTTATCTGGCTTTACGTGTGAATCTTCATATTCTTCTGATGAGTCATTTGACTCCAACTATAAACTGTTCAAAAATCAGAATGGTGAAGTATTTGCTAGATATGTTGGCACTAACTGTAGGAACGGTCCTCCTATGAAGAAAATCTGGGTTCCCAAAAGATGCCTTGAAAATCTTCAGGTGAATGTCATCATGACGCTACCTGTGAAGAATAGGAACCCCAGATCAAATTCTTCATATGGACCAAATTCTTCATATGGACCAAATTCTTCATATGGATCCAAGTCCTCATACGGACCAAATTCTTCACGTGGATCAAATTCCTCAAAAGGATCAAAGTCCTCATATGATTATCATCGTGCTAACAACTCTGTTTCGCAGGGAAGATCTAAGGATTATGGATATGTGCATTATTCTTCAAATCATTATGTTCATAAGTCTTCGAAGAATTTTTGTGCTTACTCTTATGCTTACCCTAACCACTCTTATGTGAAACAAAGTGGATTGGCATCTATGCCACCTTTCTCTTATGGAGCTCGTAGAATGATGAACTCTTTGCCACCCCTTCAGATGTGGGTGGTGAAGAAAAAAAAACTAACCTCATATGCAGGGTCAGGTCTCCAGACGAACTTAAACGTGTGGTGAATTTGTTGGAGACCTGAATATGCTTGAAAGGACGCAAGCTAATCATGAAGAAATGAATTTTCATATCTCACGTCCTCATACTATTTTATCTGTTCTATTTTTTGATGAAATTAATGTCATATTCTTCACTGATGAAGTATATGAGTTCGTAAGTTGCACTAATTCATCTGCAGGATGATCAACCCAAAGCCACTGAGTGGGTCCTCGATAGTGGATGCACAAATCACATGACTGGTGACAGGAGCTTATTGATGGACACTGCTTTATCTCCATAACAGCTGAAGCACATCACCTACGCTGACAAAGGCAAAAGCAAGGTATTAGGTCTAGGTAAGGTTGCAATATCAAAGGATCAACACATGGACAAAGCCATGCTTGTTGAGTCCTTAGGGTTCAACCTCATGTCTGTCGCAATGCTTTGTGATCTTGATATGGTGGTTGTCTTTGGCAAGTATCGTTGTGTTGTGATCATGGAAGCTGAAAATTCCAAAGTCTTCGAAGGCTTTAGGAGAGGAGATTTGTATATTGTTGATTTCTCTACAGGACCAGTGTCGGCGTTCTGGGAACGGGGGTCCCCAGACTTGCCTGCCTGCGGCCTACGGCGTGGCTCAAAGGGGGCCCCAGGATGGCCCATCTTCATCAACACAGACCCAAGACCCTCATGAGGGGCCAAGCCTCGTGGGGCGGACGACACGGAGCTTCCTCAGGCACGGCCTCATCAGGCTGGCTCGCGAGGAGGCGGAGAGATCAAGGCGGGGTACCTCACGAGGTGCCCGTGACGCAAGCCATGACGACCAAGGGTGCTTGGCGGGCGCCAGCCCGCGTAGTGTCCTCCTTTCCTCTTTGGTGCAAAGGGAGCAAGCACAGGCGAGAGCATCAAGCAAAGGCACCCATTTCGGTTCAACGAGACCAAGACCAGCCCAACGGCAGGGAGGAAGTCATTGTGGAGCCCAAGCCAGCGTCACCACCAGAGCCTTTGGCAGGCGAGGACCAACTTTAGTCAGGATAAGTGTACCCGATGTTCCCCTTCAAAATGGCCAATTGTTGGTGCCCTTCCCGCTCAATATTTGGGAAGAGGCCCAGGGCCTTTGCCTATAAATAGGACTAGCCACCCCCAGGGGATGAAAGAGATGGGGGGGAGAAGAAGAGATCATCAGGATAGAGAGAGAGAGACCAGATCAACGAGATAAGATCAGATCGGCAAGAGAGAGAGAGAGAAGGGTGACTGAACTCCTCCTAGCAGTTCATCGCCCCAGCCAAGAACAGACCCTCGCGAGGCTGTTCTTCCTTGTATTGCTCATCATCATCAGCCCAAGAGGCAATCCACCAAACCACACTGTAGTAGGGTATTACACCACAACGGTGGCCCGAACCAGTATAAACCCTGTGTCTCTTGTGTTATTCTTTCCATAGCTTAGATCTTAGCAAGGCGGTGGGGTGCAGGTAGGTAGAAGGCGAAATCTCCGCGCGCACCCTAGTGTTCAAACCTCAAGGTCTGCCGGAACACGAAACCCGATATTTGGCGCACCAGGTAGGGGTGCACCGGAATCCACCTTCTACCGCTTCGTGTCCTATCGCGTCGTCATCACCATGTCCGGCGACCAGGCGGGCAACCCAGATCCTTGGGCGGCGTGGCCCACCCGCGCAGAGCCACTCGCCTCGGGCGACCCCGTGCCCCAGGCAGCTCGCAGTCCGCAGGGCGCTGCGGGCCGCGGCAACGCGGACAAGCTTCGACAGCTCTCACACTGCGGCAGGCGCGGTCGGCAGCGAGGGCCTCCAATCACGCCGCGACCATGACACCGTACACCCGCCGGGAGCAGGCGAACTCGAGGGCCGCGCTCACGGTGGCCCAAGAGCTCCTGCAGTGCAGGCTGCTGGAGGGGGGCCGCGACGTGTTGCTGGAGCAGGTGGCAGAGCTCCTGGGCTTTGCCGCCTCGGGGGCTCACCCCTTCTGCACCTAGCTCCCATCTCCAGCCCAGGGTGGCCCGCGCGGGGGCTCCACGCGCGCCCGCGGGCTCCAAGGCTACTCCAACGCCAGCGAAGCTGTCGGCACTAGACCGGCGGCAGCGCTGCCCCCGCTCCCGGTACACGAAGAAGAAGGACTCAACGCGACCCACGACCCCAGTGGATAGCCGCGCTACCACCCCACGGTGGGCGTGTCAAGCAGAGCCGCATGGCACACGGAGCACTACGGCGTGACCTTCGGGGTGACGGCGCCAGAAGAATACGTGCCCCACATGATGGACCAAGGGCACCCTCACGAGGGCGAACAAGGCTTGCTCCTCAGCCCAAGCTGGGGGGACGAGGCGCCAGAAGCTGAGCTCTTCCAGGAGCCCCGGGACGGTCCCACTGGCCACGCTGGAGGCAACGATTATCGGGTACCACTAATTCCTCAGGAACAGGCATACGCTAATCATGGATCGCAGGAGGTGCAGGTCGCCACAGCGAGCAGCTGCCCCGCTCCCACAGTCTCCTACCCCTCGGGAGGAGGGCACAGGGGGCTGCAGGAGAGGGACCGAGATCCGACATCACCACCGCGGCGTTTAGAGCAAGGTGTTCTCAGGAGATAGGCCCTCTGCTGGGGAGGTGCCTCAGGGCCTGCCCCTGGCGGAGGACCCATGGTCGTCGGGGGAACCGCTGGCGACCGCTCTACCCCATTGGCGGTGTCCTGGTTTCCGGTCGTCGTTGATGGCACTAGAGTTTGGCGCAAGGCGGGGCCCTCGTCTGGCGATATGAAGCAAGGCCAGTACCTATGAAGAAGGCCCAATGCCTATGAAGCTCGCCGCCCCGTGACACTCTCACGTAATAATGAGTGGGGCTGTACACGCCCCGGAGTCTCAGGGGTGCCGGCCTCAGGCCCTGGGGCTCCCTCCCACGCCCAGTGGCAGCACTTAGCTCCGCGCTGGTGAGAAGACGTCCAAGACTAGATTAGGTGCCGGACGCGACCTTTTGTCTGCTTTCATTTCTTTTCCCTTTGGTTATCGCTTTCCCCCGCTGGATTTAAGTTGGATTCGAATTTGAGATTTGCGTGTGTTCAGGGAAGGGGTGCTTAGTCTCGTTCGAGCAATTCCTCGCGTTTTGGTTACCACTCCGCCTCAGCTGCCTCCCTTCGCGAGCCCCTCGCGAGCCGGGTCAGGCCAAGCTTGCGTGCAACCCAGACTGCCGCCGCCGCGTCCTCTCAGGAGGTTTTTTTGCTGCAGATCCTACGGATTTGATCAGGGAACACAGGATACCACAGCCTCCCACAGGATACCTCAGGGCCCGCACGGAACGAAGGTAAAACTAGCCAACCAGCACGTCGCTTAGCCAACCACTTGGCGCGGGCGCATGGGCAATGTAACGTCTACCAATACGATGAACACAAGTTTTACATGAGGGGCTCCCCCTCCCAAAATGCTCTCACAACCATCAGACCAAGACCTGAGTTTTATTCATGCAGGGTAAGGAAACAGGAATGATGCATAGTCAGTCGTATGAATCCCCCAATGCGTCCTCAGGAGCACCTCCCGAACCATTGCTGGCGTCGCTGGACTTGCCATCGCTGTCTGCGTTGCCGCCAGCGGCGTCAAGGTCGTTCACCCGTCCGCCCTCGTCGGCGGCCACGATCACGCCATCGTTGTCCGAAGCGAAGGCCCTGACAAGAGCATCCACATTGTCTTCCACCCAGTGCGCCAGGTCGACTCGGATGGCCTGGGGGACTGGGGCGATGGCGGCGTCGAAATCGAAGTGGGGATCCATGTTCTGGAGATGGCTGAAGAGGCGAGAAAAGGCGCGCCCGAGCATGGCGCGGATCCTCTCCACCACCAACCTGTCGGCCCTGACCGACCACGCCTCCAGCTGCGTCACCACGTCGGTGAAGAACTAAAGGTTGCCAGCATAGTTGACTGCGTGCGGCTCGCCAACAGCCGCCTCGCAGATGTTGCCCAAGGCTGTGTTGGCTCTCTCCCGGAGCATGGTGAGCATGGGGCCGTGCTCATGCTCCAGGATCCGCCGCTGACGTATCTCGTCTGCATTCTGGCGTGCGATGGCCTCAGCCTCCTCCACCCGATGGCGAAGAAGGAGCACCTCGGCCTGAGAGGTGGTTGACTCCCCATGTGCTACCTCGAGGGCGGCCAGAAAAGCATCGGCCCGCCGCGTCGCTTCCTCCAGCTTGGCCCTCAAGGCAGCAGTCCTACCTTCAGCCTCGGCCCGGATCAACCCCAGCCTCTCCTCGAACTCGCGCTCGAGGTTCAAGCGCGCCATCGCCACCCGACGTCCGACCTCCTCCAGGACACGGGCTTCCCGTGCAGCGACATCATCCTCCGCCTGCGTCACCAAGCGCTCCCTCGTCTCCAGATGCTCGTACTCGCGTGCACGTTCGGCGGCTTCCAGCGTCAGCGCCTCCTCACGCTTCTAGAGCTCTGCTGGGTCGCTAGAGGCCACCCTCATCGATGCAAGGGCTGCCTCACGCAGCTCCACTTGCTCCTCCAGTGAGTGGCACCGGGCCAGGAGCTCCCGAGCCCGCTCCTCCGCTGCCTCTCGGCGCCGGTCAGCTTCCCGGGCCTCCTCAGCGGCCTGAGATCGGGCCTCCCGAGAGGCCACTAGCGACGCCTTGGCCTCTTCTTCGTCAATATTGCACTGATGGCGCGCAAGGGCGATGGCGCCCTCCAGCTCGCGCCTCTCTGCAGCCAGGCGCAGGCCCTCGGCCTCAAGGCGCGCGTCTTCATCAGCAAGCTCCTCACCGAGCAGGTTCACCGCGTCAGCCGCCCTTCGAAGGAATCCTTGGCGAAGAGCGCGACGCTCCCGGACGCGCTCGAGCACGTCTTCCACACCATCATCTGCCCCAAGCAAGCGTCGGGGGCCACGAATCAGCACACCCCCTCCGGACAGGGGGCTGGGGGCTGGCCCCCTTGCGACGGCCAGGCATGCCACGCCAGAAGCCCGGCCTGGAGCCGGCCCGTCCACAGAGGAAGAGCGTAGGGAGTACCTCAGCCAATCGCAGTCCACGACCAGGCGAGAAGCCCACGGCAGGCTGGCTATGCCACGAGAAGGCTCGCGAAGGAGGATCGCGAGGTGCGTAGGGCCTCGATGCGCCTCAGGACGGTTCGCCTCTCCGATCGCCCTCACGACAAGGGCTCTGCTGCTCGGAGCGCTTGAGGACGGTAGAGGGGGCGAAGCCAAGGGGGGCGGCACCTCAGCCATCTCCGTGAGCTCGGCTGGAAGGGGCCTGTGGAGCAAGGATCAGTAAAAGCAACAGAAGGATCGGGAGCTGGAAAAGGAGAAGGCTTACTCGTCAGTGGCGAAGTACTTCCTACGCTTCAGTAGGCGACAAGGGTAATCATCGCCCAGGGCCTCCCTTCTCTTCCGGAGGGCCTCAAAGTCCACACGGAAGCGGCCCAAGAGTTGAGCGCAGGGATCAACCTGCGACGAGGACGGAGCGTCAAGGCAATCCGCGTCAGGGGCACCTGCCTGATGCGCACTGCCAGTCGCCTCGCCAAGAGAAGCGGCTGGAGCCTCAGGGGCCGCAGCCGCAGGCGCTGGGGGCAGCTGCTTGCCGCCCTCAGCCTCAGCGGCACGGGCCCCAAGATCTGCTCCCTCATGAGCATCGCCCGGCGCTGCCACCCCGCCGGGAGCCCCCTCGGCCTCTGGCGCCTCATGCCTCCCTGCTCCGCCACTTGAGGAAGAGTCGCCTTGGCCGACTGGAAGGGCAGTCACCGTCATTGGGTTCTCGCGAGGACCTTGGAGGCCGGCGGGGCGCGGCCCCGACTCATCAAAGATGGGCATCTGATTCACAAAATCGCCCCTGTTCTGGCAGAGGTACAGCAAGGCCCCTCCTTGCTGGATGCTGCCAGGGTTGGGGTCCCCAGTCAGGATCAAGAGCACTGTCCTCAGCACTTCAGGCGTCAGGTCCTCTTCCCGGAGCCTCATACGATCATCGCGCCCGCTGAAGGCCCACATCCAGCGGGAGTGGCGTTGGAGAGGAGCAATGCGGCGTAGCAGGAACTCCTTCACCACCTTGGGCGTTGTCATGCCAAGCGACCTCAAGAATGCGAGGCGGTGCCAGACGAAGACGAGCCGGGGGCTCTCGAGCGTCTCCTGGCCCCAGCCCGAATTGGGGATAGCAGGCGAAGTTGGCTCCGATAGTAGGGGGCTGGGCACCCCTACATCCACATACAGCCACCACTCGTGGAACCCAGCCGCAGGCGGAGGGAGCCTGAAGTCAATCCCTGAGGCCGCTGTCTCAGGCACGGCAGGGAAGCTCACACACGCCGAGCATTGGGTAGGGTCGACAAGGCGCAGAGAGAAGAAGTGGCGCAACAAGGCAACCGAAGGAAGGATGCCCATCATTGCCTCGCAAACAAAGGCGAAGACCGAAAGAAGGGTGATGGATTCAGGACCCAGATGCATCATGTGGATCTGATAGTGGGAAAGCATGGCATTGAAGAAATCAGAAAAGGGGGGAACCAGACCCGCCCACAGGGCGTTGGCAAAGTACTGGACCTTGGTGGCTATCCTGTCGATGGAGAAGTGAGACGCGGGCCAGGCCGTCGTCCTCCCGCATTCGTTGAAGATAGTGGCCAGAGCCGAGTTGACCTTGCCCAAGCCCTCTCGATTGATCGACTGGTCGACGGCAGGGGCCGCCAACGGCGGCGAGCGAGGCGGAGGCATGGGTTTCTTCCCCCTTCCCTTCTTCGTCGGAGCCATGGCGATGGGAAGGGGGGAAGGTTTGAGATTGGGTTGAAAACAGAAGCTGGAGTTCGAGAGGAGGAAGGACAGAGGGCGCTCGAGCAACAGAAATGGGAACGGCTGTGTATGACTACGAGTCCTCCTAGCATGGCGCAAAATAAGGGGGGCATGGGGGAACAGTGCCGCCCACGCCCAATCAACCGCCATGCGGCGCCCAAGGCCGCAGGCTATTAGGGCCCGCGGCACTTCTCTCTTGCCCTTTCACCTCCCTGCACGACCAAGTCCGGGCGCGCCTTGGGCCCGGGGGCTACTGTCCGCGTTCTGGGAACGGGGGTCCCCAGACTTGCCTGCCTGCGGCCTGCAGCGTGGCTCAAAGGGGGGCCCAGCACGGCCCATCTTCATCAACACAGACCCAAGACCCTCGCGAGGGGCCAAGCCTCGTGGGGCGGACGACACGGAGCTTCCTTAGGCACGGCCTCATCAGGCTGGCTCACGAGGAGGCGGAGAGATCAAGGCGTGGTACCTCACGAGGTGCCCATGACGCAAGCCATGACGACCAAGGGTGCCAGGCGGGTGCTAGCCCGCGCAGTGTCCTCCTTTCCTCTTTGGTGCAAAGGGAGCAAGCGCAGGCGAGAGCATCAAGCAAAGGCACCCGTTTTGGTGCAACGAGACCAAGACTAGCCCAATAGCAGGGAGGAAGTCATTGTGGAGCCCAAGCCAGCGTCACCACCAGAGCCTTTGGCAGGCGAGGACCAACTTTAGTCAGGATAAGTGTACCCGATGTTCCCCTTCAATATGGCCAATTGTTGGCGCCCTTCCTGCTCAATATTTGGGAAGAGGCCCAGGGCCTTTGCCTATAAATAGGACTAGCCACCCCCAGGGGATGAAAAAGACGGGGGGGAGAAGAAGAGATCATCGGGATAGAGAGAGAGAGATCAGATCAATGAGATAAGATCAGATCGGCAAGAGAGAGAGAAGGGTGACTGAACTCCTCCTAGCAGTTCATCGCCCCAGCCAAGAACAAACCCTCGCGAGGCTGTTCTTCCTTGTATTGCTCATCATCATCAGCCCAAGAGGCAATCCACCAAACCACACTAGAGTAGGGTATTACACCACAACGGTGGCCCAAACCAGTATAAACCCTGTGTCTCTTGTGTTGTTCTTTCCATAGCTTAGATCTTAGCGAGGCGGTGGGGTGCAGGTAGGTAGAAGGCGAAATCTCCGCGCGCACCCCAGTGTTCGAACCTCAAGGGTCTGCCGGAACCCGAAATCCGACAACCACAACCTACTACATGTCTACTTGCAAAAGCTTCAGAAGGCTGGCTATGGCATCGACGACTTGGTCATGCTGGCATGAGGAATCTAGCAAAGAAGAAGCATGTCATCGGCATTGAAAATGTCAAATTCCTCAAGGATCACTTATGCGGAGCCTGTGAAGCTGGAAAGATGACCAAGGCCAAGCATCCAGCGAAGACTATCATGACTACTACTCGACCATTTGAATTGCTTCACATGGATCTCTTTGGCCCTACTCACTATGCCACATTTACCAATGTTGCATCCTTATATGGCTTTGTCATTGTTGATGATTACTCTCGATATACATGGGTCCATATTATCACTTATAAAACTGAAGTGCAGGAAGTCTTCAAACGATTTTCCTTGAGGGCTTCAACCAACTTTGGTGTGAAGATCAAGCACATCAGGAGTGATAATGGAATTGAGTTCAAGAACACTGGCCTTGATGACTATCTTGATGAACTTGGTATTACTCATGAGTTATCTGCTCCTTATACTCCTCAGCAAAATGGCGTCGTGGAGTGCAAGAACATGACTCTTGTTGAGATGGCCCGCACGATGCTTGATGAGTACAATACGCCTCCTCGCTTCTGGCCTGAGGCAATTGATACTGCGTGCCACATCATCAACATAGTATATATTCACAAATTCTTCAAGAAGACTGCCTATGAACTCCTCACTGACAAGAAACCCAATGTGAGTTATTTCAAAGTCTTTGGTGCTAAATGTTGGATTAGAGATCCTCATCGCAGTTCTAAATTTGCACCGAAAGCACATGAAGGTTTTATGCTCGGTTATGGTAAGGACTCTCACACCTACAGAGTCTTCAACACCTGTCATCACAAGGTTGTTGAAACTATAGATGTGCGGTTTGATGAGACTAATGGATCGCAAAGAGAGCACCTACCTCCTGTGACAGATGAAATACCTCCTGAGGAATCTATTAAGTTCAAGGCTACATAGGATGTCATTCCTACTGAAGAATCAGCTGAAGAAGTTGTTCCAGAGCATGAGGAACGTCATGCTAATGCACCTGAGGAAAATGGTGCTGAAGAAAATGCTGATCAAATTCCTCAACGTCAACCCGCTCATCCTCGTGTTGCAAATGAAGTGCAAATTGAGAAAATCATCAGCTAGATCAACATTCCAGGTCCTCTCACACGCTCAAGAGCTTCACATTTATCTAACTTTTGTGGGCACTTTGCTTTTGTCTCTATCACAGAGCCCACTAAGGTAGATGAAGCATTTCTGGAGTCTGAGTGGATTCAGGCCATGCAAGAAGAATTACATCAGTTTGAGCTCAACAACGTCTGGGAACTGGTCAAATGTCCAGATCCTCACAAGCACAATATCATCGGCACAAAGTGGATCTACCACAACAAGCAAGATGAAAATGGCCTTGTGGTGAGGAATAAAGCACGGCTTGTAGCTCAAGGCTACACACAGGTTGAAGGAATTGACTTCGATGAAACTTTTGCACCTGTTGCTAGACTTGAGGCTATTCGCATATTACTTGCTTATGCTAACCATCATGATATCACTTAATATCAAAAGGATGTGAAAAGTGCATTCCTCAATGGTAAGCTTGAGGAAGAAGTATATGTTGCTCAACCCCTAGGTTTTGAAGATCCAAAGCATCCTGACAAAGTTTTCAGACTAAATAAGGCCCTCTATGGCCTCAAGAAGGCCCCACGGGCTTGGTATGATACTTTCAAGGAATTCCTCGTGAAGAAAGGCTTCAAACCTGGTTCACTCTTCCCTACTCTTTTCACTAAATCTTATGATGGTGAACTATTTGTGTGCCAAATATATGGTGATGATATTATCTTTGGCTGTACTGACCAACGTTATACTGATGAATTTGGTTATATGATGAGGGAGGAATATGAAATGTCTATGATGGGAGAATTTAAATTCTTCCTAGGTCTTCAAATTCGTCAACAACACAATAGCATATTCATATCTCAGGAGAAATACCTCAAGGATGTACTGAGGAAATTCGGCATGCAAGATTGCAAAGGCATCAAAATTCCTATGCCCACAAATGGACATCTATGCACTGATGAAAATGGTATTGACTTCGATCAAAAGGTATACCGCTCCATGATTGGTTCTTTATTGTAATTATGTTCATCTAGGCCAGATATAATGCTTAGTGTTTGCACGTGTGCCCGATTTCAAGCTACACCGAAGGAATCACACCATAAGGCTGTGAAACATATTCTTTGATATCTAGCTCACACACCAACACTTGGATTTCAAGCTACACCGAAGGAATCACACCATAAGGAATCGTAAGCGGTGTTTGAAATCATCATTCTTATACGGTGGGTCACGCCACCACAAAATGTTGAAAATCTTCAATTGAGCTTTTCCTCAGTTCTTTGAAATTCCTCAGTTTTTTTTCAACTTTGCATTGTCTTCACTGTTTCCGACATTTTTCTTCATTGGCTATATATATATATGAGTTTATGTCCTCTACAACATTCACTTATGGCAAATTCCTCAAGTTGCTTTTTCTGCTAAGTGAATGTGATCGGACCCTACCCCCTCTTTGCTAAACCAAACCCATTCTATTCACAAATTCTTCATGTGCGTTCTATTTGAAACTCGTTCAAAATCTTCACTGTGTCCTTGTCAGCTGAAGAACTTGTGAACAGAATTTTAAAACCTATCTTATCTAAATTTTCGGCTTTGCCTCTCAAACCGTTCCACATCCCACGACAACACTTATCCATTCACCCACGATCTCACACGATCTCCACTTCTCAGTACGTGGGGACACATGTCAAGCGAATGAGAAGGGTAAGGGGCACGTTCATCCAAATTCTTCGGGCGAATAGTTTTTTACCGTGGCTATAAATACCCCTCTCCCCTTCCTCACTTCTCTTTTACTCCGCTCGACGTCACTCCAGCTCGAGCTTCTCAAACCCTAGCGCCACCGCTATTTCATCATCGCTGGTGAGGAAGAGCTTCACTGCCTTGACCTCGTCGCCGTTGTACTCGCACCGGCCACAGTTTTCTTCACTCCGCCGCCGCCGTAGCTATCTTCCTCTGTGTCGGGACCCCGATCCTAGGTCACACCGATCTAGCATGTAACACTTCATATCACTTTGCGGCCTCACGCACGGTATTCCCACGGGTGCCACCTTACCTGGCCCGGGACCGTTTGCGCCTTTTGGCTCACGTATATGATAGTGTCGCTAGCATCCATATGACAGAGAACCCGGGCCGAGATGACTAGTCGTGAACCCAAAATAGCACTAACTTACAGGGACAGGCATACATGAAGCAACCTCGAGCATGTCGGTCAACAGCGTATGAATCCGGGTTGTAGCACTGGGCTAACAGGACTCCGGAATGTCACCGCGTGACATTTCCCCGAAGGGACAGACATAGGAACGAGGAGAATCACATGCCGGCCAGTCAAGTGTTCCGAAGCAGTAGTGCTGGGCTAGCAGGACTCCGGTGAACCAGGCTGTAGCGGACTACTATGGCTCATGGAAGCACAAGACTACATTTCCCCATAAGAGAGGCTACCAGAGGTAAACAACTAGGTTGTGGGATCCCACACATAGCAATACACGTTACACGTACGCATGACATGCAAGTATGTGTTGTACAACATGGCATCACAACATAACTCAAACTCATATAGATGAGGGCCCAGAAGAGCCACATAGCATTCAATACAAACAGGGGCCTCATGACCCATTATTCAGAGCATACAAGCAACGGAAGCATTACATGTCTGAGTATAGATAACTACAAAAGGAAAAGACAAGGAAGCCTGACTAAACACGACCCTCCCAAGGGTACAAGATCGTAGCTGGGATACAAGCTACTCGTCGAAGTCACTAGTGTAACCAACTGCAAAACATAAATAAGAAAACGTGAGTACAAAGGTACTCAGCAAGTCTTACATCAGAACTATCTACATATGCAACATTATCAACAAAAGGGGGGTGGTGGAGTTTTAACAGCAGCAAGCCAGCTTTGACTCAGTGGCTAACCTATACTACGAGTATCAGAAACTTCTTTGAGGTAAGAAGACGCACACGAGTCCACATATTCACCATATCAACACTCCACTATGGATCTGTTCCCGTCTCCCTACGAGAAGGCCATCCATAGCACTCATGCTTATCTTGCAGATTTTAGAGTATCCACTTCAAGTTGTCTATGTACTACATAAGTTCTCCAAGTTTCCATATCCGAGGAAAACGGCTATTCGAATAGATAATATTGACCCTGCAGGGGTGTACTTCTTCACACACGCTCTCGCCACTTATAGCCCTGTACACGTCATGTACCTCGGCAACCTTCAAGCGGAAGCCGGGCGAGGGTGTCGGCCACGACCTGACTAACCACACAAGTCTCTCGTCCAGGTTTATTGCCTATTCGGGTTCCATCCGCAAGGAGATCCGGCCGGGGTGTCGCTCACGGCCCCAAACGATGTGTGCAGGGTTCCCAAGCCCACCATCCGGGTGCCACTTGGTACACCGTGCCATGGTGCCTAGTCTTTCCCAAGCCCGTCCCGTCGGAGACCACCTGGTAGACAAGTAGCACTACCTACAAACGCCAGAAACTAGTTGCAACTCCTGGACAGAGATCAAGTGGATTAATAAGCCGAGAGGGGTCGGATGACCGGAACCCAATGTGTGGTAGTAACTGGACTTGGATAACATACACAGAACTCAGTGCTTAGGGACGGTTCCAATGAGACAACCCATCATGTACTCCTACATGGCCTCTCATCGCTACCTTTACCAAAACGTGTTCACACACTTAGCCTTTACTGGTAGGACATGTTCACCACTCCGATTCATTCCGGATGAATCAGACCTGACACAACTCTAAGCATAGCTGGCATAAAGAAAACAAGCATGGATGAGCAGGCACATCAAGGCTCAAGCAACTCCTACTCATGCTAGTGGGTTTCAACTATTTACTGTGGCAATGACAGGTCATGCAGAGGAATGGGTTCAGCTACCGCAACAGAAAGTAGCAGTTTGAATCATTGTTGTCCTAATGCAGTAAAAGGAGCAGGAGCAAGAGAGTGGGATTTATCGAGATGCTCAAGGGGGTTTGCTTGCCTGATAGATCCACGAAGAAGCACTGCTCCTCAGACAGGTACTCGGGACACCTTCCGGAGTAGAACCTATCGAGAAGGGATGGTGCCGACAATCAATAAACAACCATATGCAACAATATGATGCATGAAGATGACATTTCAAAGATGCTATGATTTGCCCTAATGCATCTAGCATCAATTTGGTTGAAGTCCATATGAACCAAGGGTATGCAAACCCCAAATTAAATACATAACATGCCATTATTACGTTTTCACTTATACATCAAGTATAAGTTGGTTTTCCATGCATGAAACTGGCATAAATGGATTCCTTGCATTTTTCTGATAGTTTTTCATATATAATTTATTTGATTTGGAGTTACGGTTGAATTACTATGAAGTTTAGAAGTTTAGGCAAAATTCTGGAATTTCCTGAGTTAAATTAATTCCAGAAATCAATTATTGCATCAGCTCTACGTCAGCATGACGTAAGCGAGTCAACGGGGCTGACCAGGTCAAACCTGACCAGTGGGTCCCACTGGTTAGTGACCTAGTCAACTAACTAAGTTAGTTAGTCCTAACTAACTGGGCAGGGCCCACTAGTCAGTGACCGTAGCAGCTAACCTAGTTGGTTAATTAGTGCTAACTAAGGTAATTAGTCGGGCGGGGCCCGCAAGTCAGTGAGAGAGAGGGGGAAGGTCAACTGGGCTGTGGGGGTCAACCCACGCCGGTCAAAGGTCAGCGGTCGCCGATGTTTAGCCGCCGGCGAGTCCAGACGCGGCGGAGCGCATCGGGATCGCGCTACAGACCACGGTTTGGAGCATGGTTGGGTCCTATGGAGAGCTGGGGCTGAGCCGCGTGTGTGGGTTGTGGAGCTGGACCAGATGGTCGCCGGAATCGACACCGGCGACGAGGTTTGCGGCGGTCGTGGTTCGACCATTGATGAAAATGGAGTTACGGAGCACTAGGGGGGGAGATGGTGAGTGCATCGTGCTCCTATGGGTGCGCTGAGCGCGCTGATGAGCTCGGACGCGAGCGACGGTAGTTGTGGCCGCGGCGGCGCCATGGCCGGTAGTGATGAGTTCTCGGGCTCGGTGGCGGGGCTAGTTAGAGCTTGAAATCGATGCGGGAAGGAGAGGGATTTGGAGCAGGTGCTCACTGGGAGTCGCAGCAGCTAGTCGGCGGGCTCGGGGGCGACTTGACGGCGACGGATTGACGACAAAGAACGGCGGCAACCGAGGTTGAAGACGATAATGATGACATCGCTATGGCGTGCCCCGGCTCGCTTGTCTCGGTGGAGATGACAAAGACGACGTCGTGGAGCTCCTAGGCATGTCCAGGGGGCGAGGGGGAGGCAGTGGCCGCGGCAACGGCGAGTGGTAGCGTCGGCTGCACTCGGCGGTGCTGCGCAGAGAGATCAGAGGAGGGGGATGGACACGGGGAGAGTGAGGGAGGGGCCAGGTGGTCTGCGTGGCAGCGTTGGAGGCTTCCAGGGCGTCGGGGAGCTAGCAGAGAGGCATGAGGTGGCCGAGCGCGTGCTCGCGCGCTGCGGGCACACGCCTCTCATCCTTCTGGCGAGAGGAGGGAGATAACTGGCAAGAGCCAGTGGGCTATGCCTCTGCTGGGCCGTGGTGGGGCGCCAGGTAAGTCAGGTAAATGTTTTCTCTCTTTTTTTGTTTTCTTTTTTTTATTTATGACATTTATTTTGTATCTAAAAGAAATGTTAAAACATTTCCATAAATGCTGAAAATAATTGTGGCATCTAGATATAATTCTAGAGGCCCTCACCAATTCCCAACATTTTTGGAGCCATTAAAATATTTATATAATTTAAACAGCTCCAAATCAAATATTTATGCATTGATTCAAAAATCCAAAATGTGTAGCAAAAATGTGCATCACCTCTGGTTGTTGCCACCAACATTATCCAAAGAGCATGAACATTTTTGGAGAGCATTTTGGGTTCATTGAAAATCCATTTTAAAGTTGAACCTATTGGAAAAAACTTTGGTGCTAGGGTTTGCAACTTTCCCCATTTCAAATTCATTTGAAATTTAAACATGATGCACAAAGCAAGCCTAGGATCATACCAGAACTAGGGATGTGACAACTCGCCCCCACTCGAAAAAATGTCGTCCCGAGATTCAGGAGTTGGCGGAAAGAAAGTGGGGTACTCAAGTCGAAGACGATCTTCTCGCTCCCAAGTAGCTTCTCTCTCGGAATGATGAGACCATTGAACCTTGAGAAACTTGATGTTATGACATCGAGTGACACGCTCTGCTTGATCCAGAATGCGAACGGGGTACTCTCGATAAGTAAGGTTATCTTGGAGATCAAGCGTTTCGTGGTCCACTCCGCGGATGGGATCCGAGAAGCAACGCCTGAGTTGAGAGACGTGGAAGACATTATGAACTCGAGAAAGATGTGGGGGTAGTTCCAATGGTAGGAAACCTCTCCTCGTTTAGCAAGAATGCGAAAAGGACCAATGTAACGAGTAGCCAACTTGCCCTTGATACCGAAACGATGGGTACCCTTCAAAGGAGTAACCCGAAGGTAAGCCTTGTCGCCAACTTCATAAGCCACTTCCTTATGACGGCGGTCATACTGGCTCTTTTGACGAGATTGGGCTGTTTTCAAATTCTCACGAATGATGCGAACTTGCTCTTCTGCCTCCTGGATCATATCTGGTCCAAAGAATTGTCTTTCACCAGTTTCTGACCAGTTCAAAGGTGTTCGACATCTTCGTCCATACAGAATCTCGAAGGGTGCTTTCTTAAGACTGGATTGGTAGCTATTGTTATAAGCAAACTCGGGAAAGGGAAGACATTTCTCCCAATCCATACCAAATGAGATAACACAAGCTCTAAGCATGTCTTCAAGAATTTGGTTGACCCTTTCCACCTGACCACTTGACTGAGGGTGGAAAGCAGTACTAAAAGAAAGATGAGTTCCCATGGCATTCTGGAAACTTTCCCAGAAATGAGAGGTGAAAAGACTGCCACGGTCGGAATTGATCTCTAGTGGAACACCATGGAGTGACACTATTCGGGAGATATATAAGTCAGCGAGCTGACTAGCAGTGATACTCTCTCGAACAGGTAGGAAGTGAGCCACTTTGGAAAGACGGTCAATGACTATGAAGATAGCATTATTTCCTTTCTTGGTCCTGGGAAAGCCGGTGATGAAGTCCATACCAACTTTGTCCCATTTCCACTCGGGAATAGCTAAAGGTTGAAGGGTGCCAGCAGGTCTCTGATGCTTTGCCTTAACGCGACGACAAACGTCACAGTTGGCAATATACTGGGCGATTTCTCTTTTCATCCTAGTCCACCAGAACCTCTGGCGTAGGTCCTGCTACATCTTTGTACTACCGGGATGAATCGTGAGAGGGGATTCATGGGCCTCCTTAAGGATCAATTGCTGCATCTGTTGACATTTGGGAACCACCAAACGGTTTCCAAAGTAAACAACACCTCGCTCATCCATAGAGAAACAACCAGCAACTCCCTTGGAAATATTCTTCTTGATGCGGGAGATTCCCGTATCATGCTTCTGAGCCTCTATGATCTGATCCGTAAGGGTAGGTTTCTCCACCAAGGTAGAAAGGAAACCATGAGCAGCTATGTGAAGGTTAAGCTTACAGAATTCCTCATGGAGGGGTGGTTGACATTGTTGCAACATGAGGTTGTTGCAATAGGATTTACGACTTAAAGCATCAGCCATAACATTGGCTTTGCCTGGGGTGTAGGTGATTCCTAAGTCGTAATCCGATATCAACTCGAACCAACGTCTCTGTCTGAGATTCAGATCCGGTTGGGTGAAGATATACTTGAGACTCTGATGGTCAGTGTAAATTTCGCAACGGTTACCAAGAAGGTAATGTCGCCAAGTCTTGAGTGCATAGACTACGGCTGCAAGCTCTAGATCATGTGTAGGATAATTTTCCTCATGTGGATGCAACTGTCGAGATGCATAGGCAATCACATGATGATCCTGCATAAGAATGCAACCTAGTCCTTGACGTGAAGCGTCGCAATAGATAACAAAGTCTTTAGTGAAATCCGGTGGCACGAGTATGGGCGCAGAAGTCAGGCGTCTTTTCAGTTCCTGAAAACTGTGCTCACAGTGTGGGGTCCACTCAAACCTTTTATCTTTCTTGAGAAGCTCCGTGAGGGGTTTGGCCACTTTGGAGAAGCGGCGACAATAACTGGCTAGACCAAGGAAACTTCTAACTTGTTTGACCGATTAGGGTGGAGTCCAATCGAGAACGACTTTGACTCTCTCGGGATTGACAGCAATGCCCTTACCGGAGATCACGTGGCCTAGATAGGTCACTTCTGGCAACCAAAATTCACACTTGGAGAACTTGGCATAAAGGCGGTGCTCTCTGAGTTTTTCTAACACAAGCCTAAGATGTTCGGCATGCTCTTCCTCGTGCTTCGAGTAAATAAGAATATCATCGAGATAAACCACGACGAACTTATCTAAGTACTCCATAAAGATCGAGTTCATCAAGCGGGAGAAAGTAGCTGGAGCATTGGTTAGGCCGAAAGACATTACGGTGTACTCGTATTGACCATAACGAGTGACAAAGGCCGTTTTGGGGATGTCCCCGTTTCTAATTTTGATTTGGTGGTAGCCTAACCTCAAATCCATCTTGGAAAAGACTGAGGATCCAGCGAGCTGATCATACAGGTCGTTGATCCTGGGGAGCAGATACTTGTTCTTTATCGTGACCAAATTAACGGGACGATAATCTACAACCATCCGATATGTACCATCCTTCTTCTTGACGAAGAGGATAGAACAAGCCCAAGGAGAAGAACTGGGACGGATGAAACCCTTTTGCAAGGACTCATCAAGTTGTATCTTAAGCTCGGCTAACTCCAAAGGTGCCATCTTGTATGGTCTTCTAAAGATTGGAACAGTTCCTGGGATAAGTTCTATGACAAACTCTACATCTTTGTCAGGTGGGACACCTGGCAGTTCTTCTGGAAAGACATCCGGAAAGTCACGGACTACCGGAATATCTTCAAGGTCTGGAAGAGGGCTGGCATTAAGAGAATAGAGTTGAGCCTTGCAACTCTAGTGGAGACAGTGACTATTTTGCCAGATGGATGTGTAAGTTGAACAGATCTGGTGTAACAATCTATCTTGGCATGATGAGCTGTCATCCAGTCCATACCCAAGATGATGTTAATATCTGAGGACTTGAGAGATATCAAAGAAGCAAGGAATACTAGTCTGTCAACAAGGATTTCATTACCATGGCTTACCTTGGAGGTTTGCCATTTGGAACCAGGAGTCTGGATTATTAGTGGAGTTGGCATATCACAAAATGACATGTCGTGCAACCGAGCATAACCTTCGGATATGAAGGAGTGGGATTCTCCAGTATCGAACAGAACTGAAGCTGGGTGACAATTGACAAGAAGCGTACCCAGTACGACGTCGGGATCATCTTGAACTTCTGAAGCTGAGACATGGTGCACACATGCTCGTTCAATGGAGGCTGGCTTGGTACTGATCATCTTGCCTGGTGGCTTTTCACGGCCAACAGACCTCTCAGACTGGGGTGGAGTATAACTGGACTGAGGGCAGTCACGTGCATAGTGTCCTAGTTCTCCGCAGGTGAAGCAAGTTCCTGAGGTAGGGCATGGACCTACATTGGCAAGTGGTCCACTAATAGACCTGGGTGGAGCACGTCCTGAGTTGGGTGAGGTGCCACATCGGATGGCCTCGGTGCATATCGAGGTGGAACAGCTGAGTTCGGAATCCAAATCCATTGCTTCTGAGAGCCAGAGCGGGAGGAAGAACCCAGATCACGGTTGTGCTTACGAGACTCCTCGTATGTGAGTTGAGCTGTCTCTGCATTAATGGCCTTGTTCACAAGAGCCTGGAAAGTATCACAATGATGCAGGTGGAGATCACGATGCAACTTAGGGTTGAGACCCTTCCGGAACCTAGCCTGTTTCTTAGCGTCCGTGGACACTTCTTCTGTAGCATAGCGGGCGAGGTTTCCAAACTCCCTAGTGTAAGCATCAATAGGCAGCTTACCCTAGGTAAAACTACAGAACTCTTCCCTCTTGCGGTCAATGAGAGCCTGAGGAATGTGGTGCTCACGAAAAGCCTCGGTGAAATCCTTCTAGGTAGGAATCTGACCAGCTGGTACCATAGCCTCATAGCTCTGCCACCAAATACTAGCAGGACCTTCCAGGTGATAGGTAGCATAGGTGACCTTGTCACCTTCAGCCACGTTCGCAGAAAGCAACTTGTGAGTGATGCTTCAGAGCCAGTCATCTGCATCGAGTGGCTCAATGGAATGATGGAAGGTGGGTGGTTTCAGACCAATGAAGTCGGTGATGGAAACCAACTTCTTACGCTGATGTGCGGTGTTCTGCTCAATCTGTGCTAGCAAGCGGTTAGTCTCACGCTTGTTCCTCTCGGATGCTAACAAAAACTCTGCCATCAAAGGCTGGTCAGGAGGATCCTCATCCCTACCATCTCCATGGTTCTTGGTATGAGCAACTGAACCTTGGTTAGCAGACGACATCCTGGCACAGAAACCAAGGAAACAAGGATGGAATTAGCATCGACATAGGGATGCGGAATGTAATGCAAAAGCATTGGAAATTGTTGAAATCCTAGGACAATTTCGGTAGCATAACGGCTGTAAATGCTCAAAAGGATTTTTGAGACATTCATCAAAGGAATAGCATAATAAATCAGCATCATAATATCAAGGTTCTGGGTCAAACTGAGGACACACGGAAGTAGCTGAACTGTAAGGAGACACAACGCAACAATCCTAAGACTTTACGGTTTAGTAACACGTCATCCTGAGAGATAGAGGAGAAGCCTAGGCCTTAACCCTCGTAGAAAAGAAGAGGCTGACTCAGAAAGAATGACATGAGGTAAAGGAGTAAAGAGAGCCTTACGTTCCCTTCCACAATCAATTCCCTTATATAACTAAAGCATTTCTAGACTCAACTTCGACCAGTTTGGCTTGGTAATCCTACAGTCAGTTAGGCTCTGATACCAATGCTGTTGGGACCCCAATCCTAAGTCGCACTGATCTAGCATGTAACACTTCATATCACTTTGCGGCCTCACACACGGTATTCCCACGGGTGCCACCTTACCTGGCTCGGGACCATTTGCGCCTTTTGGCTCACGTATATGACAGTGTCGCTAGCATCCATATGACAGAGAACCCGGGCCGACATGACTAGTCATGAACCCAAAATAGCACTAACTTATAGGGACAGGCATACATGAATCAACCTCGAGCATGTCGGTCAACAGCGTATGAATCCGGGCTGTAGCACTGGGCTAACAGGACTCCAGGATGTCACCGCGTGACATTTCCCCGAAGGGACAGACACAAGAACGAGGTGAATCACATGCCGACTAATCATGTGTTCCGGAGCAGTAGTGCTGGGCTAGTAGGACTCTGGTGAACCGGGCTGTAGCGGACTACTATGGCTCATGGAAGCACAAGACTACATTTCCCCATAAGAGAGGCTACCAGAGGTAAACAACTAGGTTGTCGGATCCCACACATAGCAATACACGTTACACGTACGCATGACATGCAAGTATGTGTTGTACAACATGGCATCACAACATAACTCAAACTCATATAGATGATGGCCCAGAAGAGCCACATAGCATTCAATACAAACAGGGGCCTCATGACCCATTGTTCAGAGCATACAAGCAACGGAAGCATTACATGTCTGAGTACAAACAACTACAAAATAAAAAGACTAGGAAGCCTGACAAAACACGACCCTCCCAAGGGTACAAGATCGTAGCTAGGATACAAGCTACTCGTCGAAGTCACTAGTGTAACCAACTGCAAAACATAAATAAGCAAACGTGAGTACAAAGGTACTCAGCAAGTCTTACATCAGAACTATCTACATATGCAACATTATCAACAAAAGGGGGGTGGTGGAGTTTTAACAGCAGCAAGCCAGCTTTGACTCAGTGGCTAACCTATACTACGAGTATCAGAAACTTCTTTGAGGTAAGAAGACGCACACGAGTCCACATATTCACCATATCAACACTCCACTATGGATCCGTTCCCGTCTCCCTACGAGAAGGCCATCCATAGCACTCACGCTTATCTTGCAGATTTTAGAGTATCCACTTCAAGTTGTCTATGTACTACATAAGTTCTCCAAGTTTCCATATCCGAGGAAAACGGCTATTCAAATAGATAATATTGACCCTGCAGGGGTGTACTTCTTCACACATGCTCTCGCCACTTATAGCCCTGTACACGTCATGTACCTCGGCAACCTTCAAGCGGAAGCCGGGCGAGGGTGTCGGCCACGACCTGACTAACCACACAAGTCTCTCGTCCAGGTTTATTGCCTATTCGGGTTCCATCCGCAAGGAGATCCGGCCGGGGTGTCGCTCACGGCCCCAAACGATGTGTGTAGGGTTCCCAAGCCCACCCTCTGGGTGCCACTTGGTACACCGTGCCATGGTGCCTAGTCTTTCCCAAGCCCGTCCCGTCGGAGACCACCTGGTAGACAAGTAGCACTACCTACAAACGCCAGAAACTAGTTGCAACTCCTGGACAGAGATCAAGTGGATTAATAAGCCAAGAGGGGTCGGATGACCGGAACCCAATGTGTGGTAGTAACTGGACTTGGATAACATACACAGAACTCAGTGCTTAGGGACGGTTCCAATGAGACAACCCATCATGTACTCCTACATGGCCTCTCATCGCTACCTTTACCAAAACGTGTTCACACACTTAGCCTTTACTGGTAGGACATGTTCACCACTCCGATTCATTCCGGATGAATCAGACCTGACACAACTCTAAGCATAGCTGGCATAAAGAAAACAAGCATGGATGAGCAGGCACATCAAGGCTCAAGCAACTCCTACTCATGCTAGTGGGTTTCAACTATTTACTGTGGCAATGACAGGTCATGCAGAGGAATGGGTTCAGCTACCGCAGCAGAAAGTAGCAGTTTGAATCATTGTTGTCCTAATGCAGTAAAAGGAGCAGGAGCAAGAGAGTGGGATTTATCGAGATGCTCAAGGGGGTTTGCTTGCCTGATAGATCCACGAAGAAGCACTGCTCCTCAGACAGGTACTCGGGACACCTTCCGGAGTAGAACCTATCGAGAAGGGACGGTGCCGGCAATCAATAAACAACCATATGCAACAATATGATGCATGAAGATGACATTTCAAAGATGCTACGATTTGCCCTAATGCATCTAGCATCAATTTGGTTGAAGTCCATATGAACCAAGGGTTCATATGCAAACCCCAAATTAAATACATAACATGCCATTATTACGTTTTCACTTATACAGCAAGTATAAGTTGGTTTTCCATGCATGAAACTGGCATAAATGGATTCCTTGCATTTTTCTGATAATTTTTCATATATAATTTATTTGATTTGGAGTTACGGTTGAATTACTATGAATTTAAGAAGTTTAGGCAAAATTCTGGAATTCCCTGAGTTAAATTAATTCCAGAAATCAATTATTGTATCAGCTCTACGCCAGCATGACATAAGCGAGTCAACAGGGCTGACCAGGTCAAACCTGAGCAGTGGGTCCCAATGGTCAGTGACCTAGTCAACTAACTAAGTTAGTCAGTCCTAACTAACTAGGCAGGGCCCACTAGTCAGTGACCGTAGCAGCTAACCTAGTTGGTTAATTAGTTCTAACTAAGGTAATTAGTCGGGCGGGGCCCGCAAGTCAGCGAGAGAGAGGGGGAAGGTCAACTGGGCCGTGAGGGTCAACCCACGCCGGTCAAAGGTCAGCGGTCGCCGACGTTTAGCCGCCGGCGAGTCCAGACACGGAGGAGCGCGTCGGGATCGCGCTACAAACCATGGTTTGGAGCGTGGTTGGGTCCTATGGAGAGCTGGGGCTGAGCTGCGTGTGTGGGTGGTGGAGCTGGACCAGATGGTTGCCGGAATCGACGCCGGCGACGAGGTTTGCGGCGGCCGTGGTTCGGCCATCGATGAAAACGGAGCTACGGAGCACTAGGGGAGGAGATGGTGAGTGCATCGTGCTCCTATGGGTGTGCTGAGTGTGCTGATGAGCTCGGACGCGAGCGACGGCAGCTGTGGCCGCGGCGGCACCATGACCGGCGGTGATGAGTTCTCGGGCTCTGTGGTGGGGCTAGTTAGAGCTTGAAATTGATGCGGGAAGGAGAGGGATTTGGAGCAGGTGCTCACTGGGAGTCGCAGCAGCTGGTCGTCGGGCTTGGGGGCGACTTGACGGTGACGGATCGACGACAAAGAACGGCGGCAACCGAGGTTGAAGACGATGATGATGACGTCGCTATGGCGTGCCCCGGCTCGCTTGGCTCGGTGGAGATGACGAAGACGACGTCGTGGAGCTTCTAGGCATGTCCAGGGGGCAAGGGGGAGGCAGTGGCCGCGGCAACGGCGAGCGGTAGCGTCGGCTGCGCTCGGCGGTGCTGCGCAGAGAGATCAGAGGAGGGGGATGGACACGGGGAGAGTGAGGGAGGGGCCAGGGGGTCTGTGTGGCAGCGTTGGAGGCGTCCAGGGCATCGGGGAGTTAGCAGAGAGGCAGGAGGTGGCCGAGCGCGTGCTCGCGCGCTGCGGGCACACGCCTCTCATCCTTCTGGCGAGAGGAGGGAGATGATTGGCAAGAGCCAGTGGGCTAGGCCTCTACTGGGCCGTGGTGGGGCGCCAGGTAAGTCACGTAAATGTTTTCTCTCTTTTTTTGTTTTCTTTTTTTTATTTATGACATTTGTTTTGTATCTAAAAGAAATGTTAAAACATTTCCATAAATGCTGAAAATAATTGTGGCATCTAGATATAATATTCTAGAGGCCCTCACCAATTCCCAACATTTTTGGAGCCATTAAAATATTTATATAATTTAAACAGCTCCAAATCAATTATTTATGCATTGATTCGAAAATCCAAAATGTGTAGCAAAAATGTGCATCACCTCTGGTTGTTGTTCCCAACATTATCCAAAGAGCATGAACATTTTTGGAGAGCATTTTGGGTTCATTGAAAATCCATTTTAAAGTTGAACCTATTGGAAAAAACTTTGGTGCTAGGGTTTGCAACTTTCCCCATTTCAAATTCATTTGAAATTTAAACATGATGCACAAAGCAAGCCTAGGATCATACCAGAACTAGGGATGTGACACTCTGCCGAGTTAGGGCGTGGAAGATCTGCACTGACGAACTTCACATCTCCACTTCCTAGTTCGTCGTGTTCTTCGTCCAGGGTAATTAAAAGTTACTTTTACTGCCCTCTTTGATTCAAATGATTCCTACAAAATCCTCAAAGGTGTTTTCTTCATATCTTCACACACTAAAACACCTCACATGTCATCTGTTCTTGATTCGTTTCTCTAAGCTATGTTTTTCTTCAAGATTCCTCAAATATGTGGATTTTCGATCTATACATCTCTGGAACCTGAGACAAAGAACGCTTAGTGAAATTCTTCAAGACTCATCTGGTCAAATTCCTTAAACTTGTTCTTTTTGAAAACCTCTGAGAACGCATATGACCTCTCCAAATTCCTCGCAACTATACTCTGTTCACAGGTACTCATGCCAGCTGCTGAATCACTAGGTTCTCATCAACTTAACTCATTTGCAGCGTTCCTCGAAGAAAAGTTGCATACATCTTCAGAGAATTCCATTGTTCAAATTCCTCAACTAAAGAAAATGGCTGACGGTAAGAAGCCACAGAAAGGAGGAAAGAGGCCTGAGGTCAACACTGCCTTTGAAATCCCTGAGGACATCTATGCTGGGTACTGCACACCCCCTAAGGAAGATAAAAATCAGCGCAAGGTGCGCATTCAAAAGATTGAGAGGAGATGGGAAAGAGAGTGGAGGGAGTACAGATATGTTACTCCTAAATACATGAAGAAATTCACTCTAAATCCTCCATGCCCAAGACCTCTGTTGGCACCTGGCTAAGAAGCAGATCCCACCAGCCTCAAGCGCGGTGAGGATTATCCTGATGAATGGGCCAAGCGCCAGGCCAAGTTGGCCAGACAAGCAAGAGAAGCAGTGAGGAAATTCAACGAAGACTCTGCCACTGCTGCTGCCACTGCTGAGGCCTCTGCAAACAAGACAAAGAAGGCCATGCCAAAGAAGCCTCTCACAAGCCAACTATTTCTCCCTCAATGCCCTCACGGCCAAGTTCCTCAGCTATGCCCTCACGACCAGATTCCTCAAAGCCCTCATGGAAAATTCCTCACGTTGCTCCTGCTCCTTCAAAATCCTCAGCTCCTCCGCTCAAGTCCTCAACTGCTTCGACAAAATCCTCAGCACCCGCGCATCTCGCCATGTGCCAAAGGACGAAGGACATTTCTATTGCCTCAGGACCACTGCATTCTTTAACTGGTCCCACTCTGTTGAAGACCAAGGCAACTGCTGGACGAGGCTCTCGACCAAGTCCTCAAAAGAAGAAGGCCGCCTTCCAAGTGCCGTCTGATGAAGACGAAGCTGATGATGAGGAACTTGCCGAAATCATCGGAGACAGGGAAGTCTGGGCCGCTAGAGCCAAGGGAACAAGTGTGCCTCTGCTTTTGGATCCAAAGTTGATCCTTGAGTACATTGACTTATGGCACAAGGACCCAAATACTCCCATGCCTGATTTCAAGCTGACTCCTGGCCAAAGTCATATGTTGACTCATTTCATACAAGAAGAAAAATGGAAGTTTGAGAAGGCCAGGAAGATCAAGAAAGCGCAGTACAAAACGGAGCGCTATCTGAAGAAAAACGTTGTCTCTATGACAAATGAAGAACTCGTCAATATACAGCCTGAGATCAAGAAACTCAGTGATGAATTTGATGCACACCATGCTGATTGGCTGGGAGGCAAGGTTCATTTTGTGAGACTCGCTGACAACTTCACTTCAAATGTTGCAGCCCCAACGCAACAGGAAATTCCTCAGGCTGAAGCATCTGCTCAGCCGACTGAAGAAAATGCCAGCACCGCTGATGACATATAGACTGCTGAAGAAAATGTGAGTTCCAGGGCTGATGACTGCATGCCAGCCACTGATGAAATTGCCAGGGCATCCACTAGTGGTGCGCCTGAAGAAAATGAAGAAGTCAGGGCAACTGCATCAGTTGTGCCTGAAGACATTCAACCAAATTCCTCTACTCCTCCTGCGCCTACCCCAACTCCGATCCTTCCATCTGCATCAGATGTGAAGAAGACTAAGGCTGCAGAGCGTGCAGTAGTGAAGAAAAGGAAGGCATCAACTACATCAGATTCTTCAGCTCAGAACAAAATGAAGCCACTGACAAGCTCGTTTGCAAACCCAATTGATGATGTTCCTATCTCAACCATGCAATCAAAGGACCTTGTTCCTTATGATGAAGAATATGAGATTCCAAGTGAATCCGATGACGACATTCCTTCTGCTGCTTCGTCAGAGCAGATGGATGAAGAAATTGAAGTGGATACAATCCCTTCAACACCAGTTGTCTCCTCACCTATGCCCCAGTCTACTACTAAAGAGGTCGGCGTTGAAGAAATGGAAGATGAAGATGTGGACATTGGCTGTACCACACCCGTGCTAAGTGATGATTTTTGGGAAAGTCAGCACCCCAACTCTCCACTCTTCACACCATTGCAACAAATTCCTCAGTCCCCAGTAACTACTTTACAAATGGGATCTAATGAACCACATGCCACACCGTCTGTCCATGAAGAAATTCCAGCCACTAGTGCTGAAGAACATGTAAATGAAGAGTTTAAGTCCCAGGCTACCACTGAAGAAGCACCTGTTCCTCAGCCTCTGGAACCTGAGATCGAGATCCCGGAGGTTGCGATGCAATTGACTAACAGTCCTCACCCCAAGCCAAAGGATCCATTCTCAAAGAAGCATAAATTCAAGGCTGATCATTTCTTCGGCGAACACGTGTTCTTCACTGACTACAACCCTTATGATTCTGCTCATCTTAGAAGGAAGCGCTTCTGGACTGCCAGCCAGGCCAACTTATATTCTTCACTGCTTTTCAACAAGGACAAAATCTTCTACCATGGGCATATTCCTCATGTGGACATGGAATCATTGCCTTGTTTCACTCATATGCTTAGTGTGCTTCATGATGCAGGCCTCCTCAACTTTTGCACTGACATTGTTAATTGGAATGAAGAGCTCATTCTTCAGTTCTACGCTACACTGTATATCACAGGTGAAGCTGAAGATATCAACACCTGGGTCTTGGACTGGATGACCGATAATACTCATTATAAGGCGCTGGCCTCTGAATTGCTTCACGCCCTGCCCATCAGTCCACCCAGTGAAGGAGCTCGCTGCCTGTACCAAGAACCTGAGCTCACTGCTCATTACATGCAAGTGTTAATGAAGCCTTTGAAGCCCGGTCAAGCCCCAAGGACCAAATCTCGTAAAGGATTTACTCTATGTGCCCAGAACCGTCTATCGCATTCTGACGAGGACAATGAGTCCCATCAAAGGCCATGACTCACCTGATTAGGAAATAGTTGGCATCATGAAGAATCTGCTATTCAACATCATTCATAGCATTCCTATCAACTATCACGATTTCTTCATGAGGACTTTGGCAAATGCTGCACTTTCTCCATTTGAGCTGAAGCCTTATGCACCTTGGATTATGAGATTCCTCAGGACAAGGTCTTCACTCAACTTCAAGACTCATTTTCAGAATCACCTCAGCTACTTGCCCCCGATTGAAGTCCTCAAGGAGACCTTTACTTCAACTGATGAAAAAGGAAAGGCTCCTGCTGTCATTGATGAAGGTATTCATCCATTGGATGGTCAGTTTTGCAAAGCTGCATCTTATTCCACCAATGCTGACACTGCCACTCATGATTTTGCTGCCCATGCCTCCAAGCCAAATCCTCAAGCCACTGCTGTGACGCCCGGATAATTAAGCTACAGTGATCTCCCACTAATGGTGCCATGTCATCAGGTTTGACTAAGCCTAGTTGCCCCTTAATAAATCAAAGCCAAATTTAAATTTTAAAATAAAGGCAAATAAATTATTTCTTCTAGTAGTAGAACAAAATGTTCATAATATTACAAGAATTCCCAAAACTATTGTAAAAATAAAACCAACATTATTTAGGACTCCAAAATGGCCATAGCTATTTTTGAATGACTTAACAGCCCCCTTCCATCACACTTAATTTCAATCAAGAAATCATATTTTTCAAATGAGGTTCAAACCTTTTGTGGCAATGCCAATTAATGCAATTTAGATTATGTGGTAGGTTGCTTATTTTACAAAAAGTCATTTGGTGCTCCATTTAAAAGTAACACAGAGATGAAATAAAAAAAGGAAAACACACAAAATTTAAAAAAGAGAGAAACCCCCGGGGCCTCTTGGCCCATCTGGCTGCTAGGCCGGCCCAGCCACCGCTGCATACTAACCACCACTCCCCCGTAAGCCCATGACTCCCA